>NW_020949997.1:280850-365850 GCF_900497805.2 Vombatus ursinus
TATTGATTCATGTGAGAATTTGCATCGAAGACTTATATGACTGGGGGAAAAAGGAAGGAAGGAAACAAGCATTTACTTATTTGTTGGTGAGGCAGTTGGGGTTAAGTGACTTGCTCAGAGTCACACTGCTAGTAAATGTTATGGGTCTGAGGCCAGACTTGAACTCAGGTCCTCCTGACTCCAAGGCCAGTGCTCTATCCATTGCTCCACCTAGCTGCCCCTGAAACAAGCATTTATTAAGAGCCTCCTATGTACCAGGCACTCTAAGTGCTTTGCAAATATTTCATTCAGTCCTTACAACAACCCTAGAAAGTAGATTCTTTTGTGATCCTCATTTTACAGCTGAGGAAACTGAGAAATACAGAAGCTAAATGATTTACCTAGGGTCGCACAACTAGTATGTGTCTGAGGTCAAATTTGAACTTAGATCTTCCTGACTAAAGATCCAGCACCCTACCCACTTTGCCATTTAGCTGAGGTAGTTGGATCATTTAATGAGTAAAGGTACCTCCGTGCAAGTTTAGAACTCTAGTGCAATGAATGACTCAGAGACTAAGAATTCAGATAAACAATCTGTTTAATAAAAACATAGTCAAATGTTCTCAGGTTAAATTCAGTTTCTGAAGGTGGTTAAAAAAAAGTTCAGAATGGTAAAATCAGATAAAACCACAGCAAGGAATTTAAAAACAGTCAGCAAAAAAGGTTTCCTGTGGTCTCAGGAGCTTTCCACCAAAGATCTATAAACTGCTTTTAAGATCTTCTTGTCCCAACGGCCAACAGTTGGGTCCCAGATCAATATACCTAGGGGCACACTTAACCCAAATTAGCCCATGTCTGCACCACAACTTCCTGACTCACAACAACTGGGGCTGCTAGTGTAAGAATGTGGGGAGGGGTTATGTCATGCCCCCCAAATTCCACCAGTGTCCTAGCCTATAACAAAAAGAAAATAGATGAACACCCTAACTGTTGTACTGTTGTTCAAAAAATATTTTTAAAATCAGAAGACTTCTGTATGAGGTAGACTCTCTTTGGAGGAATTTTGAATTACAGCTCTGCCACTTACTATCAATGTAATCTTGGGCAAACCTTGGGCCTCAATTTCCTCATTTGTAAATGATAAGGTGGTTGTGCCAGATGACCTTTATAGCCCCTTCCAACTTTAGATCTATAATGCATTGATCCAAGTTATTATTCTAACTTTTATAGATAAATGTGAACTAGAATTACACGAGAGAAACCAGATCAGTTATTCTCTACACTGTTAAAAGATTGTCCTTGTGCCTATGAGGTTATTTGTCTGTTGAACTTTAAGGAGAGTTAATGTTGGTTGATTGGTTATTAATAGTATATTTTAATTATTTAAGGAGCCTAGAGATAAGTTAGATTTGAAAGCCAATAAAACTTTCAGGTAAATCTGAAAGTTAGCCACAGAATTTCCTGTTGTCTCCCAGAGACTTTTCACAGTTTATAATTACAAATTAGATTTTAGATGCAGTTTTTTAAGTGATGTAGCTAGAAGGCAGTTTTGGGAATGGCTCTGTTGAATTGCCAGGGAATGTTCAAATTACTGAACATTGTGCTCATTTTACATGCCAGCAAGGTTATGCATAAGATTCTGCAAGCTAGGCTTCAGCAAATGTGAACTGAGAATTACCATAAGAGCAGGCTGGTTTTCGAAGAGGCAGAGGGACTAGAGACCAAATTGCCAACATCTGTTGGATTATGGAGAAAGCAAGGGAGTTCCAGAAAAACTTATACTTCAGCTTCATTGATGACACTAAAGCCTTTGACTGTGTGGATCACAACAAAATGTGGCAAGTCCTCGAAGTGATGGGAGTACCAGATCATCTTGTCACCTTAGGAACTGTGTGTGGGCCAAAAAGCAAAAGTTAGAATCATACATAAACTCCCAATTGGCTTAAGATTAGAAAAGGAGCGCAATCAGGCTGTATAGTGTCACCTTATTTAGCTTATATGCAGAGTACGTCATGCAAAATGCCAGGCTGGATGAATGAAAAACTGTAATGAAGGTGGCCAGGAGAAATATCAACAATCTCAAATATGCAGACGATACTACTCTGATGGCAAAAAGTGAAGAGAAATTAAGAAGCCTCTTGATTGAGGTGAAAGAAGAGAGTGTAAAAGCTGGCTTGAAGCTGAACGTTAAAAAAAAAATAACCTAAGATCTTGGCAACTGTTCCAATCACTTCCAGGCAAATAGAGGGAGAAGAAATGAAAGCAATGTCAGATTTTGTATTCCTGGGCTCAAAGATCATTGCAGACGGTGACTGCAGCCATGAAATTAAAAGATCCTTGCTCTTTGGAAGGAAAGCTGTGGCAAATCTGGACAGCATACTAAAAAGCAGAGATATCAGTTTCCTAACAAGGGTCCATATAGTCAAAGCTATGTTTTTTCCATTAGCAGTGTATGGTTGTGACAGTTGTCCTGTAAGGGAAGTTGAGGGCCACAGAATTGATGCTTTCAAATTGTGGCAATAAAGAAGACTATTGAGGGTTCTTTGGACAGCAAGAAGATCAAATCAGTCAATACCTAAATAAATTAATGCAGGCTATTTACTGGAAAGTAAATACTGAAGCTGAAGCTTAAATACTTTGGCCACATAATGAGAAGACTGATCTCATTGGAAGGGACCCTGGTGTTTGGAAAGATTGACAGTAAAAGGAAAAGGGGAGGCAGCTAGGTGGCGCAGCGGATAGAGCACCGGCCCTGGAGTCAGGAGTACCTGAGTTCAAATACGGCTTCAGACACATAACACTTACTAGCTTTGTGACCCTGGGCAAGTCACTTATCCCATTGCCTAAACCCCCCCCCCAAAAAGTTACAGAAATAAATGTTAAAAACTAAAAATAAATAAATATTTTCAAAGGAAAAGGGGATGGCAGAGGATGAGATGGATAAATGGTGTTATGGAAGCAATGAACACAAACTTGAACAGACTTAGAAGAGGATAAAAGGGCCTGGCATGCTACGGTCCATGGGGTCATGAAGAGTCAGACTTGATTGAACAACAATAGCCATTGAGAAATACTATATTCTTTTTTTTTTTTTTTTTTGGCTCAGCAGTGGGGTTAAGTGACTTGCCTAAGGTCACACAGCTAGTAAGTGTTAAGTGGAGAAATACTATATTCTTATTGGTTAACATGGTGAAAGTACTTACCAATGGGATTCAGTTATCCTTTTATTCTTATTAGTGTCCTTCAAAAATCATGTTTTCAAATTATCTCTGTAGTTTAAATTTATATTCAATGCTTGTGACAAAAAGTTCATAAATTAGAACATTAAATAATAGCTTTAACTGTGGATTAGTTTCTTTTGGGGAAGAGGATATGTTCTAAAGTTAGCATGTCTACTTTTCTGCTGTCCCCTAAGGACTACTGAGCCTTGCCATCTGTGCAGCCAAATTCTTCTGTATGTGTTATCTTCCTCATTAGAATGTGTGTTCCTCAAAAGCGAGGACCAACTGTCTTACTTTTTGTATTTGTATCCATAGTACTTAGCACAGTACTTTATATATAGCAGACTCTTAATAAATACTTTTTCATTTATTTGTGTAAGGAGAAAAGTCCTGCATAGCACCGTAGCATAAAATATCCTAGAAAATCCTTGAATTGTTGCTCACTTATAATATATAGTTGCTTATCTATAATATTTTATATATATACACATGTGTAATATAGATCTCTTTTTTAAATTAAGTTTTCTTTAAATGATCAAGTATTTATTCTGGGGAGCAGGAGGGACTTTACCACAAATAAGCATAGTTAAGTATAACATGTCTAAAGATTATATAAAGTGTTAAACAATTTAAATAGTTTTTGTTGGAAAGGGCCTAGGTTCTCATTTTTTTTTCTTTTTGATGAGGCGATGGGGATTAAGTGACTTGCCCAGAGTCACACAGCTAATAAGTGTTAAGTGTCTAAGGCTGGGTTTGAACTCAGGTCTTCCTGACTCCAAGGCCAGAGATTCACTGTGTCACCTAGCTGCCCCTCTAGGTTCTTTTTAAAAGGAGTTGGTCTGTATAGGAACAGATGGACCTGAGATGGTGGTGATGGAAACGGTTAAATGTAAATTTTATTTTTTCTATAGCCAACATCTAAACTTTACTTCAGGGAAGAGAAACCAGGACTTTGATTTTTCTCAAATTCAAAGAAAAAAAAACATAGGTAAGGAAATCAAAGAAAAAAGGCCAAACTTTTGAAAGGACTTCACACAAAAGTGTGATTTTATTAGAGGATGGTCATACCACCCCCATAGCATTGTCTTCTTGCTTCATCTTGAGACTGCTGCAAAAGATACAAAGAAGTCAAAGGCAACATGAGAGGAGCTTGCTACTAGACCAGGAATGCTTAGAAGACCAATTGAAGTTGTTCTTCTCCTTAGTTTTACCAACTAAAGGAGAATAAATAGATTGCAAATATGTTAAAGAGCAGATTCCAGAATCATACATGTTCAGTGGAATGCTCAGACTATGAGAGGCTCACAGTAACTGAGATAGACTGAGTGAATAGGAGGTTCATTCTGGGGCTTGTGCTGTCCTTTGTGAGAGGAATGACAAAGGAGGGAGCACCAATCACATCTGCTGTCTCATGACTGAAGTTGATATTACTCTGTTTCAGATGGTTAAATGGCAACCCATTGTTGTGTTTATGTAGAGCTTTAAGGTTTGCAGCCATTTTATATGCATTGTCTATATTTACCTTCACTATCCTGTGTAAAGTGTTTTTATTATCTTCATTTTACATTTTGGGAAACTGAGCTTCAGAGAGATTGTGATTTCCCCATAGTCACACAACTAATATATGTCATCAGAGTGGCTCAGAGTCTGGGACCAGAAGTTAGGAAGACCTGAGTCAAATTAAACTTCAGACATTTAACTAGCTATGAGCTTGCCTTAGGTAAGTCATTTAACCTCCATCTGCCTCAGTTTTCTCATCTGTAAAATAGATCAAAATAGCACCTACCTTTCAGAATTGTTGAATAAGATAATATTTATAAAGTGCTTTATAAACCTTAAAGTGTTATATAAATGGTGTTTGTTTATTAATTTATTATTATGTCTCAGGTGATATTCAAACTCAGCCAGGCAGCATATACTAGATGGGCCAAACCATTGCCACCAGCTCACCTACCCTCTTCCCTCAAACTCCTTTGTAGGCACCCCAGGACCCATTGCCCAAGAGTTCCTGTAATAAAAGTCAGCCCCTGCAGCCATCATCCAGGGGAGTAAGCCCTATACTGATGGGACTGGGCAGTTGCCTTTGTAAGTGCTACAGTAATTGCCTCCCTAGCAGCCCTGTCTCCTAAAGGGCCCCCCAAAGTCCTTGGCAGTATCAAATAGTTGAACTTCAGAAACTGGTAGTTTTATTGATAGAAGTGACCCTAACAATATATTACATCTACCTTAGTGTTGCCCCCTAATGGCCACTGAAATTTCCATCTACCTTGCTGAATTTTTCTATATGTTGTTTCCCCTATTAAAATGGGAGCTCCTTGAGATCAAGGACTATCTCATTTTTTGGTTTGTATCCCTAGTGCTTTGCACATAGTAAGTGTTTAATAAGGGCTTTTTTATCCATTCATTCATGGAAAATGACAAAACACTACAGTACAAATGAAACTATCCATATTATCATTTTCTACCTGTTTTTATACTTTCAACCCATCTCTTTATTAAAAATAAAAATGATGTAGCTAGCACCTGGCAAATTTGAGGGCATATATAGGACCCTAAATTATTCTAAAACACTTGGAAATTCATCTACTTGATTTATTGCTAATATAGTTGAACAGTTTTGCTTATTTAGTAATAGCTTACAAAAGCTAAGTGGGGGATTAGCTCAAATGGTAGAACGCTTGCTTAGCATTCGAGGGTAATGGGATTAATGTCTTCATCCTCCAGTGAGTTTGGGGTGTGAGGGTGTTCAGGAGGACTAGCACCTCTTGTGTGAGGACTTGCCAAGTCCTTTTTAGGGCTGCTCATCTACCTTTGGTGTCTACCTAATCCAACTCTCACCTGTGGCTCCAAGAAACTGTAGCATGCACAACAGCCATACTAGGGTAAAATAGTCTTGGCAAATGGGCTAAACCAGGTTGAGGGTAACCAACAGGCCTCAGAACCCATCAGTGAGTTAGGGGGATGTCTACCCCAAGCAAAAGAAGACTTCCCCTGGTGGAATGGGCAGATGAGAACAATTTGTTTCAATAGCCATGAAGATAGCTGAAGCAGGTCCTGTGGAGTGCTTAGAGATTGGTCAGACATAGAAGACACTAAGGTCATCCACTGCATCTTGGGTCATCACCAGTTGTCTTGATTTTTGTCTTGCTGTTGGTCTTTGATAACTATGGAAGAGAGAGTGAGGCTGATGACTTTGTGCAACTCTGCCTTACTTAAATCCAGTCTACATGCTAGTCAAGATATCACCCTGTGGTGTCGTTGATCGTCTTCAAACACTCTTTGACCCAGCAATACCACTACGTGGTCTATTTCCAAAGATGACTAGGGAAAAAGGAAAAGAACCTATATATTCTAAAATATTTATAACAGCTTTCTTTGTGGTGGCAAAGAACTGGAAATTGCAAAGATGCCCATCAATTGGGGAATGGCTAAGCAAGTTGTGGTATATGATTGTGATGGAATACTACTGTGCTGTAAGAAATTATGAGCTCAATGATTTTAGAAAATCGTGAAAAGACTCACACGAAATTAAAGAGTGAAATGAGCAGAACCAAGGGAACACTGTATACAGTAATAGCAATATTGTTTTCAGAATGACTTTGAGGGGGCAGCTAGGTGGTGCAGTGGATCGAGCTCTAGCCTTGGAGTCAGGAGGACCTGAGTTCAAATCTGGCCTCAGACACTTGACACTTACTAGCTGTGTGACTCTGGACAAGTCATTTAACGCCAATTGCCTCGCCAAAAAAAAAAAAAAAAAGAATGACTTTGAGTGAATAAATTATTTTGTCTATTATAAATACCCAAATTAACTATAAAGGACATAGGAAGAAAGACACTGTCTGCATCTAGAGAAAGAATTGATAAATAGAAGTATGTATAGAATAATTTTACATATATATACCTTTAGGCTGGGGAGGAGGAAAGAAAAAAATTTACATGATAATTTTGTTGTATATTTGAAAGGAATAACAAGTTGTGCATAGTAGATTTGTAGTTTGTGTACAATCGTCTTTTTATCTTGCTGTGTTACAGAAATACTTGTTTTATTCCATAAATTAAAAATAAAGTTTTAAAAATTTGTAAAAGGATAAATAATGGCTTAGAAAATTTAGAGCAGCAAACTTAAAATGTGTTTTGATTTGAAAGTGTGCTAGTAGTTTTAATGATTTGGATTTCCATGTTATAACAGATAACTACAGCTGTTTTGCTGCTGTTTGCCACTTTCTTTGTATCCTGAGGCAAACAAGAAGGCGCCAAGCAGAATCCTATACATCTTGGGTTTCTGAATGGAAGCTAGTTATGGCATATTCCCTCTTTAGCATCTTTTTCCTCTTCCTCTCTTCTCCTCCCCTCCCCACTCTAACTTCTCGGCTTCACAAGATATTTGACTTATCTTCTGTCTCCTTTGATGTCCAGCAAAGTCCCTTGTTGTATTTATGTGTGTATTTGTTGAAAGTTCTTAGAGAGCCAAACTTGTTTAATTTATTGCCCTTTTAAGCTGTAGCACTTAGCACAGTGCTTGGGGGCATGGTTGGTGCTTAATAAATGCTTGTTGATCAATAAGTTGTATTAAACTGTGTGGGACCTATTTTAAGAGATACAGTTATCCTGTATGAGCTATTTCTGATTTCAGTTATATAGTAGACTGTTGAGACTGCCTAGGTATTCCTTCTTGCCAATCTGAAGTCGAGAGATCCTACTTGGCTCAGTCTAATAATGCTGTTCTATTTTTGGCACATCTGCCTTAGGAGACTTATGCCATAGATCCTGTATTAACCACTGTACTTCATACTCAAATTAACTCCATTCATTGTTTCTGTTTTGTCCTTGTCCCATTTCTCTCACCTCCCCTAACCGTAACCTAGTTTAGACTTACTTTTACATGCTTCCTTTTGCCTTATTTAAGAAAGAAAGCAAGAAAGAAAAGAAATTATTGCTACTCGATAACTGGAGAAAGAGTAAAGTTAAACAGATTTTCTTTATCTTCAGATTGCTTCCACTTAGATTACTTTTTCATGTTAGGTGAGAAATCTGAATCTTGCTTACTTTCTGTCTGACAATATCTCATTATTTGGGGAAGGAAGAGTTTCTTCTCTGTTCTCTTACCTCAGGGGTTAGCAGAAACATAGGATTTATTCCAGCAGAACACTTAAAAGTTGTCTGCCAGGTAATGATGTTTTATCCATAGCAACTCAAACAACAACAACAAACCCAAACAACAAAACCCCCACACAAAGTACAGCTGGGTTGTGATGGAACAAATATCTCATCAATGAAATTTTATATTTTTCAAGAAATATTGGAATAAACAGTTACAAAAATAGGTTAAAGTTAAGTGTTAACACATTTATGGCTTTTTACAAGAGGGCCACCTGCTCTTTGCCATAACGTCTTCATATCAAAACTTCAGGTTCTACTTCAATTTTAGACATCACTTTGACTGAGAAATAAAAGGTTTAAAGTAGGACAAATATAATTTAGGCTTTCCATAGGTGACTTGTCCATTTCTTCATTATCAGAGGAAGAAAGATGGGGTGATTTGATTTGAATTCGACTAAGTTGAGATAGGCAACGAGACATAAAAGGGAGATTAAGTATGAAACTTCACTTTGTTCTTTGGGTCTTAAATCATAAGAGACTGATGATTTTCTAGGGAGACAGCCTCAAGAAATCTTATTTAGGTGACTCGTATTTCTCCTTTGTTTCTTGAGACACATTTACTTTCCCCTGCTTTCTGGCCCTTCTGCAGCCAAGGTTCACTGCCCTCATTTCTTTGTGTAATCTTTAATGGAGACAGACCAGACCATGCTCTCCCAGTTTAGATACATTTGAGCAAATTTATTCATGACTTTTCATTGTCTATTTCTTCCTGCTACCATAGAAATTCATCAGCTAAGTAAAATATTAGCCCCTCTTTCATTTGTTTTGTAATTGAATTGTCGTTTTAAATGACATTTTGCTTATTTGTCTGGATTGTGAAAATAACACTTCATGACTGCAAAGATCCATTATTTCCTTGGTGTGATTACTCCCTCTACAAAAATACAATGCTACCCCTCTACAATTGTTGGTAGATACTCTGTAATAGTTTCTGTGGCTGAAAATTTCCTCACCTTGAAGCATACCTGGGATGAGGGCTTAACGTGGCAAGTCTATAATCAGTCCATCACTGAACCTTTACTTGAAGGCTTTCTAGTTTAGTAGGACTTGTTAGATCTTTTTACTCTAAGGTGAAGCCTTTGAACACTCAGGATCATTTCTTTACCATGATGAGACCTTGAAGATGGGGAGGATGTTAGTGGAATAATGTAAATCTAAGACTAAGAATTTTGACATCTATACAAAGTAATGCTCTCTTATTTTATTGTTTTAATAACTGCTGTAATTTCTACAGTAGTTTCTTAGTAGTTAAGGAATGGGATTCTTGAGGAAGCTTGTCATAAGGAAAGTATTTTCAACTTCTAAAATCATGCAAAATATGACTAGAATAAGCCATTTTATTCCTGCTACCTATTTGGGTCTTTTTTTTAACCCTTTCATAGTACAGGAAATGTCACTTTAAAGATACTTGTATTTAATTGAGCTCCTTTCTTTTTGAGAAAACTTGTGACTTTCAGGTTGTCACTTAGGAAATATGAAATAAAGTAGGCTATATTTGTCAATATATTTGACATTAAATTAAACTATTTAATTTTAAAATGTTACATGTTTTTCCTAGCAAGATTATTCATTAATTGTACTGTCATAAATACTTCACTCCACACATATAATTGAGACAAATTGTCCACTTTTCAGTTGTACGATCAGAAATGGGTTGAGTTGACTCTCACACCTGCCAAAGTCAAAGTGGGCAACAAGATGGAAAAGGGATGATTAAATATGAAACCTCTCTCTTTGGCATGCTTGGTCCTTAAGAAACAGAGCTATCCCTTTTATATCTAATCTTTTCAAGCTTACGTTTATTGGAACAACAATTTATACCACCAGATCAGTGATATTCTTGATAGTAATAAAATATACCACTCTCTTTCTAGAGAACTCTGTAATCTTTTTATGCATAGGGTAGTAACTTGAACATAAGTGTTTAATAATGCTTGTTAAAATAAATAAAATGTACTTTATGTAATTTTGTACTTTGCCTGATCTGGAATTTATGGCATCATAGGATTTTCAGTCTGGAAAGGACTTTAGTACTTATGTAGTCTAATTGTCTTATTTTAGCTGTGCAAAGTTAGATAGTAGATGGCACAGTAAATGACCATTGTCCTTTGACTCTAGATCCATTGCTGTGATCGCTAAACTAATTCAAATTGAAAGGAACTGTTCAAGCATATGATTTCATTGGGACAGCTCTGTGGACATCGTCTTTGAGCATTGTAATTTTTCCTTTTTAATCTTCTTAAATGAAGAATTTTATAGTTTGAGGTCACTTTTTTTAATCCCTTGGTAGAATGTAAATTCCTTGACTGTTTTGTTTTTTATTTTTTTTCCTACAGAACATAAAGCACAATCAGTGCCTTGAACATAGTGGGCACTTAGTAAATATTTGTTGTTTTTGGATTATATTTCTTTTTTCAGATAAAGATGCATTTATGTAGGAAAGTCTTCTTATATTTTACTTGTTTAAATCAGCTTCAAATTCAGGAAACATTTTAATTGCCTACTGTATGCTAGATAAAAATCTTTTATGACCAAATATGACAAATATTACTTTTGTAATAAGTTGTTTTAAAACTGGCTTTGGATTTACCTGCAACCTTTCTCAAAAACAATAAATGGTAAGATTTATTACACAGGATCTTAATATGCAGAAATTTTGCATTATTCAATTTTAGTGTTATAGATATAGAATAAGCACTGTGTTAAATAACCACAGAGAGCATACATTTGTAATCATAATATTGCCACATTCTCTAAACATAAGTATTTTTATTCTTTTGTTTGTTTCTAGCTGTTCCTTTTCCTCCAACTCATAGGCTCACAATAAAAGAAGTGTTTGAAGATGGAAAACCTAGACTTGATATCTTGAAAAGCCATTTGGTGAAGGAAGGTAGACTAGAAGAGGATGCAGCCTTAAAGATAATCAATGATGGAGCTGCCATTCTGAAAAATGAAAAGACTATGATAGAATTGGAGGCACCTATCACAGGTCTGAGAAGCACTTCCATGATGACATATATGGGTCAATTTTGAGGCACTAATACAAGTACTGGTTATTCTTGTAGAAGAAATATGCTATGCTAATTTTTTTGTTATGGTGAAATATTGTTAGCATTACTATAGTATTTTCTTGTTCATTAAAAAAAGTCTGAAAGATCTATAGAAGAGCATTTCACTATGCCAAATTGAATATAATTTTGTAAAATACTGGTCATAATAATAATTCCTTTTGTTATAATGCCTTTTTTCTTCTGAAATTGTAAATATTATTCCCTGTATGCTCTCTTCTTTTATCTAGTGTGTGGTGACATTCATGGGCAATTCTTTGACTTGATGAAATTGTTTGAAGTTGGGGGATCACCTGCTAACACACGCTACCTCTTCCTGGGAGACTATGTGGACAGAGGTTACTTCAGTATAGAGGTAAAAATTAAATTGGAAAAATAAATAAAACAGATTTGTAAAAAATTTGGACACAGAATTATGACATAAAAGACAAAGACTTTTCTTTCTTTTTGGTTTAGTGAAGTGATTGAAATAAGAAAATTAGCAGCATTTTAGGTCTTGTTACTTTTTGTAAGTAAATAGATAGGAAAAAAGGACTTTAATAATATTAGGCAGAAATTATTTCTTATATAACAATAGGACTCACATAAAGGATTAAATTAATTCAATATTGCAAATAATTTTTTTAACTAACCTGCCTTCCCTGTAGCTAACATACAGTTAATAAATAAATGGCATAAGTCATTATTTGTCATGAGCCATGGCTCAATTAATTGTTCTTATGATTATCTTTGACTCATCCTTTTCCTTCACTTTATATTTAATCAGTTAACAAATCCAATAATTTCTTTTTTTTGTAAATAGTTTTTATTTTTTCCAATTACATGTAAAGATAGTTTTCAACATTTATTTTTTGTAAGATTTTTTTTTTTGGGCGAGGCAATTGCCCAGGGTCACACAGTTAGTAAGTGTCAATGTCAAGTGTCTGGTCTGAGACAGGATTTGAACTCAGGTCCTCCTGAGTCCAGGGCCGGCGCCACCTAGTTGCCCCAATTTTTTTTATAAGATTTTGAGTTATGTATTTTTTCCCTTCTCCTTCCCCCAAGAAGGCAAACAATCTGATATAAGTTATTCATATGCAATCATGTGGAATATATTTCCACATTAGTCATGTTGTAAAAGAAGAATCAGAACAAAAGAGAAAAACCATGAGAAAGGAAAAAAAGCAAAAACAAAAAAAAAGTGAAAATCATATGGTTTGATCTACATTCAGAATCCACAGTTCTTTCTCTGGATGTGGATAGTATTTTCCATCATGAGTCTTTTGGAATTGTCTTGGATCATTGTGTTACATTACACATAATGTTGCTGTTACTGTCTATAGTGTACAGTGAAGAAGTAACTTCACCCAGCATCAGTTCATGTAAGTCTTTCTAGTTTTTTTCTGAAATCTACCTGCTCATTATTTCTTATAGCACAATAGAATTCCATTACATTCACATACCACAACTTGTTCAGCCATTCCCCAATTGATGGGCATCACCTTAATTTCCAAATCTTTGCCACCACAAAAAGAGCTGCAGTAAATATTTTTGTACATGTAGGTCCTTTTCCCTTTTTTATGATCTCTTTGGGATATAGACCTAGCAGTGGTATTGCTAGATCAAAGGGTATGCACAGTTTTTATAACCCTTTGGGGATAATTCCAAATTGCTTTGTAGAATGGTCGGATCAGTTCACAACTCCACCAACAATGCATTAGTGTCCCATTTTCCTCACATCTCCTCCAATATGTATTATTTTTCTTTTCTGTCATTTTAGCCAATCTGACAGGTGTGAGATGGTACCCAAATCTATTAATTTTACCTGAAAATATTTTGCATCCATTACCTCTTTTCTATTTCTATTGTCCTACCTTCATTCAATGCCCCCACTTATACCCCTCCACTACACACATTTTTACATGTCTTCTTGTCTCCACTCAAATAATCTTATGTGTAGACCTAGTCATATTGCTCTGCTGAGATATCTTTACCTGTTTCATCTTCTTGACCAAATCAAGCTCAGAATTTTGCCATTTGACAAGGGCATCCACAACTTTGGACTGCCTTGACTTTCTGTCTTTGCATCATGTTGCCTGCTACCCCTTCCTACTTTCTTTACTTTAGATGAATTCAACAGCTTTCTTTCTCTAGTCCTCTAAAAAGTCTTTCCTGCCCCCAACTCCTCATTTGTTAATTATATTTCCCTATGGACCTCACATGGCACATTATTCTGTACCATCTAATGCATTTATCTTGTAATATTTTATATTGTACCTATTTCTGTTGCTTGGTATCTGATCTTGGTACCTTCTAGACATAAAGGACTAGAATGGTCTAGTCCTATTTTGAAAGGACTCTTATCTTATCCAGTTTATGATTTCTCCAGCACCTAACATGATACTTCCACACAGTCACATAATAACATTTTGTTGATACTGGTTGATGATTTGGTTAAGGAAACCAGAAAAGAACTATATCACAGAAACCAGGAGAAAATATAATAAAACAGGAGGAAGTGGTTAGCAGTATCAAATGCAACAGAAAGATAAAGGAAGTTAAGAACTAAGAAAAGACCATTGAATTTGGTAATGAAGAAGTCTTTCTGCATTTCAGTAGAGTGGCGGGGTGATGAGGGAGTAGGAGCAGCTAGAAGTTTAGAAGTCTAAGGGACAAGGAGTTAGTTTAAGGACATTGCAGGGTCAAGGGATGGATTTTCTGTCATCTTATGATAAGGGGAAACTGAACATGTTTTAATCAAAGGATAAAGGGATCATGGGAACAGGAGAGATCGAAAGTAAGGAAGAAACTTAATTTCTTCCAAGCTACTATCCAGTTTTCCCAGCAGTTTTTGTCAAATATTGAGTCCTTCCTTACAGTAACTGGAATTAAGGGATTTTATTGAACAATGTCTATTTGCTTCTGTGTGTTGTGTAGTTAATCTCTTCTATCAATTGACCTTTTTTTTTTATAAATCCAGTAAAACTCATTTTAGTGATTAATACATTCCTAAGTATAACTTCTGTAATTATTTTGAATGGAATTTCTCTTTCTAGCTCTTCTTACTGTGTTTTGTTGGTGGTGGTTGTTCAGTTGTTTTTCAGTCATGTCCAACCCCATTTGGGGTTTTCTTGGGAAAGATACTGGAGTGGTTTGCCATTTCCTTCTCCAGCTCATTTTATAGATGAGGAAATTGAGACAAACAGGGTTAAGTGACTTGCCTAGGGTCACACAGTAAGTGTCAGAGGCCAGATTTGAACTCAGGAAGATGAGTCTTCCTGACTCCAGGTCCAACATTCTTACCTTCTGCACCACTTAGCTGCCCTCTTTTGTTAGTTATATGTAAGAAAGCTGACAATTATGTGAATTTACCTTATATCCTGCAACCTTGCTGATGTTACTATTTCAATTAATTTTTAGTTTGCTCCCTAGAGTTCTCTAAGCACACCATCATATCATCTGCAGAAAGCATTCATTTTGTTTTCTCTTTGTCTATGCTCATTCGTTCAATTTCTTTTTCTTGCCTTACTGATATAGCTAGTGTTTCTTGTACTAAATAGTTAAATAGTAATGGTTTAGATAATAGGTATACTTGCTTTACCATACTTTGCTGATTTTACTGGAAAGGCCTCTAACTTTTTTCCATTACATATAATGTTTGCTCTTGGATCTAGATAAATACTGTTTACTATGTTAAGGAGCAGTCCGTTTGTTCCTATGAATCATTCTTGCATTTCTGGAATAAACCCAATCTGGTCAAAGTATATGATCTTTCTAATAATTTGTTTTAAGCTACTTACTAATACTTTAAAGTTTTACATCAATGCTCATTAGGAATATGAGTCTATAGTTTTCTTTTTCTGCTTTGTCTCTTATTTTGGTATCAAGACCATTTTTTGTCATAGAAAGAGATTGGAAAAGTATCTTCTTTTCTTACTACAAACAATTTAGAGAGCATTAGAGTTAATTTAATTTTAGTGTTTAACAGAGTTTACTTTTTATCCATCTTTTTTGTGGCTTAAAACAAAAATTTTATTTATATAAGAAGGGATAAGGAGATGAATAAACTCAAATATAGAGAAGATACTTTCCATGCTATTTTTTGAAGTCCCTGAATAATTTTCTTGCTCTAACACTAACTGAAATAATTTAATACTACATTTGGTATGGTTTTCAGTTGCTTGATATCCTTGAAAGTTGTAGAGATTCGGAATATTTTGCTGTCACTTAATAAACTATTATTGAAAAATCATAGTCATTTAGCCTCCTCAAGCAAAAACAGACATTCTGTCCAAGTTATGTAATAGTCCCAACCAGTGATGGAACGATTTCATGTTAGTAAGTTATTTCATTTTAGGAATGTTGCTATGAAGTAGCAGGACTTTCTTTTCATATGTCACAGTTCATTCCAATGGATATGACCAGATCTGTGTTGTACAGTCATTTTAACAATCAGTATCACAGGGAGGATTGTATCACATACCCAGACCAGTGTGAATATAAGGAACCAATGCCACCGTGATGAAAAAGAATAATGTAAAAATCCAGGTGAGCAGAATTTTCTGAGCCAGGGGTGTTTCAGTGAAGCAGCTTAGAGGAGTTGCTGCAGACAACTGAAAAAAGCAAACACACTAATACCCCTTGAGTATTGCTACTAGCCATAAAACAGAGCAGGTGCCTAAATCAGGGATTCATAAGGTTGTATCCCCAAGAACTTCACAATCCTTTTTCCCCATTAAATTCAGAATTTGTCACATGATAATTAATGGGGACAATAAAACCTACATGCTTTTGTTCTGGATCCTAGAGCTGCCAAGTTAAGATTTCAGTCAGTCTCTTCCTTAGGTGTTGCAACATCCAGGTCATGAGAAAAAAGGCATGATCAGTGAAGCAAGGTTTTGGAGACACTGAGATTCAGAGCACAAATAGAGGGGCTAGTCCTGATAAGAAATTGGACATCTACTTCATCCTCTGAAATTAGAGAGAACTGTAAGAGGAGGGGTGAATGCAGATCTTTTGACATGTACAGCATTGGTGTCATACAGAAGGGGATCCCTACAGTACATACTGACTTAGAAAACTACAAATTAATATTATATGATGCATTGTACATTTATTTTTGTTAAGCATTTCACGATTGTATTTTAACCTGGTTCCGATGTGCTCAGAAGTTTTTGCAAACTGAATGCACCTGATACCTCTGGTATAGAGGATTAAAGATGAATGAGCTGAAAGTGAATAACTTCACTTTTCTCACAAATAAGAAGCAAGAGAAGAAGTTGGGAGTGGGGTTGAGAAGTTGAGGGAAAGATTTGGAACAGCTGATGAATGAATGACTAGAAAGATAGTGGAAACTATAAATATATCTTCAAAACCATTTTGAAATGTTAATTCATTAGAGAAATATGGTACCTGTTGAAGACAGATGTTAAACATTTTTAAATTATAAAAGCTATAATAGACTGTAGCCATGCCCTGAATAACTTTACCCTGACCAATGTTATTTTTCAATAATATTACTAACAATGGCAGAAACTGGGCATAGACCATCATCTTACATCTTATACCAAGATAAAGTCAAAATGGGTACAGGATTTAGATATAAAGACTGATACTATAAGCAAACTAGGAGAGCAAAGAATAGTTTACCTTCTAGATCTATGGAGAAAGGAAGAATTTATGACCAAATAAGAGATAGAGAACATTATGAAATGCAAAATGGATAATTTTGATTACATTAAATTGAAAAGTTATTGCACAAAGCCAATGCATCCAAGATTAGAAGGGAAGCAGAAAACTGGGAAGGAATTTTTACAACCAGTGCTCTGATAAAGGTCTCATTTCTAAAAGACATAGAGAGAACTGAGTCAAATATTTAAGAATACAAGTCATTCCCCAACTGATAAATGGTCAAAGTATATGAACAGGCAGTTTTCAGAGGAAAAAACTAAAGCTGTATATAGTTATATGAAAAAATGTTCTAAATCACTATTAATTAGAGAAATGCAAATCAAAACAACTCTGAGGTGCCACATCACACCTATCAAATTGGCTAACATGACAAAACAGGACAATGATAAATGTTGGAGAAGCTGTGAGAAAATTGGAACAGTAATGCATTGTTGGTGGAGTTGTGAACTGATCCAACCATTCTGGAGAGTAATTTGGAACTATGCCCAAATGGCTATAAAATTGTGTATACCCTTTGACCCAGCAATAACACTTCAAGGTCTGTATCCCAAAGAAATCATAAAAACGGGAAAAGGAACCACATGTACAAAAATATTTATAGGAGCTCTTTTTGTGGTGGCAAAGAATTGGAAATTGAGGGAATATCTATCAATTGGGAAATGGCTGAACAAGTTGTGGTATATGAATGTAATGGAATACTATTGTGCTGTAAGAAATGATGAGCAGGGGGACTTCAGAAAAACCTGGAAAGACATATGTGAACTGATGCTGAGTGAAGTGAGCAAAATCAGAAGAACATTGTGTACAGTTACAGCCACACTGTGTGATGACTGACTTTGATAGACTTGGCTCTTCTCAACAATGCAAGGATCTCAGACAACTCCAAAAGATTCATGATGGAAAATGCTGTCCACATCCAGAGAAAGAACTATGGGATTTGAATGCAGATTGGGAGCATACGATTTGCTCCCCTTTTCCTTTGTTGTTTTGTTTTATTGCTTCATTCTCATGGTTCTTCCTGTTAGTTGTAATTGTTCTTTACATCATGACTAATGGGAGAATATGCTTAATATGAATGTATAAGTGGAGCCTATGTCAGATTGCATACCATCTTGGGGAGGAAGAGAAAATTTAAAACTCAAAATCTTATGGAAGTGAATGTTGAAAACTAAAAATTATAAATTAATTATTAAAAAAAAGAAAGGAAAAATCACTATGGTGAATGGCAAAGTGAATCAATTAGTGAGGAGGCTAAATTATATTTCAAAAATTTCTGATTTTAGTGGGCAGCTAGGTGGCGCAGTGGATAGAGCACCAGCCCTGGATTCTGGAGGACCTGAGTTCAAATCTGGCCTTAGACACGTAACACTTACTAGCTGTGTCACCCTGGGCAAGTCACTTAACCCCACTGCCTAGCCAAAAAAAAAATTCTGATTTTTATCTGGGGAGGGGGAGGGATTTCCTTTAGCAACACAAATAGTGATCTGTATTAGCAGAATAAAGTTCAAAAGTTTACTGTTGAAAACAAAACAAAAAACAATACTATTACTAACACATTATAACCAGTATGCCTGATTAACTCTAGATTCTCATCCCTGAATTGGTTCTCCTCGTTGTTTGCATGGAAGTTCAATTCTCTGTGACATTGTTTTGTTTTGTTTTGTTTTGAAGTCATGGAACCAGTTAATAAGAGACTTGTTAGTAAACCTTCTAATATAGCTACATGAGAACTTATCTTCTTTAAGACACAGATGAGTGTCTTATTGTACATAGAGCACTCACAAATCACACTGTAAATATACTAGAATCTATTTGCAATTTATAAGGAATTATGGGAGAAACAGATTCAATCTCTGACATAAAGATAGTCAGTTAGATGAGATAGCAAGGAACAAAAGCAACTTACCTACCAGTCCCTTTAGATTTAAATAAGTATTAAAGGCTGATCATGTATTCATTCATATTTGAATCTGTGATCATTCCTCTCAATCCGAGCACAGGCTTATTGAAAACAAAATTCTTTGATTCCATACTCACTCTTTCTATCTTTTTTCCAAAGTAAAAGGAACTTGAGCTCTTCATCTAGAGTTTCTGGCTTTCCAATCCCTGCTATTTGTGGTCCCGTGTAGTCCCATACAAAATAAATGGTCCATCTATTGTCCATTATCCTAGCTCAGTGTATGTCTGTACAAAAAAACCTACCTTCAATACATCTATTTTAATATATCTATTAGGTATCTAGGTAGCTCAGTGGATAGAGCACTGAGTTTAGAGTTGAGTTCAGATTTTGCCTCAAACACTTTACTAGCACTATCTGACCCTGGGCAATTCACTTAACCTGTTTGCCTTAGTTTATTTATGTTAAATTTTCTGCCTCCCAGGTTGTTGTCAGTAGTCAGTCAGTAAACATTTTTCAAGTGCCTGTTACTTGCAAGGAACTGTGCCTAGAGGTCTAGGGATACAAAAAGAGGTAAAAGATAATCCTTGCCCTCAAAGAACTTGCAATCTAATGGAGGAGATCACAAGTAAACAAGCATGTATAAACAAGCTATACTTTCTAGTATGATAGATAGGAAGTAATTAACAGAGGGAAGGCACTAAAATTAAGAGGGATAGGGAAAGGCTTCCTGTAGAAGATGAGATTTTGGTTGGGATTATGAGGGACAAGCATTCCAAGCATGGGCAACAGCCAGAGAAAATGACCAGAGCCAAGAGATGGAGTGTTTTGATCATGGAACATCCAGGAGGCGAGTGTCATTGTATCAAAGAGTAAATGTCAGGGAGTAAGGTGTCAGAGGACTGGAAAGGTAGGAAGGGGCTAGGTTATGAATGCCAAACAGCATTTTGTATTTGCTCCTGGAGATTTCTTAAGTGTATGTGGTAAGGGTGGGGAGATGGGGTTTGACATGATTGGGCCATCACTTTAGTGACTGAATGGAGGATGGATTGGAGTAGGATTGAGGCAGGTAGTTGTGAGGATCAAAGGAGAAAACATTTGTAAAACATGAGTATCCTATTCCCCCAAAACTTGTGGAATTCCCCATTTGTTATACAGTCCCACAGAGATTTTTATATATCTTCTTTCCTTTGCAAACTGAAAAAAGGCAGCATAGTGAATAGAATGCCGAACTTAGAGTTCAAATTCTGCCTGTCACTTTTTAGCTATGTAACCATAAGCAAACTTGCTGGATCTAGTTTTGACTTGTAAAATGAAGGTGATAATAATACCTGTACCTGCCTCACAATGAGGAGACTCAAACGTTTTAATATGTATAAAAGTGTTTTGGAAACTTTAAAGCACTATACAAAGTGTCTGTTATTATTCTACTTGGTAACCTCAAGCTTCTCTACTAATTTGGTTGTGATGCTATCCTTCTGATTTGTAGACTTTTACAGGAAGTCTGTGAAGTTAAATATTTTTTGCCCTGATCTTTATGGAAATCTAATTAGAACATATAAATACCCTCCAAAAGTATCCTAATTAGAATATATAAAGTTAATATGATAGAGAACAGTCTCATTCAGATCAGAATTATTAGTAGTGAGACATGCTAACAGAAGTCTGAAAGTGTTGTTATTAGACTTGCTGCAGGAGGCATTTTTATTGTTCTTTTAGTAAATTAACAAGCTCATTTAAAGGAACAGATAGATAATTTGTAAGTAGATATTTGGAACAGTTAGATGTTCAGGGTAGGGAGGATCTTTTTACCAACAAATTTGTGCCTTTTACAAGCTTCATTTCCTTTATCAGGTTATTTCTTGTGACTTTTTTCCCCCAAGGCAATGAGCCAAGTCTGTGAACAAGCAGTTGTATGAGAGACAGGATACTTAATGTTTACTTCTTTACATGTTTGGATATGTTGGTTATTTTATGTAGATCAGAGCAGTTTTTTGAGGATGAACACAAATTAATATGGAAACAAAAAAATGGAGCAACTTAAATTATTTTTTTCACAGTTTTGCAGTTAAATGAATAAAATCTATAGTGTCAGGGTGCAGCTGTATAGTGGTTTAACCACTAAATTAAGAAATATTACTTATATTATGGAAGTAAGCTATCATTTGTAACAATCTGTAGAAACTGCAATAATTTCATTGTTCCCGTATACAGCCTGGAATATCACTAAGTTCAGGAAAGCACTTGTATAATGCCTGAATATCATGATTACTATGAATGTGTTTTTTTGTCTGGCTGTTTGAAAGTAATGTACCAGAGGCAACTGGTGGCATAAGTGCTGGACCTAGAGTTTAAGAAAACCTTAATTCAAATCAAGCCTCAGACATTTGCTCTGTTACCTTGGACAGTTTACTTATAAACCCTGCTTACCTCAGTTTCCTCAAATGTAAAATGGGCACCTACCTCCCAAAGTTGTTGTGAGGATCAGATGAAATAATATATTCGTATATTGTGCTTAACACAGTGTTGGGCACAGCAGAGGTGAAGTGCAAATGCTTGTTCCCTTCCCTCCTTTCTCTAGCTGGTCATGGAGCCCTTTTATCACTTTAATTTCTCTCCCTCTACCTTGAAAACTCCCTTTTCTTGAGTTTATAGGAATGATTAAGCTATGTTGGATTATTTTTAAACATAGCATAAGTATTGATCTTTCATGAAGAAGAAGTAGCTTTGATCAGTCCAAATGTCACTGATAAAATAGAATGGGAATGATTCCTTTTTCCTTTTATTTAATAGTGTGCTTTATTCCTTTAATTCCTACTACAAAATGCTGTCTGACTTTTGAGAGCTATGTTTCCTTAATGAAGTAGAACAATGCTAATTTCATGGTGAAATGGTAATAGAATATCCTTCACAGAAGAAATGTAGGTTTTTGCTAACATATCCTCTGGAAAAGCTACTGAGTGAAAAAAACACAAAAACAAAAAGAGCTGTGGGTGGCAGGGCCACACAAGAGCATGGCGGTTCAGTTGCTATCTTTGAACATTTAGATGCCGGGTATAATCATTCACTTTGCTCCTGGTTTCATTTTTTAAAAGTGAAGAATATTAGTGTATGCGGAACCTTTTCACTTGTCATGGCAGTGATTCCTTTGAGTATTCTTTATATTTTAAGACAAGGTTGGCCCTTCACAGATTCAAAGAAACAGCTATGGTCATAGCTGAGTATGAGCATCTCAGGAACCTTGCCTCTGTTCCTCTGGTCTTATCCTTTGTCCACAGATTTTTTTTTCCTGGCTATTGTTGATCTTGGGTTAAGATGACTCACTTGTTAGTCTTATTCCTTCTGTTATTGATTCTAATCATTTTGTGTATTAACACCTCTGAGTTGTTGGTGATAAACTCACTTCCCTTCCTAGTTAAATAAATAAATAAATGATGGATTGTGAGGTAGTCTGTCTGTGGTGCAGTGAAAAGAATGCTGGATTTAGAGCGACCTTGGACAAGGCACTTAACTTCTGTGGGCATCAATTTCTTCATTCGTTAAGTGAGAGGGTTGGACTAGACAACGTTAAAATCTTTTCTAGCTTCAAATTTGTGAAATGCGGTTAGTACAATTAGAAAATACCACTTGCTGCACAATGCTAAAGGAAAAGATTCTTGGTTTGCAGCAGATACTGCTGGTTTAGTGCTCCTCACCCTAGCCCAGTGGTACGCTTTCAGGATGGTGAGCCAGGACTTCAGCTGAAAGGACCTCACCGTAACAAACTAATTCATCAAATACTGGACAGACTAAAATCAGGGTTGAACTTGTCTGGGTCAAAATATCTGGCTTTGTTAAATCATGACTTAAGATGTATTAAAAGCTAAAAGATCTCTTGAAAGTCATATAGTTCAGCCTCTTTTTTTTTGTTTTGTTTTTGTTTAAGAATGAGAAACAATGGGCAGCTAGGTGGTGCAGTGGATAGAGCACCGGCCCTGAAGTCAGAAGGACCTGAGTTCAAATCCAGCCTCAGACCAAACACTTGTCCTATACTAGCTGTGTGACCTTGGGCAAGTCACTTAACCCCGATTGCCTCACTAAAAAAACAAAAACAAGAATGAGAAACAGGCCCAAAGAAGTTCAGTGATTTGCCCAAGTTTATATATGTAGTAAATGGCAGAACTGGTATTCAACACTCTCCGAAAGAGAGGCCATTGGGAATCCAGATTATTTTTTTTTAATTAATTAATTTATTTTTAGTTTTCAACAATCACTTCCATAAGCTTTTGAGTTTTAAATTTTCTCCCCCTCCCTCTCCACCTTCTTCCCCAAGATGGCATGCAAGCTTATATAAGCTCTACATATACATTCCTATTAAACATATTTTCACATTAGTTATGTTGTAAATAAGAATTAGAACCAATAGGAGGAACCACAAGAAAGAGAAAACAAGACAAAACAGAAGAAAAAAAAAGAGTAAATAGTATGCTTTGATCTGCATTCAAACTCCGTAGTTCTTTCTCTGAATGTGGATAGCATTTTCTACCATGAGACTTTTGCAGGTGTCTTAGATCCTTGCATTTCTGAGAAGAGCTAAGTCTATCAAAGTTAGTGGCTGTTACTGCATACAACGTTCTCCTGGTTCTGCTCATTTCACTCGGCATCAGTCCATACGAGTCTTTCTAGGTTTTTTTGAAGTCTACTTGCTCATCATTTCTTATAGCACAATAGTGGGAATCTAGATATAGATATTAATGTAACACTGTTATACATCACTTATTAAATGAGTGAACCACCTCCTTTTCTAGTCATTGACGATATATTATGTCACTTCTCACATGAAAGTGTTAAAACAAAAAAAAAAATCACAAGTCCACGAGACGTGTGAGAAATGAATGTGGAACGAGAGAAATGAATGTGGAACTCCAAGGCAGGTACAAGGAGTTCAGTGATGCAGGGAAAGCCTTGGATACTTAATTTACCAGGAAAAGGGGAAGTCATAGGAGATGGAAAAGGACTAATTCCCTCCTGAAGGGGAAGAGAAAGACAGTGGCAAAAGCAACGTTCTTTTCCCTTGGGAACTGCTAGACCATGAAGATAGAATGGTCTACTTATCTACAAGGGTCCCAGCTGCACAAACAATTTCTCACTCTGGTGCAGAATAATTGGAGCCTGTCTTTGTAGCTAAGTTTGACTTCCAAAGACACACAGAGAGTCCAGCTTGAGGTGCAAACAACAAATTATGTCAGCTCAGGGAAGACTTCGTCCTTGACACATTCAGGGCCTCCTATATACTCTAGGTCCAGTGTTTCTGGAAAATGTGGTAATTCAAGAAGACATGTTGAGGGAGTCCCTTAACAAAAGTCATTATTGGTAATACAATGCATTCCACTTATACTATACATACATCTTTCCACTGCCCTTTGGGTCACCTATAATTTTAACACCTGAGACTGTGATATTCCATAATTTGTAGCAATACAATACCCCCAGGAAAATAAGGGTATTGTCTTTGAAGACGGAGTTTTACAACAACCTGCAGGTTAAGATCAAAGACACTGACTGTTTCCCAAATGTAATCCAGCCCAATTTCCTGTTCAGTTTTGGGCCCACTTGACTATATATAGTGTGTGACCAAGCTATACAAACTGATAGGCTTTAATGGATCACCAGACCATCTTCATTTAATAATAAGGGCAATGTAGATATGCTTTGTTTTTCAGATATGGGTGGATGACTAGGCTAGTCTCTTTTGAGCCATGATACATCGCACTGAGAAAGTCCTATAGTGTTGTAATGCTTGATGCAATCAGAACAAGGTTGTCCTCAAATAAGAGAATCTTTAGAAATTTTCCATTGATGGGTACTTCCTCTTCAATTTTGACTTCATATAGGATAGCCTTCATGACATCAGTGAATATCTTCATTGGGCATTATGTTTCCCTATTTGGTACCTTTCCAGAGTTTCATCCGGCAGGGCCTGTGTTTCCATTTCCACTCCAAAAGTTAAGACCCTTTGCCTCAGTTACACAGCATTATGACCTGGGAAGTATTAACCTCAGTTAATAACCTCAGTTAACCTCAGTGAAGATAGTTACAATAATGATGGACTAGAGATTATGAAGTTTGGAGCAGCTCATAGGAATTTGTTTGAAGCATCCCCTTACCCAAACTGGTCTAATCATTCTACTAACAGCACTCACACAAGCCATTTTCCCTCATCCAGAAAGACTTCCTTTAAGTGGGAGATGAAATGCAGCACAACAAATGTTTATTACATGCCTACATTGTACAAAAACATTTTGTAGCATATCTACCCATATGTGTCTCATTCTGGCAGATCATGGGTAAAAGCAGTCTTGGGGCAGCACAGTTTTAAATAAATGACTTTAGTCATATTTTAGTGAACTCTGAAGAACACTTGTTCTTGATCCTCTGTTGTTATCCCTGCATGTTACTGATCTTGGATTATGGATTACTCTTTTTATCCTCTTCACATTTCTAATGACCCTGGCCTGTTTGTGGACTTAACCTTTGGGTTACCCTTGCCCACCCTGGCATGCTTTATCACATAAGGCAAAACTTCCATGAATTAAGTGGAATGTAAGTTATTAAATGTCTATACAGAACTACTAATAGTCATGACTTTTAAATTGAATGCAGTAGGAGATAATTGTGTAATTGCATCCTGATACAGAGTTAGAAAGTAGAACTTGAAATTGAGGACAGAAAAGGTGTAAAAACTAAATTACATTGTGGCATGTGCATATGCATTGTCCTTTGATTTGATTTGCTGCTTTCAAATGGTAGTAAATTGTAAAAATGAGATCTTAGGATTTTCCAACAGATCAGCCAATTAAATATAACAAAAATTAACATTTTTCTTATCAAACACAAGAGTTAATTAGAAAGTTGCTGAGTCTCTCACCCACATAACTAAATTGTATGAAGACAATGACAAAAGTCTCTTCTCAAGGAGCTATCTTATTCGGGAGTGTCCAGTAATCTGCAGCATACTTTAATTATGGAGCACAATAGGAGGAGCATGGAACTTACTGTACTCAGGAATGAACTGGATAAATTTGACAGAAAGATAAACAGAAAAGGGAAGCAATTGAATGTATTCTGCACTGTGCATACAAAACCCCTGAATTTAAAAAAAAAAAAAGATATTTACTTATTTTCCATTAACAAACATTTATCTTCTTGACCTTCCACCACCCCCCAAAAAAGTTGGGGGAAGGGAGAAGCAAGAAAAAAACTTTTGTCACAAATATGCATTGTTGTGCAGAATAAATTCTTACGTTGTCCATATCAAAATTGTTTTCATTCTTCATCTTGAGTCCATCATCTCTTTGTTAGCAGGTCAGTAGTATGCTGCTTCTCTGGAATTGTGGTTTACCATTGCATTGATTAGAGCTCTTACATGTTTCAAAGTTGTTTTGTCAACTTTACTCTATATCATATTATATAAGTCTTCCCAGGTTTCTCTGGAACACCACCCTTTATCATTTCTTAAATTTCAGTGAAACTCCATCACATTCATAAACCATAATTTGTTCAACCATTCCCCAATTGATAGGCATCTTCTTTGTTTCCATTTCTTTGCCCCTATAAAAAAGATGATTTAAAATTAGTTTTTTGTAAATAACGGATCCTTTCCCTCTTTTATTCAAGCTCTTTGGTGTATAGGCCTAGTATTGCCACATCAAAGGCAATGTACAATTTAGTGACTTTTTTGAGCATTGTTCCAAATTGATTTTCAGAATGTTTGAACCAGTTCATTACATTCATAATCTACTAATAGTGCATTAATGTTTTCCTGTCTTCCCCAATTTGATGGGTATGGTGTGTAACTTCAGTTGCTTCCATTTGCATTTCTCTTAATTACTAGTGATTTGGAGCATTTTTTTTTTTTTTTGCTTATGGCTATGGATAGTTTGGATTTCTTCTTTTAAAAACTACCTATACATATTCTTTGACTGCTTATCAGTTGGAGAATGAGAGGCCTGGATTTGGAATGAGAGAAACTGGGTTTACCTGTAAGACTTAGGGCAAATCTGTTCATCTCTCTGGGCCTCAGTGTCCTTATGTTTAAAATGAGGGGATTGTACTAGAAGGCTTTCTCAGGTCCCTTACAGTTTTAAATTGATGAACTCATTCCACTTCTCACTTCCATAGCTTTATAGAAGTTGTATCCACAAGCCTGGGAAGCCTTTTGCCTTCTAGAATGCCTGGTTTCCACTTTCACTTTCTTTATTTTTTTTAAGTTTTTTCCTTTTGTTTCTTCTTTCACAACATGACTGATATGGAAATATGTTTTATATGATTGTATATGATATATAACCTGTATCAAATTGTTTACCATCTTAGGGAGGGGGGAAAGGTAGAAAATTTGGAACTCAAAATTTTATTTAAAAAAGTGTTAAAAATTGTCTTTATGTGCATTTGGAAAAAAATACTATTAAACAGGAAAAAATATGAATCCCTAATTTCCATCTTAGTTCAGCCTATGTGCCAACTCCAATTGGAGGTGTTTCCTGATTCCCAGAGTTATTTGTGTGCTCTCTCTCCTTCTTCAAATTATCATGTGTTTACTTATATTATTCCAGTAAATATCAACTCACCAACAGTTTTTAGTTTTGTCTTTGTAATCCCAGGGCCTACCACAGGGCCTTGCATGTAATAGGTAATTAATAAATGGTTTTTGGATAGGATTGGATTTTATTAATGCATTTTGAGGTTATCTTACTGGAATGTAAACATTTAGAATTTTAAAGTAGTTTTGTAAAAAAAATTTCAATCCTCAAAATGCTAAAAAAAAAAAATGAGAGATATTGAAGGAAATAAAGAAAAATTGGGGTTGAGAAACCTCATCACTTCAGCACTGGAGTTTTGTGGGTCTTCACAGTAGGGTATGTATAATAAGCCACCTAGTCAAATGCTTTGGTCAGAAAATAATATGTAATTTTACCATGCATCTACATAGCAGAATAAATAAAAATTTCAAGGGCAATGAAAAATAAGAATATGCTGTAACTTTCATAGTCTTCCTTCTTGTGGATTGTCCAAAGGGTTTTGGACATCTTCAGTGATGTCATCTTGTACTTTTGGACAAGTTATTTGATAGCAAAGTAATTATGAAACATTCACTAAGATTCTCTTTCACTAAAGTATTCTGATTCCTCATTGTTGAATATAGAGGTGATGCTGCTGTTTTGTTTTGTTTTTTTTTTCACTCTGCCAACAGATCAAAAATTCTCAGAGATCCTATACCTGTCTGAGTACAGGCCAAGTTATGGATTCTGTGTCTATTGTTTCTTGACTAACTAACCTTAGTTTTGAGAAGCTCCTGTCCAATGAGTTAACCATCAGTTAACAATTTATTTTGGACCCCATTAAATCATTTACAAAAATAAGTTGGGGGGCAGCTAGGTGGCACAGTGGATAAAGCACCGGCCTTGAGTTCAAATCTGGCCTCAGACACATAGCACTCACTAGCTGTGTGACTCCAGGCAGTCACTTAACCCCAATTGCCTCACCAAAAAAAAAAAGTAATAATAATTTAGAATTTATAATCCATATCAGTAGGGGATTACTCATACATATTAAATAAAATATTCTTTAAGTATAACATAATTATGATTTTTATTGGGTATTCAGGGTCTCATATTGGCTTTGGCTTCTCCCAGGGGTGGGAGGAAGTGTCTGTAAGTCAAGAGCTCTAGGTGGAGCTATGTGCCTTGTTTTTATCTTTCTGTTACTGACTGATGTGAACCACCCTTAATATGTCTTATTCTCCTCAAGCTTGTTACCTTTGCCCTCAAAAAAAGGTGTGAGTCAACAGGCATGAGTGAATTACAGAATCTCTTATTTTTTGTTTATTTATTTGATGAATTCTACAGTGAAAAAAAAGGTAAGAGTATAACTGAGGAATCTCAGGACAAGATGATGAAATGCAAGAGTTTAGTAAAATATCCATAGAGAATATAAACGTAACAGTGGATTCAGTGAAAAATAGAAAGTAGAAATATTTTATCAGAGGACAGAATGTCAGGAACAACAATGAAAGCATAAAAGCATACACTTAGAAATATATTTTATTATTTTCCCCACAATGTCCCAAAGTACATTTCACCCTTTGTATAATCCCATGCTTCCTCTCCCTTCCTTCCACCATTAAAAAGTTGCCACTGCCACCACAAAAGAAAAACATAATGTCTACTGCTTTCCCATACTACTCCAGCCATTCCTCATGTTTCTAAACCTCGAGTTATCTAGACCTCCCAGCTCTACTTGAAATGTCATATAAGGACCAGGTCCCTTTTATCTCAAAATCCTCCTAGTTTTAGTGGGAAAAGACTTCTACATTAAACCCTGTGGAACTTGTGCCTTCCTCTTTCTCCTTCCATCCTCTTAATTATAGTGACAGTAGGTAAAAATAGATCAAACATGTTAAAATATTTTTAGTAGGATGTATTAAATAAATTCATGTAATTTTTTTATAATCTGGATTGGCTCTAATAATTGATTTTAATTATGGAATGTATGGTAGTACCATAGGACCATAATGTGCTGTTATTTTATCCAATTCATTTAAGTAGCAAAATTGACACTCACTGATACTAAGCCAAAAAAGTTGACCCCCCCCCCCTCAAAAAATAGATATATATATATATTAGTTCTGACTTTTAGGCATGTTTTTGGGTAACTAGGTTTCCATAAATTTTAATTTCCATCTTCATTTATTTAAGAAACATTTCATTAAGTACCTATTATGTGTAACATAGTATGGAGGACACTGAGTGAAATACAAAGATAAATAAGACCTGTAAATTATTCCATTTGTTCTAAAGACAATTTGGAATTTTTTTTAAAGTTACCAACTTGTATGCCCTTTGATCCACCAGTATCACAACTAGGCATATATTCCAAGATGGTCAAAAACAGAGGGAAAGATCCTGTGTTAACCGAAATATTTATAATGCTTTTTGTCAGTCAAAAGCCTTTGTATGTACTTACTATGGATCAGGCACTATTCTAAGCAGTGGGGATAAAAGAAAAGGAAAAAAACTGACCCTGTTCTCAAGGAGCTCATAGTCTATGTAAATACTAAATATATATAACATATACACAGAGTAGATGGAAAGTAATATCAGAGGGGAAGGCATTATAAGGGTAGAGGGAAATGGAAGGGCTCTTTGTAGTAGGTGGGATTTGATCGGAGTTTTGAAGAAAGTTAGGGAAGCTAAAATGTGGGGGTGAGAAGGGAGAGCATTCCAGGCATGGGAGACAGCTAGCATAAATGTATCAAGTCTACAGATCTAATGTCCTGTGTGAGGACAGCAAGGAGGCCCGTGTAGCTGAATGGCAGAATAAGGAGAGAGAAGTAAAGTCTAAGGCTCTTAAGGTAGGAAGAGGCTATTACATGCCAGTCAGAGGATTTTGTACTTAGAAGTAATAAGGAATTGCTCGAGTCTGTTGGCTGGTGAGGGGGAGAAATGCAGTATTTGTGATGGGACCAAACCTATGCTTTAGCATTTTGACTGCTGAGTGAAGTGCTCAAAGCAAGGAGACCAATTATAAGGCAGGCAGGTCCAAGCAAGGGAGTAATAAGGATCTCTATTTTGGTTGTGGCTATGTGAGTAGAAAGAATAAACATAGACAAGACATTTTGTGATGGTAGAAACAAGATTTGACAGTATATTGGGTTTGAGCAAGTGAGACATCAAGGAGGACACAGAAATTATTGTCCTGATTGAATGGGAGGATGGTGGTGTCCCTAGCAGTAATAGGAAACTTGGGAAGAGGGCATGGTTTGGGGAAAAGATAATGAATGGGACACAGTGGACATACTGAGTTTAAGATGTCGAAAAAGCAGTTGGTGGCTTGAGAAGGAACCTCAAGGAGAAAGCCTAGGACTGAATATGTAGATATGAGAATCCTCCGAAAGAGCTACTGAGATCACCAAGGGAGATACTATGGAGGAGGAATAAGGAGGTCCACAGGGACATTTTTGTGGTAGCAAAGAACTAGAAGGAAAATAGGTGTCCATTCATTTGGGGAATGGCTGGACAAATTGTAAAATAGAATTTAATACAATATTATTGCATCATAAAAACAACCAACATAAGTAATTCAGACAAATAAGGAAAATTTATATGAATTGACTCAGTGACAAGCAGAACCAGGAGGACAGTTTACACTGTGAGTGCAGTAATGTGAAGGAAGATAACCTTGAAACATTTCAAATCTCCGGCCAGTGCAGTGACTAATCATAACTTCAGAAGACAAATTATAAAGTCCTCTCTCTCAGCAAAGAAGTGATGGATCAGGGGTGCAGAACAAGGCAAAAGTTTTTGCTTCACTACACTTATTTCTTATATGGGAGAGCTTTATTAGGGATGTGGGGGAGACTGGGAAGGAATAATAATTTTTTTTTAAAAAGAGAGCTTCATTCAAATCGGGCCTCAGATGCTTGACACTTACTAGCTGTGTGACCCTGGGCAAGTCACTTAACCCCGATTGCCTCACCAAAAAGCAAAAAGAGAGAGAGAGAGAGAGAGAGAGACAGTGCTCTTCAACATTAACCTTGTTGAAAAAGATAGGGAACTTTGATTTTCTAAGTAGGAGGCAGGGTAATCTACTGAGATAATGTATGTGTGTGACAGGCCTCATCATGTCACTCCCCTGTTTAAGAAGCTCTAAGGGTTCCCTGTAGCCTTTGGGAGCAAATATAAACTTCTCTAGCACTTTGAACTCCTACCAAATCTGGCTTCAGCCTACTTTTCAAGATGCATTATGCCTTTCTTCCCTTTGCACATTATATGGTCTGTCTAAATCATTCTTCTTCCTGTTCTTTAAACACACTACTCTACATTCCTTCTGTTGTGCCTTTGCACAGGCTGACCATAATTCCTGGAAGGGTCCCTTCTCTCACTTCTGCCCCCTTAGAATCACTAGCTTTCTTCAAAGCTCAGCTTTAGATACGATCCAAGTACCTTAAGGGCATGCATTGTTTTATTTTTGTCTTTGTATCTTCAGGACCTCGGACAGAGAAGTCACTTAATAAATGCCCATCAGTAGGTTACAAAGGGCTTTAAATGCCAAACAGAGTATTTTGTATTTAATCCTGAAGGTGAAAGGGAGCCACTGGAGTTTCTTGAGTAAGGGGATGATGTGGTAAGACCTGCCGTATAGGAAAACCACTTTATTGATTGAATGGAGGATCAGTTGAAATGGGGAGAGACTAGAGGCAGGTAGACCCACCAGCAGGCTATTGCAGTAATCCAGGTGTGAGCTCCTTAGGACCTATACTAGAGTGATAGCAGTGTCAGAGGGGAGAAGGGGGCATATAGGAGAGATGTTGCAGAGGTGAAATTGACAGGCCTTGGCCTAACTAAACTAACTCTCACAAAATGAACAAATGGCATGAAAAGATTTCTGCAAAACAACCTGCAGATTGAAGATAATACTATTTCAAGCAGAAGTGGACAAACAAATGGCAGAGCTTGTATATTTCTACTGTATGAGCTTGTTATCAGCTGTGTTGAAAGGTAAGAATGATGACCTAATAAGATCTGACTAGAAATTAGCCAAAAAGAAAAAAGGTGACTTTTTAATAATAAATGAGAAAGTACCTACTTTTCAAAAAAGAAGCTTTTTCTATGAAATGGACATTTTGAAAATGAATATTTGGGAATGTTTCCATCATTTTGTGATTTCGTTGCTAAAACGATGTAACTATGTCATCTATAAAAACTTTCCTACCTTCATATATAAACTTAGAATCAAAATTTTCTAACATAGTTCAGAATCTTCCAAACAAAGACTTACAGTGAATTTTTTAACCCATTTACTTATTTGGTAAATATAACATTTTCTGAGAAAGAATGAATGATGTTAGGAAAGATGGAAATTTACTAGATATATTTCACCAAAAACCTTTGCATAATTGATGGATGGGATTGAAAAATTAAAATAATGATTTCTAAACACAGCTAATGATGCAATTCTCCCATTTGGATCTTATCTTTGGGAACTACTCTATGATAGGCATTAAATCCAAATCTTAAAATACACTGAACTTAGAACCAGGCCTTTGAACTGCTTTATTATGAAGTGTTATTGCAAGTTTTCCGGAATGGTGAAATCTATTCAATCACATTGCCTTCATTAAAAATAGTATTAATTATCATTTTAGAGGTTTATTGATTTCATCTTTATCTCATCCTTGGTTTCTATTTTTGTGTGCTTTAGAATGTATATTATATGTACATATTACAATAATATGTGTATATCATTTATATGCATGCTCCCAAATCTTTTTATTGATGAGTTGTGCAGTCACTGCCCTAGTTGAGGGAAAAAAATACCTCTCTTACTTACCTCTCCAGATTGTTAGGAGGATCAAATGAGATACTAAGCATGAGAGGAATGTTTATATAGTGCTATTTTCTTTTTAAGTGCTTTTTTCTTGGAAAGAAAAGACCTAATCTTCACTGTACTACTTATTGTTAAAAATTGGATTATTGAGATTTTTCTTGAGCAAGACTGGTAAACCAACCAGTGATTAGATATTAATACATCCTAGAAGTTTTAAATAGTTTTAAAATAGAAGTTTTAAATTCTTTTCAAGAAAAAGGCAATATGTAAATGTGACATCTTTCTCTAAGATAGAATGATGAATTTGTTTTCTTGTTTCTTATTTTACATAGATTTGGTGCCTCTATTATTATTTTTTATGGGATTCTGTTGGAATATATTTATATGGCTCATAGTCAAACTTGAACTCATTTTCCTATGTAGGACCTAGAGTCAGAAGGACCTGAGTTCAGATCCAGTCTCAGACCTTACTGACTATGTGACCCTAGGTAATTCACTTGACCTCACTAGGCCTCTGTTTTATCATCTGTGAAATGGGGATAATAATAGCACCTACCTGATGGGGTTGTATTTGTGAGTACCGAGTAGTATAATTTTAAAGCAAATGATATAGTTATCAGGTGATTTAACTATGTAAAGTACTTTGTAAATCTTAAAGCACTACATGAATTAGAGCTATTGTTTTTATTATTGTTGTTACTAGTAATCCTCAGTTGTAAAAATCAATCAATAAGCATTTAAGTACTGCCAGTGGGGGAAAAAATGATGTATGCAACACTCGAGCACAGTTTTCTATTCCCTTTTGTGGTGTTGGCTCATTTGATCCATGGTTTTTTTAGCTAATTTGTTCTTTATAATCACCTTGGTCGCTTATAGTTCCTCCTTAGATGTGAGTGTAACCAATTTGTTCCTCATTGCTACAAATTGGCTCTTGATAGTCAATTTCTGTGATATAAATCTAAGGATGTTTTTTGAAAATTAAAACCATGACAGACCTTTTGTTGTTTCTTTTTTTAAAATGTGTGTGGTCTTTAAAGTGTGGCCTTTAAAAAATTGATCCCATTTAAAATGATGTATACTAGTTTGTAGTCACGGGGAAAAAACATAATGGTGATTATGGATGACGAAACTTCAACAGGAGTCTTAATATATAAATTCCTAAGGAAACTAACAGCAAAAATTCTTTTCTTCCTAAAGTTAAGACTCGATATTTTATTCATCTTCGATATGTATACTTAACAAAAAAAAAATGTGAGAGATCTGTAGGTAGAATAAATGTGGGCGATAATAAATTTTGAAGAGCTTGGTCATTGATGTGTGAAAATATTAATAGTAAAGGAAGCCTGGTATTTGCTTACAGGATGTACACCACAGCATTTGAGCTCTCCCCATTCTTATAGTAAAATAGGGAACTGGTGTTTGTTTTTAACATTATCTTTGTCCTGTACCTAATTAGTACCTTACACTTTTGAAAATTCCAAATAAAACTTTTAGAATACAAACCTACTATTCCAGTTTTATTTGCTTTCTTCCCTTTAAACTTACATAAAACTAGGAAGCTGCCTTAAAAATGGGTTATTTTGCTTTTTATGCTATTGAAGGAGGAAAGATATCTACTCTACCATGAGCTATAAGACTAGTTTCAGTTGGAGGTGACACTATCTGCCATTTATTTGAAGTGACTGCTAAAATATAGATTTTTTTATATATTTCTTCTGTTGTTTCAGAAGAACTCAAAAAGGATAAATTGTATTGCTATGAATTCTAGAACTGGTAGTTAAGAAATTTAGGATTTCATTCTAGCTTAGACTTTGAACTTTATTATTAGATTTTGAACTGTCTACCTAGTCTTTAACACTTTAGTTGTCTAGTTTGTAAATTAGGGATAGTATTAAATGCTCATTTTCTTAGAATATTGTGAACATATTAATAGGAATTTTTGGAACTCTCCTCAGCATTTCTAATGTTTCCTATGGACTTTTCTCCCTTATAAATAATTTATTGAATGTCATTCTATCCTTGAATTTATCTTATAGTGTGTGCTGTACTTATGGAGTTTAAAGATTCATCATCCCAGAACGTTATTTCTGCTTCGAGGCAACCATGAATGCAGGCATCTCACAGAATACTTCACCTTTAGACAGGAATGTAAGTATAATTTGTTCTCTTTAGAAGAACATTTGTAAATAGTTGGGCCCACAATTAAAAGTATATATAAAAATAAAATGGTTATAATGTTATTGGTTTGTAAGGAATGTGTGTGTGTTTTTAATTTAAGGTTAAAATATGAGAAAGCAGCAAACAGGCCATGAATGCAGTATCTCAGAAGGTTTTCTTACATTATCTTTACCTCTGATTGTGACACCTTAGATTTACCCTTTTCCCTTAGAGGAAAAATTATCTCAGGAATTTTCAAAACTATATTCACCTGCTGGGGTTGGTTAACTTTTTTATTCCTTGCTTGAAAAAAGACTGAAATATGGTCAGAGCAATGTCCAAAAAAAATAAAAAAGTCATATTACTCTGAACATAGGGCATAGTTCCCCCCATATAAATCTAGTTTATATAATTTACATTTCTCTTGTGCTTTTAAGATTCACAAAGCCATTACCTTTGCAACAGCCTTATGAGGTAGAAAATGAAAAACATTCCTACTCCTATTTGCATGTAAGGAAAATTAAACCTATAGAGTTTAAGAAACTTGCCCATGGTCACACATCAATCCTGTTGCTGCTGGAGCCAAGACTCAAACCTAGGATTTCAGAATTGCTTTCCATCACATTCATTATGAAGCACTAGTGTAGCCTGTAATTTTGCTCTTAATACCATAGATTACTTAAGCCTGGGTGGTCTCCCTAATAGTAGAAGCAGTATCACTGACATCCTCATAGGCTCACACATGTGCTAGAGGAACCAATGTCCCCACTGCTAGTGTTACAAGGTAAGCCAATCCACTTGCAGCCTCTGAGGAACTGCCTGCAACCCTGGCTCTGTCTTTCTTGAAGATGAACATTTCATTGCAAAACCTATCTGTACTCCCTCCCCTTCCTTGTTACCCCTGGCAACTCCCCCCCTCCTTTCCTGAGGGTGGAGAAGAGCCTTTAGGAACGAGATGTGAGGAGTCCCTGTAAGTTCCCCTTCCTAAAGAGATGGCATCTTATCTCCTGGCTCTGACGATATTTCCCACTTGTAAGTGGGTTACAGTAAAGCAGCTGCTGGCAATAGATATGAGTCTATGAAGCTTATGTAACAGAGCAGAGGAAAAACATGTCAGGAGTTGTGGATGGACAGATCTCATGGAAATAGTGGAGTTTTCAAACTCTGTAGCTTTATGAGGGGCTATTCTATGAGCAGAGTGAAGTTTTAAAAAGGGAGGAGGGTCATAGAGTGAGAGAAGACAAGTGAGTGTTCCATCTGGTTAGATTTTAAATGACTGAGAAAATGACTAATGTCTGTTTCCCATCCTCAACACCCCCATTTCCCTGGGTTCCATTTAACTTGGTATGAGACTGCATTTTGTGATTATTTACCTGTAGAGAAAAAAAGTTCTACCATATTTTGTAGGCAGTAATTTTATATAATTTTTCATTGTATTCTGTTTTTTTCCAGTCAAAGAGATCTTATCGGGGGCAGCTAGGTGGCAAAGTGGATAGAGCATTGACCCTGGAGTCAGGAGGACCTAGGTTCAAATCTGGCCTCAGACACATAACACTCACTAGCTGTGTGACCCTGGGCAAGTCACTTAACCCCATTGCCTTGCCAAAAAAAGAGAGAGAGAGAGAGAGAGAGAGAGAGATCTTATCATGGGGGAGATGGATTGGCTGCATCAGTTTAGGGCAATGTGATAATCAGATATTTATTTTATTCATGTTAATTAAAGTCTTTATGACTTCTGCTTAAAATTGTTATAGCAATGGTTACTCTACCTTCACCTCTTTTTTTGGTGGTAACAGTGGTATCATTCAGTTTACCTTTAACCATGGGAGGAGGTGAAGATGGACCTGAAAAAATTTCTGTAACTCCTTCCCCTGCCACCATGAAAGTGTTCGGTTCACTGGCATAAGTTGGTAAACTCGTTTTCTTAAAATTATAAGATCAAATTTAATAATCATCTTAAACAATCTACTTAGTTTGAAACATTCAACATATTGTTGCTGGTACTTAATTTCTCCTTTTGAGCATTATTAGACTGTAGGTCAGTAGTGAAGAAAGCTAGGTGTATTAATCAGAATTAGAATGCATTTTGCTGTTTTCAGTGAAAATTTACCCCAGTTCACCCTGTTACTACTAAGTTCTTGATGACCATTAAAATGATCCTTTTTTGGGAAGATGTGGGAAAGGTATGGAACGGGTGGGGAACCTGGGGCCTTGAGGCCACATGTGGTCCTTTAGGTCCTCAAGTATGGTCCTTTGACTAAATCCAGACTTCACAGAACAAATCCATTTGGGTGGTTTTGAATTTGGTCAGGTAGTAAAGATGGTTACTCAAGGACTTTTTAACAACCAAGATTTTATTGTCAAAATTAAAGATGTGGAATTTTTTTGAGATCCGTAGAAATTTGAGCTAATTAAATGAGAAGAATACAATATTTATAATGGAGATGAATGCCTCAAAGTGACTTTAGAGAGCAAAAAATCCATTTGTTCTGTGAAGTTTGGATTCAGTCAAAGGAGGCCACTCTTGAGGACCTAGAGGGCCACATGTGGCCTTGAGGCCAAAGGTTCCCCACCCCTGATATAGAAAGACATCTTAAGTGTCTTCTGTGTGGAATTTTCCATCTCTGGAGTTTTATTTGCTTTTTACATGATTTTGCCACAATGATAAGTAGTTTGTACAAAGCAAAATGATTTTAGGAGAAAACTCCTCTCTGGTTTCTTTCCCTTTTTAAATGTCTATTGTTTTCTTTTAGTTCCTGTATAGTTTTGAGTCTGAACTGTGAAAAAAATTCACCTCAATGCAATTACAGGGTTTTAAAAATTTTTTGTTTGTTTTTGCTTTATTCCTGCATAAGGGATATCTATATGCTGTTCTGCAAAGCTATTTTCACTGACAGTCTGATCTCTGTTAAAGGGCCACCCTGAATTTTAGAATCAGCACCCTGTAATTACTAGCGAGTGATATTTAGTTCCAGATTGTTCAGCTGGGTCTTTTTACAGTTTGAAGAAAATAATTGACTTTATTCCTCTGTTAAAGTACCTAAACTGGGGGAAATCTTTACATTTCAGTGACTTTTATTAGTTAAAAACAATTCCCACCCTCTTTCTTTTCAAACACCAGATTTGAATTTTTAGTTTTGTTTTAGAAAAAAGTCGAAGGTAAAATTTCGGTTTGCTTACTCAGTCTCCTCAGACTAAAATTATCTTTTTGTCATTGTGTAATTGAAAACCTAGTGCTTTTACAGTTGATATCATATATCAAAATCAAAGATCTTAAAATTTAGAACAGCTCATGCAAACTGGTTCTTTATTTCTAAATTTGATCGTTTTTGGATACTTAGTTAAACAACAACTTAATAGAGAGGAGAAAGCCAATTTCTGGATTTTGCTAACAAAAGCAACATTGTTATTAGAATAAATTGGAAAAAGTGGTAATTTGGTCAAGACAGTGACTTTTTTCTTTGGTGTCTGGTCCCTATCCCTAATGTTCTTAAAGAATACCACAGCTTTGGGATTTTGAAAATGTGAGTTGCTGGAGAGGATTCTGGGATGATGGTGGAATAAGGCAGGAAATTACATGGTTCTCCCAAATTCCCCGACAAATAATTTAAAATAGTGCCTCAAAGTGACTTTAGAGAGCCAGAAATAATTAGAAGTTGGAGTAAAGCAGTTGTCCAACCTAAAACATTAGGTGGAGGACATTAGGAAAGACCTGACCTCCCAGGATGATGGTATGGCCTGATTGAAGTGCAGATACCTGGAGCAGATCCCAAAAAATCAACAAACAACAGGCCCTGGGGGAAGCTATGTTGGCAGCAGCCTCAGCTTCAGGAACTTATGTCCCATGGACAGTGTAGAGGTCAGACAGCTGATCAGGGGAAGATTGCAGGGCCCTCTGCTGGTGCTGGACACAGGTCCCAGGTACACTGACCAGATGAGGTCTCTGGCAGTTGCTATAGGCAAGAAGGAGTGAGGACACCTTGGTGAGTGGTCAAAGAGGAGAGGAGCCCTGCTGGCTGTATTCACTCACAAGAGAGCGGAGTCCCTGGTTTTGGTTCCAGGACAGAGGGGTGAGCTGAAGCTTGCAGCTGCAGGAAACACTACGAGGAATAAGAGCATTTGAGATGACAGCATAGCTAAGAAAGAGGGATAAGGTAAAAAGAGAGGGAGAGATGGATAAATAATGAGGAAAAATAGGGTGGAGGGAAATGCACAGCTAGTAATTATAACTTTGAACGTAAATGGGATGAACTTGGCCATAAAATGGAAACAGATAGCAGAATGGGTTAAAAAACAGATTCTGACCATGTTGTTTATAAGAAGCAAATTTAAAAATGAGAGATACACATAGAATAAAAATAAAAGACTGGAGTAAAATTTATTGTGCTTCAACTGATGCAGAAAAAGACAGGGGGGATAGCAATCATTATCTCAGACAAAATTAAAGCTAAAATAGATTTAATTAAAAGAGATAAACAAGGAAACTACATTTTTATAAAAGGTACTATAGATAATGAAGTAATACCAATACTATACCTATATGTATCAAATGTTGTTACATCCACATTTTTAAAGGAAAAGCTAAATGAATTACAGGTGGAAATAGATAGCAGAACTATAATAGTGGAGGACTTTAACCTTCCCTTCTCAGAACTAGATAAATCTAACAAAAAAATAAGAAACAAGTCACAGAGTTAGATAGAATCTTAGATAAGCTAGATATGATAGATACCTGGAGAAAATTGAATGGGAATAGAAAAGAATATACCTTTTTCTCAGTGGTATCTTTACAAAAATTGACCATATATTAGAGCATAAAACTTTATAATTAAATGTAGAAAAGCAGAAATATTAAATGCATCCTTTTCTGGTCATAATGCAATAAAAAATATATTTGATAAGAGACCATGAAAACACAGATTAAAAATTAATTGAAGACTAAATAACCTAATCTTGAAGAATGAGTGAGTTAAAGAACAAATCATATAAACGATGAATAATTTTATTAAAGAGAATTATAATAATGAGGCAACATGCCAGAACCTAAGGGCTACAGCAAAAGGAGTAATCAGAAGAAAATTTATATTTCTAAATGCTTACATCAGTAAAATAAAGAGCAGACCCATGAATTGGTTGTACAATTAAAAAACTATAAAAAGAGCAAATTAAAAATCCCCAATTAAACATCAAATTGGAAATCTTAAAAATGAAAGATGAGATTAATAAAATTGGATGTAAAAGTCATTGAATTAATAAAACTAGGAGTTGGTTTTATGGGGAAAGAAAAACCAATAAACAGATAAACCATTGGTTAATATGATTAAAAAAGAGAGAAAAAAATCAAATCACTAGTATTCAAAAATGAAAAGGATGAATATGCCACCAATAAAGATGAAATCAAAGCAATTATTAGGAGCTATTTTGCCCACTTATATGCCAGTAAATTGAACAGTAAGTGAAATGAAAGAATACTTACAAAATATGAACTGCTAGATTAACAGACAAGGAAACAAAATATCTAAATAAATCTGTTTTAGAAAAAGAAATTAAACAGGCCATAAATGAGCTTCCTAAGAAAAAAGCATCAGGACCAGATGGATTTACAATTGAATTCTACCAAACATTTAAAGATCAGCTAATTCTAACATTAAAAAATTATTTGGAATAATAGGCAAGGAAAGTGTCCTACCAAACTTCTTTTATGAAACAAATATGGGAGCAGAGCCAAGATGGCTGAGGGAAAGCAGTGACTTGCTTGAGCTCTCTCCCCATACCCCTCCAAATCCCTATAAAAATTGGTTCTAAACAAACTCTAAAGCAGCAGAACCCACAAAAAGTCAGAGTGAAACAAATTTCCAGCCAAACACAGCCTGGGTGGTTGATTGGAAAGGAATATCGCGCCAGGCAGGGAGAGGAGTGCAGTTCAGTGTGGGCACGCAGGCCGCAGCGACCCTGGAGCAGGCCTCAGAGGACTGAATCACAGGAAGCTGTGGCAGTTTCCAGACTTCTCAACCCACAAACGCCAAAGACAACTTAGAAGGTCAGTGGGAAAAGTCTGTGACTGCAGTGAGAGAAGGAGCTAGGTCTCAGCCACGCCCAGGGCCGCGGCTGTTTCTTGAGCTTCTGGCCCACAGACTGAGGGGGAATCGAGGGGCTGATCAGAGGGGGATTGCAGGGTTCTCTTTGCCAGTGCTGAGACAGGAATCTCTTGCTTTACCGGTGATTGGATCTGGGTCACAGTTCTGAGGGGTGGTCCTGGGGCCAGGAGGAATGCTGGTGTGGTGAAGCTTGTCGTGGCGCTGGAGAGAAAACGCCTTGCCCCTTATCATAGCACCTTGGAAGAACTGAAAATTTTCAGGTCCCTCGAAGTATCTCTGAAAACAGCTGTACAAACCCCTGAAGCTTGGGACAGTACATTCTCCACATTGAAAGCAGACTTTTACCTTAACAAAGAGTTTAAAACTCAAGTAGTTGGCCGGGATCATGAGTAAGCAGCGCAAAAAGAGTCAGACTATATTATCTTACTTTGGTGACAAAGAAGAGTGAAACATACAACCAGAAGAAGACAACAAAGCCAAGGCTCCTACATCCAAAGCCTCCAAGAAGAATGTGAATCAGTCCCAGGCCTTGGAAGAGCTCAAAAGGGATTTTGAGAAGCAAGTAAGAGAAGTAGAGGAAAAACTGAGAGTTTTGCAAGAAAATCATGAAAAACAAGTCAACAGCTTGCTAAAGGAGACCCCAAAAAATACTGAAGAAAATAACACCTTAAAAAATAGCCTAACCCAAATGGCAAAAGAGGTCCAAAAAGCAAATGAGGAGAAGAATGCCAGCAAAATTGGGGGCAGCTAGGTGGCGCAGTGGATAGAGCACTGGTCCTGGATTCAGGAGGACTTGAGTTCAAATCTTGCCTCAGACACATAACACTTACTAGCTGTGTGACTCTTGGCAAGTCACTTAACCCCATTGCCTAGCAAAAAAAAAAAAAGCAAAATTGGCCAAATGGAAAAGGAAGTCTAAAAGATTACTGAAGAAAATATTTCCTTAAAAATTAGAATAGAGCAATTGGAAGCTAGTGACTTTATGAGAAATCAAGATACTATAAAACAAATCCAAAAGAATGAAAAATTAGAAAACGAAGTGAAATATCTCATTGGAAAAACAACTGACTTGGAAAATAGATCCAGGAGAGAGAATTTAAAAATTATTGGACTATCTGAAAGCCATGATCAAAAAAAGAGCCTACACATCATCTTTCAAGAAATTGTCCAGGAAAACTGCCCTGATATTTTAGAACCAGAGGGCAAAATAGAAATTGAAAGAATCCACTGATCTCCTCCTGAAAGAGATCCCCAAAGGAAAACTCCTAGGAATATTGTAGCCAAATTCCAGAGTTCCCAGGTCAAGGAGAAAATATTACAAGCAGCCAGAAAGAAACAATTCAAGTATTGTGCAAACACAATCAGGATAACACAAGATTTAGCTGCTTTTATGTTAAGGGACCACAGGGCATGGAATATAATATTCCAGAGGGCAAAGGAGATAGGATTACAACCAAGAATCCCCTACCCAGCAAAACTGAGTATAATTCTCCAGGGGAAAAAATGGTCGTTCAGTGAAATAGAGGACTTTCAAGCATTCTTGATGAAAAGACCAGAGCTGAATAGAAAATTTGATTTTCAAATATAAGACTCAAGGGGAACATGAAGAGGTAAACAGGAAAGAGAAAATCATAAGAGACTTATTATGGTTGAACTGTTTACATTCCTGCATGGAAAGATGATATTTGTAACTCATGAGACCTTTGTCAGTATTAGGGTAGTTGGAGGGGAAAAAATTATATGTACCTATAGATAGATAGATAGATAGATAGATAGATAGATAGATAGATAGATAGATAGATAGATAGAGGGCACAGGGTGAGTTGAAAATGAAGGGGTCATATTTGGAGAATAAAATTAAGGGGTGAGAGACGATTATAAGGAGAAAGGGAGAGGTAGAACAGGGTAAATTGTCTCACAAAAAAACAAAACAAAACCAGAAAAGAAAAGGCTCTTACAGTGGAGGGGAAACAGGGGAAGGTGAGAGGGAATGAGTAAATCTTATTCTCATAGAATTTGACTTAAGGAGGGAATAACATACACACTCAATTGGGTATGGAAATCTGTCTTACCCTACAGGAAAATGGGTGGGGGGAAGGAGACAAGAGAGTAGGGGGATGATAGAGAGGAGGGCAAATTGGGAAAGGGGGTAATCAGAAGCAAGTACTTCTGAGGAGGGACAGCGTCAAAAGAAAGAATAGAATAAATGGGTGGACGGGATAGGATTAAGGGAAATAGAGTTAGTTTTCACAGCATGTCTACTATGGAAGTGTTTTGCATAACTGCACATATGTAACCTATATTTAGTTGCTTGCCTTATCAATGAGGGTGGGTGGGGAGAGAGGAAGGGAGAAAATTTGAAACCCAAAGTTTTAAAAACACATGTTTAAAAAGAATGTTTTCACGTGGAACTGGGAAATAAGAAATACAGGAAATGGGGTACAGAAATCCATCCTGCCATACAGGAAAATTGAAGGGGAAGGGGATAAGAGAAGGGGGGGAGAGATAGAAGGGACGGCAGACTAGGGGAAGGAGTATTCAGAATGCATGCCATCTTGGGGTGGGGGGAGGGGTGAGATGGGATGAAAATTTGGAACTCAAAATCTTGTGAAAGTAAATGTTAAAAACAAAAAAAAATAAAAATTGCCCTAAAAAAATAAAAAATAAAATATGGTGCTGATACCTAAACCAGGAAGAACAAAAAAACAGAGAAAGAAAATTATAGACTAATTTCACATGAATATTGATGCAAAAATCCTAAATAAAATACTAGCTAGGAGACTACAACAACATATCACAAAGATTGTGATCACACACATTGTGACCAAGTTGGATTTATACCAGGAATGCAGGGATGGTTTAACATAAGGAAAATGATTAACATAATTGATTATATCAATAATAAAAGTAACAAATCATGTGATTATATCAATAGGTACAAGCTTTTGACAAAATACAACATTCATTCATATTAAAAACACTTGAAAGTATGGATATAAATGGATTTTTCCTTAAAATGATAAGAAGTGTCTACCTAAAACCATTAGCAAGCATGATCTGTAGTGGGGATAAGCTGGAAGCCTTCCCAGTGAGCTCAGGAGTGAAACAAGGATGTCTGTTATAACCAGTTTTATTCAATATTGTACTGGAAACACTAGCAATAGCAATAAGAGAAGAAAAAGAAATTAAAGGAATCAGAATGGACAGTAAAGTAATAAAACTATCTCTTTTGCAGACAATATGATAGTATGCTTGGAAAATCCTAGAAATTTAACTAAAAAGCTAGTTGAAACAATAATTTTATTAAAGTAGCCGTATATAAAATAAACCCATACAAATCATCAGCATTTCTGTATATCACCAACAAGACCCTGCAGGATGACATAGTAAGAGATACTTCATTTAAAATAGACATAGTCAGTATAAAATGCCTGGGAGTATACCTGCCAAGACAAACCCAGGAAGTACATGAACATAATTATAAAACACTTTTTATACAAATAAAGTCAGATTTAAATAATTGGAAAATATTAATTGTTCATAAGTGGGCTGAGCCAATATAATTAAAATGACAATTCTACCTAATCTACTTATTCAATACCATCCCAATTAGATTTCCAAAAAATTATTTTATTGAGCTGGAAAAAAATATTAACAAAATTCATTTGGAAGGACAAAAAGGGCAAAATTATCAAAGGATTTAATGAAAAAATATGTATATATAAAGGAAGGAAATTTAGCAGTACCAGATCTTAAACTGTATTATAAGGCTGTAAGTATCAAAATTATCTGGTGCTAGCTAAGAAATAGGAAGGTGGATCAGTGGAACAGAGTAGATATACAATACATAGTAAATGATTATAGTAACCTTGTGTGAACAAATGTAAAGATTTATGCTTTGGGGATAACAATTCAGTATTTGGTAAAAATTATTGAGAAAACTAGAAAGCAGTAGAGACCAATATCTTACATTATTTACCAAGATAAAGTCAAGATGGATACATAACCTAGAAAGATATGAAGGGTGATATCATAAGTAAATTAGAAGAACATGGAATGTGTTACCTATCAGACTTATGGATAGGAGAAGAATTTATGAATAAACAAGATAGAGAGCAGAATGACATGTAAAATGGGTAATTTTGATTACGGTAAATTTCAAAGTTTTTGTACAAATAAAGCCAATGTAGCCAAGATTAGAAGGAAAACAAAATTGGGAGAAAATATGTAGAGACAGCTTCTTAGATAAAGGTCTCATATCTCAAAACTTTGTCAAATTTTTAAGAATACTAGTCATTCTCCAATTGATAAATGGTCAGAGGATATGAACAGGCAGTTTTTTGATGAAGAAATCAAAACTATATAGTCATATGAAAAAATACTTGAAATCACTATTGATTAGAGAAATGCAAATTAAAACCACTTTGAGATAATTATCTCACACTGGAAGGGATATGAAAAATTGAGATACTAATAATACACTATTGATGGAACTGTGAACTAATCCAACCATTTTGGAGAACAACCTATAATTAGGTCCCAATAGTTATAAAACTGTATATAACCTTTGATACAGCAATACCACGAGTAGATGTTTCCCAAGGTGATCAGGTTAAAAGGAAAAGAACCTATATATTCTAAAATATTTATAGCCACTGTCTTTGTGGAGGCAAAGAACTGAAAATTAAAGGGATGTCCATTAATTGGGGAATGGCAAAACAAGGTGTGGTATATGAATGTGATAGAATACTACTGTACTGTAAGAAATGATGAGCCAATTGAGTTAGGAAAACATGGAAAAATTTGCATGAAATAATGAAGAGTGAAATGAGCAGGATGAAGAAAACATTATATACAGTAGCAGCAATATTGTTCAGAGAATAGCTGTGAATAATTGTATTCTAAGTATTATAAATATTCAAATCAATTACGAAACACCTATGAAGAAAGATGCTGTCCATCTCCAGAGAAATAACTGATAAATAGAAGTATACATAGTATAGTATATATTTGTGTATGTATGTGTATATATGTACATACACACACACACATCTGTGTCAGGTGGTGGCATTCTCTAGTACAGGGTGTGGAGGGAGGGAGACAGTTCAGAACTTAAAATGTAGCAAAAAAAAAAAATATGTGAGTTGCTGAATGTCATTTTGTTAGCCATTCTGATCAAGCCTGTTTTGAAACTATTTTCAGAGGCTTCCTGAGGAAACCGAATTAAGCTTTATCCTTTCAAGAAAGTGATGGATGACTTTCAGCAAAAATCTGTCCTGAGACTATGATTACAGTGGGGTTGGGTTTTTTGTTGTTGTTTTTAGTAATATTGGACTTACCAAGAATATTACTCTTTTGTCTTCAGACAACTTTGCCAAAAACCTGGTGTGTTTTCTTTTAATGAACCTAAAACAAGCAGATTTAAAACTGTTTAACATACTTCTAATTAGCCTATTTAGCTTGTATGGTAAAGTCTTGTATTCTTTTCTCTTTCCCTTTTCTTCTAACTCTATATTCCTTTTCCATTAGGTCGAATCAAATATTCAGAGCAGATCTATGATGCGTGCATGGATACATTTGATTGTCTTCCTCTCGCTGCACTCTTAAACCAGCAGTTTCTGTGTGTCCATGGAGGACTGTCTCCAGAAATCAGTTCTCTAGATGACATTAGGAGAGTAAGTAATCATTCCTCTATCTTATCTGCTAGTCTTATCTAATAAATCATGGATGGGTAGCCATCATTTCAATTTGTGCTGATAAAGAGAGTATCCATACTGAGAGTACCAGACACTGAAATCATCACAGATCATTTGCATGTTAATTTAAGTAAGATTATTGTCATTATGTTGCTGCTATTTTACTGTTGTTATTATATCACTTATACTGTGAGGTATACAGGATGTTCAGGGAAGACTAGTACCTCTGGTATGAGGGCTGCCAAGCCCTTTTTCAGGGCTGGTTTCTACCTTTGGTGTCCACCTGCCACCCAGCTTTTACCTGTGGGTCTAAGAAACTACAGCATTCCTTCATGGCTGTTGGAACAAATTGTTCTCATCTGTCTGTTCTACTGGGGAAGTCTTCCCAGGCTTGGGGTAAATGTCTCTCTAACTCACCGATGGGCCCATCAGTTACCTTCAACCTCGTTTTGCCTATCTGCCAAAGTGGTTTTACCGGGGTATGGTCACTGCACATGCTGTAGTCTCCTGGAGCCACAAGCTGTAGCTGAGTCTCAGGGGGCTTGTGTCCTTAATGGTCTCTTCTCCCTAAATTTTTGTGAGACTGTTCTCTCTTGGTTTCCCTCCTATCTATCTGACTACTCCTTAATCTTCTTTGTTATTTTCATTCAGGGTGGCCATGGGTATCCCACAGAATTCTGTCTTAGTCTTTCTTCTCTTCCTCTATGCTATTTTTCTTAGTGATCTCATTATGGATTTAATTATCATTCTCTGTGCTGATGATTCTAAATCGATTTATCTAGCCTTAGCTTCTCTATTGACCTCCTCTGTTGACTTTTCTATTGATCTCCTCTAGTAGGCATCTCCAGTTAGCCGGTAGACATCTTAAACTCAGCCTATCCAAAACTGAACTCATTATCTTTCCTCCCAAGCCCTCCCATCTTCCTAATTTCCCTTATACTTTCAGGGCATCACCATCCTCCCAGTCACACAGGCTCAAAACCTAGGTGTCATCCTTTTACCCACCCATTCCCATATCCAGTCTGTTGCTAAGGCCTATCAGTGTTACCTTTTTAACATATCTTGTAATATGCCTCCTTCTCTTCTCTGACACTGCCCCCACCCTAGTGAAGGCCCTCATCACCTCATGCCAGGACTGTTGCAGTAGTCTGCTAGTTGGCCTCCCTGCTACTCCCCCACTTCCTATACTAGTCCATCCTCCATTCACCTGCCAAAGTTGTTTTTTCTAAAGCACAAGTCTAACCACGTTACCAACTCAATAAACTCCAGTGGCTGCCTACCACATATAAAATCCTCTGCTTGGTATTGAAAGTCCTTCATAACCTCTGTCACACACCCCTCTTTCCAGTCTTTTTATACCTTGCACTCTTCCCCCCCATGTATTCTCTGATTCCATCTCACTGGCTTCCTTCCTCTAAAAAAACACTCCATCTCCAGACTCTGGGTATTTTTATTGGCAGTCCTGCGTGCCTGGAATTCTCTCCTTCTTCATTTCCTCCTTGTGGTTTCCCTGGCTTCCTTTGAGTCCTAGCTAAATCTCACCTTCCACAGAAAGTCTTTCCCATCCCTTAATTCTAGGGCCTTCCTTCCATTGATTATTTCTGTTTTATTGATAAAAAGCTCGTTTGTACATAGTTTTTTGTGTGTTGTCACCTCCATTAGAATGTGAGTTCTTTAGGGCAGGCACTGGCTTTTGCCTTTCTTTGTATCCCCAGCACTTAGCACGGTGCTTAGCACGTAGAAGGGCTTAAACATTTATTAACTGATTGACTAATGAGCCCTATAGTGCTTAGGGTCCCATGAAAGGGGAGGGACTGGGATGTTAGAGGGAATATGCCTCTTATGCCTTAGTTTTCTCACCTACAGGTGAGTGATGGAGATTAGACTGTTATAACTAAAACAGCAGTCACCAAAAAAACCCTAAGTTGCTGCAACTTGCATTAAAATATCTCATCTAAGTAAAGAGAAAACTCCGTGCACCCAGCTTTTATCAAATGGAATAAAAAGAAGGATCAGGAGGGAATAACCATGAAAGATAATAGATGTGGATTATTATGTGCCCGTAGAAAATTGCAATTTCATCATCCTTAATAAGAAAACAGAGCTAGCTTTCATTTTTTTGTGCTCTTTTTACATGTGAACTTTGTTGGAAGTTGCTATTTACTTTTCTTACACTAAATAAGGGAAAGTAGAATAATTGCTTGACCTCAAAATACCGAAAATCATTCTGTTTTCATGGTTTTCTTTGCCTTTTATGTGCCTTCTAGTTAGACAGGTTTAGGGAACCTCCAGCTTTTGGACCAATGTGTGACCTGCTTTGGTCTGATCCCTTGGAGGAGTATGGCAGTGAGAAGACCATGGAGCACTTTAGCCACAACACTGTCCGAGGGTGCTCCTTCTTTTACAGGTAAACATTTTTTAAGTTACAAAGTAGGGTTGGTAAGCCAGAATGATTTTTGTATTCAGGTTTTGTAAAAAGTAAATTAAGTCTAGTAAAACAGATTCATTTTCACATTTAATATATTACATTTAATATACTATGTTATTTAGAGTTTAAGTTGTCAACCTTAACCATAAGTCAACTTCTCTTTTTCCTTTTTTCTAAACTCTTCTAAAGTAGTTTTCTGGTTAACTGAGCGTTATCCAGATAACTCTTGTTTCAGCTTCTTGTCTGAGTATGATAGGTTGAATCTAATTGAGAATCCTTTGTTGTCTCATGACAATCCAAATCCGTGATTATTTTCTGGTACTGTAGATACAGGTATGGGGGGGTTAGTTAGATATTTATTAAACTCAGAACATCTGGAGTTATAATTATTGGTGGTTTTCCCTAAATCTATGGTTTAATCATAGTTGTTTGGTATTGTTGTCTTGGAAAAAAACAGTGGAAAAGGTAGCATGGAATTTAAAAAACAAAAAATAACCTAAAATTATATTCAACTCAGTAATGCACATCTTAATCAAATTCTCTAGTCTTTATATAATTAGGCCAGAATGAAACATTGGTAAAAATGTGCAGATAAGCCAGAAGCTTAATTTTAAGTAACACTTTGAACATTATTCTCCCTTTTTTTTTTAAAGAATCAGGATTTATTTTTTTGTTAATTTATTTATTTTGGTTTTCAACATTCACATCCATAATATTTTGAGTTCCAAATTTTCTCCCCATCTCTCCCCTCCCACCCCAAGATGGTGTGCAATTTGATATAGGCTCTACACATACATTCATATTGAACCTATTTTCACATTAGTCATGTTGTAAAGAAGAATTAGAACCAATGGGAGAAACCACGAGAAAGAAGAAACAAACAAACAAAAAAAGAGAGCGCAAATAATATGCTTTGATCTGTATTCAGAGTCCATAGTTCTTTTTCTGGATGTGGACACCATTTTTCATCATGAGTCCTTTGGAGTTGTCTTGGGTCCTTGCATTGCTGAGAAGAGATGAGTATATCAAAGTTAGTCATCACACACTGTGGCTGTTACTGTATGCAGTGTTCTCCTGGTTCTGCTCACTTCACTCAGAATCAGTTCATTCAAGTCTTTCCAGGTTGTTCTGAAGTCTGCCTGTTCATCATTTCTGATAGTACAATAATATTCCATTACATTCATATACCACAACTTGTTCAGCCATTCCCCAGCTGATGAGCATCTCTTCAATTTCCAATTCTTTGCCACCACAAAAAGGGCTGCTATAAATATTTTTGTACATGTGGGTCCTTTTCCCGTTTTTATGATCTCTTTGGGATATAGCACTAGAAGTGGTATTTCTGGGTCAAGGGTATGCACAAATTTACAGCCCTTTGGACATACCAACAACCTTTTTTTTACTGGTTGCTTATAAATGACAAAATGGAATTATTTCCATTTTCTTTGGTTGATTTCCACTTTCTTTCTCCACACCGTGCTCTTATCTAGTGAAAATGCTAACATTGCCCAAAGGCTGAGCAACATGAAGACAACTAAAAAAAAAAAAGATTTACCCACTAAATAATTAAACCCCAAGTAACCTCAGATTGATTGTATTTCTGCTCTGCTTCTCAAGCCCCAGTTATTTCTCCTAGAAAAATTATGCCCTTCAGAAGGATGGTATCAGCTTTTTTTATGTTTGTTCCTAGAGTACACAGCTTTAAAGGCCATGTTCTGGTGCTGCTACTTGCCACGTGGTTTTTTAGGTGGTTCTTTTATTTTTTAGTCTTTTGATCTTTACTGTTTTAGCAGAATAAAAATTAACTTTGCAAGGTTATTGTGAGAAAAATGATCTGTAAACTTTAGGGTGCTAAATAAATATGAAGACTTGTTATTCAGTTTAAGTATTTATCCATTGACATGCTCCTGTTTAAGCACTGTGCTATCTGTGGTGTATGGGTCTTAAATACGTCCAGATCCATCATGCCTACTATATATAAGCGTTGGAAATAGAAAAATAAAATGACACAATCTCTGCCCTTAGAGTATTTGCAGTATAGTAGAGGAGAAGACATAAATAATTGTAAGGCAGAATCTTGTAAGTGCAGAGGATTAGAGAGACATAATATAGGTAAGAGAGAAAGATCATTTCTTGTGGTAGAGGTGGGGGTATGAGAAAAAAGTAAGGAGGAAATTGGCATGAAAGTCAGGTTCAAGGCATTTGTGTGCCCTAGGAAAGGCTTGAAAACCATACCTCTCGGGGTCTGGAAAATTAATTTATCATTATACATTTATACATATACATATACATATACATATACACAAACATATTGGTGAGTAGTCTTCTGGTATCAGATGTTTGTACATTTATAAAAAGTTTTATTAAGAATTGTCTCACATCATATCTCCCCAAGTAACCTAATTGATTTGTCTCTGGCACCTGAGCTGGATCTGGGAGCAAAGGAAGAACTTCAACCCATGTTGATATGGACGGAGCCTTTTCACAAATGCAAATTGCTGGGAGAAGACTAAACAAACAATTAATAAACATACAGCACTATTTTAGATAACAGAGATAGAGAAGAAAATATGAAATAATCTCTGCTGTCAAAGAGGTTATGTTTGAACAAGACAGCATTAATAAATAGAAGCAAAATACTGATAATGAAGTAAATACAGTCTTCTTGTACCTTATTTCCCTCCACATACTCTGCCATTCACTGACACTGGCCTCCTGATTGTTCATTGCACAAGACAATGCTTCTCTCAACTCCAAACATTTTTTCTGGCTCTCCCCCAGGGCCTGACATTCTCTCCATCTTCATCTGTTTCCTCACTTCCCTGATTTTTTTAAGTCCCAGCTAAAATCCCATCTTCTGCAAGAAGTCTTTTTGAATCCCACTTAATAATAGTGCCTTCCCTCTATTGATTATCTCCAGTTTATCCTTTGTATATCTTATTTGCCTATTCTCTCCACCAATAGACCATGAGCTTTTAGAGAGTGGGGACTGTTTGGAGGTGTAGTTTTTGGTTTGTTTTTTCCTTTTCTTTATATCCCCAGCACTTAGTAAGTTGCCTAGCACGTATTAGGCTTATTGACTGACTACAAATTTCTGGTTCATATAGATACATGAAATGTCCTACAAATCTCCCACTTTTACTTCAGCAGTGATCTTAAAAAGAACACAAAATTGAACAGTGACCAAGAATCCACTAAGCTCCTTCATCCAGTTCAAGTTTGAAGACAAAAGACAGCCAGAAGCTGTGAATACTGGATGAGAGGTCCTGCCAGAGAACCTAGCATGAGTGCAGGTAAACAGGGGAGTTCCCATGAGGGATTGAAGAGAATTGCAACATCCTGAGTAGGGAAACCCCAGCAGGGACAGAAAACTGCAGAAGCATCCTGACTGGAAACAACCAAACACAGAGGTCTGAGCACATACACCTGGGGAAATGGAAGCTGATGGCAGGAATCCAAGAAAACATGGCCATGATCAAAAAGGGCCTGTCCACCCCATTCAGTAATACGTGAATGAGTAGAGCTTAGTCTTTACACAAAGACCCAAATCAGGAACTGAATTTGAAACATGAATAAACAAAAGATGACACAGAACACTATCGAATATTATGAGTCAGTGACCCAGAGATAAACCTGCAGAAAGAAAACAATTCCATAACAACTACATGTGGAATCTCAGGGGGAAAAATGACTTTAACACAAGAACTATAGAAGTACCTGGAAGATATAAATCAAGAGATTTTTTAAGTGGAATTATAGGTGAAGTAAGAGTTTTGGACAAAAGAATTAGAAGGAAAATAAATAGTTTAGAACAGAAAGTAGAAAAACCTTACCCAGGGGCAGCTAGGTGGCACAGTGGATAGAGCACCTGTCCTGGAGTCAGGAGGACCTGAGTTCAAATCTGGCCTCAGACACATAACACTTACTAGCTGTGCAACTCTGGGCAAATCACTTAACCTCAATTGCCTCACCAAAAAAAAAGAAAGAAAAAGAAAAACCTTACCCAAGTATCAGAGACTGCCTGAAATTTTGAATGGATCAAACAAAACTGAATGACTTCAGGAGAAAAGAGATATTAAAACAATATTAATATTGGAAAAAAAAACAACTACAAGAAAATACAATGTATCTGCTATCAAAAAGTATTAACCTATAAAACAATTCAAGGAGAGACGATTTAAGAATCATCTATGCAAACCACAACTTAACCTTCCTCTTTCCTACCCTGAGCTCCAACAGTCCTTCTTCCCAAAAATAGATCTGCATCTCACATTTTCAGAAATCATAAATAAATACTGCACAGATTCTGTGAAAATCAGTGGGCAGAATGAAAACAGAAAGAATCCACTGGCCACCTTCTGAAGGAATCTCCAAAATGAAAACACCCCAAAATGTCGTAACAAAAATCCAGACTTATAGGTCAAAGAAAAAGTACTGTAAGCAGTTAGAAAGAAAGCTTATGTACTAAGGAACTATAGGCAAGATCCCATAAAACCCAACAAATTGCTAAAGGCATGAAAATCTTGTAATGTGATACTTGAAAAGGCAAAAAATAAAAGTTAAGAACCAAAAATAACTTATCCTGCAAGACTGAGTACGATCCTGGAGGGAGAAAAAAACCCAGATCATTAATGAAATAGATGACATTTAAGCATACCTGATGAAAAGAACAGAGCTGAGTGGAAGTTTCAGGTGTAAATATAAAAGTCAAGAGAAACATAGCAAAATAAATACATTTGAGCAATTTGAAGGGACCAAATAATGATAGTAAGTCCTTCTAATGGTGGAAGAAAGATGTGTGTCCCTTCAGAATCCTAATGACTTCAAGGGTCATAAAGGGAATTGAATAAGATAAACAGAGGGACTAGGGACGGTTTGTTTCTGTTTTCTTCGTCTTAAAAGAGGAAAGAAAAGGTAATGTGCTAGAAAAGAAACGAAGGAGAAATGGGCAGAACTTATTTATCATAATTGGAACATGAGATGAAAAGTGTACAAAAATGGAGGAAAGATGGAGGATTAGGTGTCATATGAACATAACTCATCTTAACCAAACAAAGGACAATTAAATAATAATAAAATGCCTTTGAGGAAAGGATTCAAACTTGAATGGTGACTAAATAACTTAATTTTAAAGAATTGGTGAGTCAAAGAACAAATCATAGAAAAAATAGATCATTTCTTCAAAGAAAATGACAAGAAGGAAAAGTATACCAGAACTTTTAGAATGCTGCCAAAGCATTTCTTAGGGGAAATTTTATGTATTTAAATACTGCTTTCATCAACAAAAGAATAGTTCAGTAAATTAAAGAACAGATAAAAAAATGAAGGCAAAAACCAGTTGATTTGATAAATGCAACAAAGGAGCTGGATTTGTTTTTGAGAAACTAATGAAATAGATCAATCAATAAATATTTATTAATGTTCATTATTATTATTTGTTATTATTAAATGCCTTCTTTGTGGCAGGCACTGTGCTAAGTGCTAAAAGAATAGATGAATCATTAATCAGTCTGATTGAGGAAAAAGAAAGAGGAAAACCAAATTGCCAGTATTAAAAATGAAAAAGGATGGGCAGCTAGGTGGCACAGTGGATAGAGCACCAGCCCTGAAGTCAGGAGGACCTAAGTTCAAATCTGGCCTCAGACCAAACACCTGACACTTTCTAGCTGTGTGACCCTAGGTAAGTCACTTAACCCCAATTGCCCCCCCCCCAAAAAAAACCAAAGAGTTCACAACACTTAAGTAAAGGGAATAAACTATTTTGTCCAGTTTTGACTAACAAATTTAATAAATTCAATGAAATAGACATTTACAAACATAAAATACTCAGATTGACAGAATGAGAAATAGAAAAAAATTAAGCCATAAGTGAACTCCAAGGGGAAAAAAAGCCCAGGTCTAGATGGATTTATAAGTGAATTATATTTTTTTTAAAAAGTGTATCAATATCAAACATTCAAAGGACAAATAATTCCAGTGCTGGGTAAGCTGTTTGCAGAAATAGAAAAAGAAGAAATTTTATCAAACTCCTTTTATGTTGCAGGTATATAATCCTGATATCCAAACTAGGGGAAACAAAAAGAGAAAAGTATAAATCAGTATCCCTAGTGAATATTGATACAAAAATAATGATTAACGTATTAGCAAAGAAGCCACAATAAAATACTAAAAACAGTTTTATCCTATGACCAGGTTTTTATACCAAGAATGTATGGTTCACTATTAAGAGAGGATAAATATAATACACCATGTAAATAGTGAAAACAATATGAATCATGATTATATCAGTAAATAGAGAAAAATGTTTTTTTCGCAAAATATGATACCCATTTCCATTAAAAATCATAGGAATGAATGGACCTTTCCTTGATACAATAAGTTGTTGTTGAATTATTTCAATCATTTCCAACTCTTCGTGATCCCATTTAGAGTTTTCTTAGCAAAGTTACTGGAATGGTTTGCCATTTCTTTCTCCAGCTCACTTTACAGATGAAGAAACTGAGGCAGACAGAGGCTAATTGACTTGCTCATGGTCACACAGCTATTAAGTATCTGAGGCTAGATTTGAACTCAGCTCTCCAGGCCCAGTGCTCTATCTGCTGCACCATCTAGCTGCCCATGATGCTATAAGTATTATCTATCTAAATAAAACCTAGAGTCAGCATTATTTGTAATTGTGAAATACTAGAGACCTTTCCAGTAAATATGAGGGTAAAGCAAGAATGCCCATTATCATTTGATATGATGCTCGAAATATTAGCTAAAGAAATAAGACAAAAAGAAATTAAGGGAGTAAGCAAAAAACAAAACAATTAACACTTTTTGCAGGTGATACAATGGCCTAGCCTAGTTAAAGAACTCAAGATTCAATTAAAAAATTAACAAAATAACAAGATATAAACCTACACATACTTTTAAAAAATTAGAACAGATTATATATCTCTCATAGCTATGAGATAGAACAAGAGATGGAAGCAATTATAAAAGATAAAATAGATCATTTTGCTTACATGAAACTGGAAAGCTTCTGCACAGAAAAAATTAACGCACTTAAGATAAGAAGGGAGGCTGCCAAATGGGGGAGAAAATCTTTATCATATTTTTCTGATAAGAGTTTGGTATCCAAGATACATAAAAAATAAATACATATGACTAACCAGCCATTCCCCAGTAGATATATGGTCAAAGGATATGAACAAATAATTCTTAACAAAAGAACTGCAAAGTATTCACACCACATGAAAGAATGCTCCAAAACACTAATAATAGAAATACAAGTCAAAACAACCTTGAAACTTCATCTCACAACTCTGCAAACTGGAAAAGATGACAAAAAATGGTATTAGTCAATGTTGGAAGGGTTGTGGAATGATCAGCACATTAATAATGCATTGTTGATAGAGCTGTGAAATGGTACAGCCATTTTGGAAAGCAACTTGGAATTATGGAAATAAAGTGACTAAAAAGTTAAGAAGCCTTGAACCAGAGGCTCCCATTATTGAGCTTATATACCCCTAAGAAAATCCCCATATATGCCAAAAATATTTATATCGGCACTTTTTATGATAGCATAAAATTGGAAACAAAGTAAAGGCCCATCAATTGGGGAATGACTAAACAAATTGTGGTATGTTAATGTAATGGAGTGTTACTGTGCTGTAAGAAATTATGTGTATGATAAATATAGAAAAACATGGAAAAATCTACATGAACTAATACGGAGTGAAATAAGCAGAGCCAAGAAAACAATCTGCACAATAACTACAACAATGTACATAGAAAGAACAATGACACAACAAAAATCAGAAGTGATTATTAACAAAATTATCAAGATCAAGCAGTACTTAAAAGAAGAGATTTGAGAAGATACCTCCAATTATTTCTTCATGGAGGTGGTTAGGTCCATAGGTGTTACACATTGAACATATTTTTCAATATATTGATCAGTTGTGCTGTTTTTTATTTTTCTTTTTAAAAGTAAAAGGAACACATAAATTTATAGCCTATATAGTACCAGCAAAACTCAACAGAAAGAGATAGGAATGGAAATTGTATTTAAAAATTCAATAGAATGTATTATGAAGACTTAAGAAAAATCATTAAATTTGTCATTGAAGAGATCATTAGTGACTTTGGAAAGGGCAGTTTGAGTTAACTGATGTAGTCTGAAGTCAGATTGCAGAGTTTTAAGGAGTTAGTGAGAGAAGAGAAAAGGGGACTGCAGATGGATATTGTAAAGTTTTTTTTTCCTTTTTTAAAAAATGGAAGAACATAACAAACCCTCCTAATTTATATATTTTCTTTGGAATGATCATACCAAATGGCCAAAATATAAATTGATTACATACAAAGATCTTGTTGAAGTTCTACAACTCTTAGTTCATTAGATATTTAAAATCAAAACAGATTGACTTAATCTCTGTGGACCTCAGTATAAAATGAAATAATTTTTTTAAAGTATGGCAGATGATGAGATTTTTCTTGCTTGGCTATGTATATTATAAAGGTTTTTCCCCTGGGGGGAAGAAAATTGATTTTTGTTCATTGAAAAAAAATAAGTTTAAAAAAATAAAATTAAGAGGCTGGATTAGATAGCCTTTAAGATCCCTTATGCTTCTAAATCTATGCTATGATTTTTATTCCATCCCACCTTACCCTGAAAAGAATTGTTTTAGCTCAGAATTAACATATTTTCTAAAAACTTTTTTTTTCTAGTTATCCTGCAGTTTGTGACTTTTTGCAAAGCAATAGTTTGTTATCAATAATCAGAGCCCATGAAGCTCAGGATTCCGGGTAAGTGATACTAGAACTGCATCAAGTGTCACTGGAGAGTTTTTCCTTTTCACAACAGGACAGACAAGCTGTCATTTCTTTTCCAGGTATCGAATGTATAGGAAGAGCCAGACAACAGGCTTTCCATCACTCATTACAATTTTCTCTGCCCCAAATTACCTAGATGTCTATAACAACAAAGGTAAAGGACTATGACAGGGTTTGGATTTGAGTTTGATCGGTAAATGTGAATTTAATTTAATGTGGGAATATGGGAATAACCTATTCCAGGGATCTAGGGTGATGTTAATAACTCGGCTGTGTTTCAGTACCCTCAGAATAGCTGGGCTGGAACCTCAGGACAGGACATAAGTAATGAAAGTAGATCTCATTTGTGTTCCAGAGGCAAAATGCAAGAAGAATATGTGACTTGGATTTAGAAAGCTTAGTGTTACATGTCTTTGTGCTTGTTGGCTCTCTCAGATTGCTCAGCATAATTTATTATTTTCAGTCTAATGTCATCTATTTTTAAAGCATTACCTCAGAATAAGTCATCTCTTAGTTTTTTAATACTTCTGAATTGCCGAGTTCTTGCTGTTTTGAAGTTTCCAGAAGTGGCATTGTATAGGTACTGTTATGCTCATATCAGTTCTAGTCCCAGCTACATCACTAGCTGGCTGTGTGACCTTGGGAAGGCCTTTATTTTCTTCATCTCTAAAAATACAGGGTTTGAACTGGGTGATCTGGGAGATCCATTCCCCTCTGAAAATCCTGTAATTCTGAATTTCACATTTGTTTTATCAGGATAAGGATAGCTACAGTGGGTAGAGTAGCAGGGGCCTGGAGTCAGGAAGACTCATCTTCCTGAATTCAAATCTGGCCTCAGATGTTTGCTACCTGTGTGACCCTGGGCAAGTCACTTCACCCTGTTTGCCTCAGTTTCCTCATCTGTAAAAGGAGCTGGAAAAGAAAATGTGAAACCACTCCATTATCTTAGAAAGAAGACCCCAAATGGGACCAGAAAGAGTCAGACATGACTGAACAGCAAACCTTATCAGGACAAATGACATCTTGGTATAGTGGATAGAAGTTGGTCTTGAAGAGATTAGATTAAATCAGATCTAGGTTCAAGTTCAAGTCTGACACTTACTGGGTATGTGGCCTTTGGCGAGGCTCTCAATCTCTCAAAGCCTTGAACAACTTTCCTAATTGTGGAAACTGTAGAGAAGGTGCCAATCTGCTTTAGTAAAGGGAATTCCCTCATCCAGGCATTCCTGCATCGGTGAAATCAAAAGTCCTTCTCTCTTCTTGTTCTATCTCTTTCAGGGCAGGGACTCCTCCTCTGAGCTCTAGATTTTTCTGAGCACTTCAGTTGTGTACTAAGTCATCTATTTCTTAAAATAACAAATAGACCAGAACTTCCACATAAGTGTTGTTTTCTTCAAAATTGTCAAATTAGGAAGTTACACACTTGAGCAATGCTGTCATTGCTCAAAACATTTCTGGAATTGCCCTTAAGGCCTTGAACACATTCTTTTGAATATCCTCAGTTCTGGGAAATTTTCCTCCTTTGAGGATGGATTTGATTTTTGGAAATAGAAGTTATTCATAGGCAAGTCTGGTGAATAAGCCAAAGAGTTCAGTTTGAAAATACAGATCAAAAACGAAGTTTAACTTTAAAGCAGTGAAACTGATTTTCTTGTTTTTTTTTTTTTTAACTGACTTTTGAGAAGTTTCCAGAAATTATTTGAGCAGTGCAGCATTGTTGGAATAAATGTATAGAAAAGTATAATGGTATCATGGACTGAGCATTAGTTTAGAAGCTAGAAGTCTGGGTTACAAATTTAGGCTGGGTTCTGCCAATTATTCATGTGACTTAAAGCATATATTTTTGTCTGTTTTGAACCTTAGTTCTTCCATCTTTACTTAACCCTTGCCAAAAACACTTTATCCCTGGCCATCCTTTCCAGTGCTGGGGGGGATCCTTCTTTACCCAGCCTTTGTTTCCATTTAAAAATGGAAACAAAGTTCAAATCAAAGGTAGCAAAAGCAAGATTAACACCGCCAATTTACTCTAGCTGACAGTTAATGCCCAGAATGATTATTTGATGTGGTTGTGCACAAATAGGATCTAGCTTGCATCTGCCTGGAATGAATGCTTACTTATCTGCCTTGATTCCTTTTCATTTATTGCCTCTTTCTTCCTTCATTTATCTATAGCATTCAGTTCAAATCTTTGTCACAGTCTTCTTCTGGCCTCTAGGTTGTTTCTCCTTCTATTATCAAAGAAGTCAGTGTTTGCCCAGCCCGTTGAGATTTAATAACCTAAATTAATGGTAGGCCTATTTAGAAGTTCCAAGACCTTTTTTAGTGTGGCATTCAGCCGCAAAAATTAAGTCAAAATGGAGAAGGAAAGTGGCAAGGGTAACGAGGTTGTACTTGACAAGTACAGAACAGTGGTGGGAAAAGAGGGCAGAAAATTAAAGGATAAATGATGGCATATAATTGAGCTAGTCAACCATAAAATTCAGACTGGAAAGGGAGAAGAGTGATGAGGCCAGAGTAGGGTAACTACTGACTGATAAGACAGAAAGAGAGAGAGAGACTGGAGGTAATAGCCATGAGGAGGAAGAGTAAGTTTAGGAGGAATAAAGTGGAGGGGCAAATGGAAGATAGAGGTATGAACAGAGAGAGGAATTTTAGAGTTCTGGTTTATAAAGGTCATAGAGTTAGGGTTGAGATCTAAGATTAATCATCCTAGTAGGTAGCTGAAGTGGAATGAAGATCTTGGTAATAGGAGTTAAGGAGGTGGTTGAATTGACAGGCCAGATTATTTAAGGCTTGTCCACCTTAATCCTTGGCCTCAAGCTAAAGTCTTCAATTCCCACAAAATGACTTCAATTGGCTAAATCTAATATCCATTTCTCAGTCTTCATCTTGCTTGATTTATCTGCAAGGTTTTACAAAGTCCACTTCCTTTTTCCTGATGGACATTTCTAGCTAGATGTCTACAAGCATCTTACATTCATTATGTCTCAAATAGAACTTTGCATATTTTCTCTAAACCTGTCCTTCTTCCAAACTTCCCCATTTCTATTGATCGCGCCACCATCCTTTGAGCCGTTCTTTGTTCTTCCCTGCCCCTGACCAGCATTCCCTTTTCTCTACTTACATAGCTTCTACCCTAACATCACTCCTGGCCTAGGTTATCAAAGTAGCCTCCTAGTTGGTCTCTTTCTTCAGTGTCTTCCATCCAGCTGTCAAATTGATATGTGTGGAACGCAGATCTGACCATCTCATGTCCCAAATCAGAAATCTTTAGTGACTAGTCTAGGATAACCTCTCAGGGTCCCATAACCTAGCTCCAACCTAGTCCTTCTCTCCTCCTCCCCAGTCATGTACTCTGTGTACCAATCAAGCTGACCTACTAGCTGTTCCCTATATGGGCCATTCTATCTCCACTCATTTGGTCCTGCAGACCTGGAACATGCTTCTTTTTCACTTCCACCTTTTAGAATCTTTGGCTTTCTTTAAAGCACAATTCTTTACCTTTCTCTTCTCCAACCCTGTAATTAGTATTCTCTCCTTCCTGAAATTATTGATCTGTGTATGTGTCTCTTTATTTTAAGCTACCTAAAGGGAGGGATTGTTTGGTTTTTGCCTTTGTAATTCCAGCACCTAACACAGTGCTCACACACAGTAAGTGCTCAATAAATGTAGTTAGAATTTAATTCCATGTTACTGTTCTCTACTATTTCTTTTATTTTTCTGGCTGTTCCTTCTCAGTTTGTTTTGCTGGATCATCTTTCATCTTCAGCCACCAAGCTATAAGTGGCCCCCAAAGTTTTGTCTCTAGCACAGTTTTCCAAGCTGGAGATGGGGAAGTCTGAGACCCTCTAGGCCATGGTACTGAGCATCTTCAAGTACAGTTCCCACATGACCACACCTTTAAAAATGGAAACAAAGTTCAAATCAAAGGTAGCAAAAGCAAGATTAACACCGCCAATTTACTCTAGCTGACAGTTAATGCCCAGAATGATTATTTGATGTGGTTGTGCACAAATAGGATCTAGCTTGCATCTGCCCGGAATGAATGCTTACTTGGGCATATCCTCCATCGTCACTGTCAGTCTTTGTAAATTGTTTTATGGGAAGTAGAGGACTGAGCTACTAGAATTGTTTTTGTAAAAAGGAGGAGTATCACTGTGAAATTTAGAAATCTGTGCCCTGTAGTCTCTCTTGGTGATCACATCAGGTTCCAGCAGTTTAGTCATTGTTTTTGGGGAGATAAACTCTCAAATTTGTATAATCCTAATCTCGCTCCTGAATCCTAACCACATATTCCTGCTGTCCTTCTCCTCCTGGATGTCTTATTGATATCACAGACTCAACACATCCAATTCATTCTCTTCTCTCCACAAACTTCTTTTGAAAGCTTCACTATCCTCGCACTCAGGTCCACAGCCTTGGAGTTTTCCTTGACTTCCATTTCCAGTCTCTTGCCAGCTGCAATCAATTCTACCTCCACAGGTAGAATTTCCACATAGCCACTTCCCCTTGTTTGCCCCCCCCAATCACCTCTCATTTACAGTACTGTAACAGCTTATTCTTTGGTCTCTCTGTTCTTATTCCATCTTCCACATAGCTACCAAATTAATATTTTTAAAATAGAAATCATAACTGAGTTATTAGTCCCTACCTCTTTCATGGCTCTATATTACCTCCAGGATAAAATGCAAACTCATCAGCCTGGTATTTAAATAGCTTTACCAGTCTGGCTTTTCACATATCTTCCCAGACTTACTTCATATTACTCTCCTTCACACATTTTGCATTACAGCCAAACTGGTTTACCAGCTTTTCAATCAGTCAGTTTTTATTAAGGGCCTACTATGTTCCATAATTTATTAAGCATTTTGTATGTGCAAAGCACTGTGCTAAGTGCTGAGTATGCCAGTAGAAAAGTGAAATAGTCCATGTTCTCAAGAAACTTAAACTCTAATTGAGGGAAACTATACATATAAAAAGGTTAAGCTGTAGAGTGATAAAAAGGCCCAGGGTTGTCCTAAGTGGGCAGCAGATCTAAAGCTCATTTCATGTGCCATTTCTAAGTTGAGACCTTGAGGCCTTTCCTCACCTCTCTGTCTCCGTGTACGTGTGTCTGTCTGTGTCTCTTGCTTCTTCTCCATATCTGTCTTTCATACACACGCAAGAAGGTGTGCACACTTTCTCCTCAAATTAGTTTCTATTTCCTTAATGGTAATAACTAACATTTATGTGATTCTTTATATGATCTCACTTAATTCTCCAAAGCATCGAGGGTAAGTGCTGTAGATATTATTTCTATTTTATAGATTTGCCCAGACACATCATCATATTCCATCCCTCCAGTAGAATGTAAGTTTCTTGAGGACATGGGAACTTTTTTTCCTTTTTATCCTCAGTGCCTAACATAATGCCTTGAACATAATAGGTGCTTTATAAAATGTCTGTTGAATTGTGTTGAGTAAAGTAGTATCTATAATTACTATTTTTAAAAGGCAATATTCATTTAGATTTGTGGGTTTTTTCCAGCCTGGTCTCATTTTTAATCACCTCTCATTTGCCAGTGGGAGAAGTCGATTTTTCTTTTCATGGAAGTAAATTGAGCATAGGAACTTTTCAAACTTAATTCTTTGATATTGAGCCACGTATATAACTTACTTAGTTAAGTACTAGAACACTTTTTTGAAAGGAGCTCCTATTTCTTCAATGACTCACTATCTCACAGTCTTTGCTGGGCTTTTAAAAAATTATCAATCATTGAAAGAAGTATAATCACTTTATAAAGGTTGGAAAGAGGCAACATGTTACAGTAGTGTCTAGAAAACTGACCTCAGAATCAGAAATAGCTGGGTTCAAGTCCCACCTTTGATATGCTGGCTTTGTGATCCTGAGCAGGTGGCTTAACCACTCAGGGCCTCAGAGGCTTTCTGAGATTGTAAGATGCAAATCTACATTGGTAGGGGAGTTTTTCACCAGGAGCTCCCTTTGTAGATGAAATCCCAGATCTTTATCCAAAATAAATAAATATACAAATATATAAAATGTATAAATAATTCTGTATTAGAAGTTTGGGGCCAGTGCATAGGGGCTTTAAGTGACAAGTAGAGAAGTTTGTATTTTATCATTCACTTGCTGCTCACTTGATTCAGCACTAAATAGCACACTGTCTCTGCCTACTCTCGTTGCTCACAGTCCAACCTCTCAGGTCTACTTTTGCTGCGTGTGTTTGATATTCCTGTCATCAAGCAGTCTGTTCCGGGGACTCTGGTAAACTCCTTAAGACAGTTTTTCCACTTGACCTTTCCATCACCATCCTTATTCAGTAAATGCTTTCTATTTTTCTTTGCTGCTTCATAAGCATCTCTTAGGAAAAGCTGAGTGGACACTAAAACACTGGTTGGTAGCATTCTCCCACTTCCCCCTAAGCATTTCCTTCTGTCTCTTCCAACTTTTCTTCTCCCTGTTTTCCTCTTCCTCAGACTATTCCTTAAGCCTGACAATGGAATATACACATTTATTTTTAGTCCCACTGGTTGCCCTTTGAAAGCTAATATTGTTGTCAACCCCTGTTTTAATGGTTACTTTTCTATATCCTTCCCTGATTTGTTATACCAAATGTACACCAAGGCTTTCTTGCTGCTTCTCTCAGCATTTTCCCATTATAGTCCTCTGTTCCCGTGGCCCAGTTCCCAGATTTGTCTCCTATATAGCTTAAGGGTGCATGCCCTATGTGAAATATTTTTTAAAAATAATCATGCATATTATAAGGTGAGAGCATTGTTGAAGTGTAAAAAGGATAAATTAAATTATTTTAAGTTAAAATTTTCTTGTATAAATAAAACCTATATAGCCAAGAATAGAAGGAATGCAGAAAATTGGGGGGGGACTTTCATAGACAGACTCCCAGAGGATGTGATTGGGTTGGAATATTGCTGTGATGTAGGAATTGGTGAGCTGGTTGATTTAGAAAAACATGGAAAGACTTGGATTTATGAAGGAAGATGCTGTCCACCTTCAGAGAAACAGATGATAGGAGGAAATAAACATAGTATACTCTTACATATATATGTATGAGTATATATATGTGTATTTATACATATCTGTGTATATATATTCATGCTTAATTGTAGCCTTCTTGGGGGGGGTGGGAAAGGGAAGGAAAAAATAAAGTAAAAAGTACACAGCAGAAAACAAAAGAAAAACAATAGGGAAGCAAAAAAAGCTGAGCAACTTTGAAAACAATGTATAGTATTTATTATATAGGTTTTTTTGAAATGGATATTTATTGTTTTGTATTGAATCCTCTCTTATGATCTACTGTGTACATGGCAATTTTTTTTCTCATTTTGTATCTAAGTTTAAAATAAAAAAATTTACCAAGAAAAATCATGCATAAAAAGAATGGGAAATATTCTCTACAATGCCTAATATTGCACATGTACTCATTAATGCTTAAATATTGAGGTTACTATGTCACTAGGAGTAATTTCACATTAACAAAAATAAGTGCTAGATAATCACCTTTTCTGTACTTTCTAAGAAATCATTTTACCCTTTTAGTATGGCAATGGTAGCAAGTAATAACTAAATGAAGACAGATTGGCATTTTAATATTTTAACTTATCACTAAAATGTGTGCAACTACATGTACCTGTTAAAATTTGCCATTTCTTGCACAGCAGCAATATACTGGCTGGGGGCAAGGGGTGGGGGGGCAAGGGGTGGGGGGGCAGAGAGAGATCTTTGCCCCTGTTGTGAGAGAAATAACTTGAGTCATTGATTCCAAGTTACTCCACACAGTATGACAGTTTGCAGCCACTAATGTGAATTAATAATTGTCCAGTTATAACCCTCCAAAGAACCAAATCTTTTCCCGTGGAGACTGAATAGTAAAATTGGCTTACTTATATAATGTAAGGCCTTCCAAGGGTAGTTGTAACTTCAACCAGTTGACCTGTAAAGTTACTGTAATGTCCTCTTGAAAGATGAACTATCATAAGTTACTGTGAGCCTCCTTTCCAATCACAAGTCCTGAACTTTACAAACAAAATAGCCTGAATTATAGGTATTGTAAGTGTTTAAAGTTATATAAAGAGAAACAGTTACTATAGCATTTTCTCAGTGTGCCCAAATTCTCTTGATTTATTCTCTTTCAGCTGCTGTACTGAAATATGAAAACAATATCATGAACATCAGACAGTTTAACTGCTCTCCACACCCCTATTGGCTTCCAAACTTTATGGATGTCTTCACATGGTCTTTGCCTTTTGTTGGGGAGAAAGGTAGGAGAAATAAGTCACCCAGACCTTTCTATGCCTAAATCAGTGATTAATCACAAGATGATGTGTATTCATAGCCCCTGGCTCATGTAGAAATGTACAAATAATTCAATATTGGAAATTGGGGGTTTTTATTTGTTTACTGTGTATTTTGGATATATAAAGTATGTTTTAGTTGATTCTTAGTCATAATTATAATGGATTATATTTGATTTATTTAAAATAGCTATTTAAAGGAGTAACTCCAGTTTGATCAAGTATTAAAAGTAGTACAGTCCCTACAGGCATTGAACTTGGGAGTCAGTATACCTAGGTTCAGATTTTCTTTGCTTGCCTCTTGAGCTACATGGCCTTGCACATCATTTACCCTTAACTTCAGTTTTCTCATCTGTAAAATGGGGATTATAATAGTAGTAATTACTAACATTTATAGAGCACTTTTGAGTTTTGCGAAGTATAATTCCTTCACAGGGTTGTTGTGATAAAAAATTTCTATCAACCTAAGGTGCCATAGAAATATAACAATATAATTATTGTTGTATTTTTAGAATTGTGTTGTTGGATTTGATGTAACTACACAAGCATAGTCCTTTTGGCAAGTTGATTGTAAAATGAAATTTTTTCTCTATGTGCAGATCAGTGTAAGGTATTCTGAAAAATTAACCAGCAAATTATTGAATAATTTGTAGATTCTTTGAGAATTCTGTAATGAATCAAATGAGATATTTGGCCTTTAATTATAAAGGTTTACTTTATAATAAATATATATATATAATATATAAATATATAATATGACAGATTACTGGAGCATCTGCATAAGATACTTAATTTTAGGGTTTCCTTCACATTAGGATAAAATAGCTAGAAATAACTTTGCTGAAATTACAAACAATAAGTTGTCCCTGAAAAAGAAATATAAGAAGACACCTCTCCTCACTCCTTTACAAAATCGCAGGGTCTACAGGTGTGGGAAATTGCATACTATGTGAAGTTTTTTACAATGTATTGATGAATTTTACTAATTTTAAAAAATACTTTTATAAAGGATGGCATTTTGGGAAGGGTAAAGGAAGGGATACAGGACACGAATCTAGGTGATAGAAAAACAAAATTTGTCAATTAAATCTATTAAATAGAAAGATAATTCTGTTCCATGTGTTTGTATATACACATGTTCTTTTAGAGAAAATATATTTTTAAATGTTTACGTTTTCCTTTCTTTTTTATCCCTTCACATAGTCACGGAGATGCTGGTTAACATTCTCAACATATGCTCTGATGATGAGTTGATTTCAGATGGTGACGAAGCATTGGAAGGTAAACTTGGATTGTCTTTAACAGGAGCCAAGGTGGGGGATATTGGATTTTAAAACTAGGTTAAGGTTCGTGCCCACGGCTCATGATCTGATTCTGACAAGTTAGCCCCTGAAGATTTGAGTATTTATAGTCAGTCTTGTTTCTTGAACTACTATTCTCTTTAGGTCTTTTTGAAATCACAGTGAAGTTCCATAACATCTATATGAAGAGAAATAAGAAATTGCTTCATGTTGTTAGGAAGTGTGCTCCCCTTTATAGAGAGGGAACACAGAAGACCTGCTGTTTGTTATACAAGTGCTTTCCATTGTTTTTCAGTAGTGGAGATGGATTGCATGGAGCTATCCATACCCCTTCCAGACACACATATTTGTACATTTGGGTTAAACTTGAGAGGGACCACAGAACTGGGTTTTACATTGTGCAAAGCTCACTGGTTCAACCTGGTAGCGGGATTTTGACTTTGGTCTTAATTGTTTGATGTTTCAACTAATTTAAGCAAACTGGTTGAGACTTGATTGTAAAAGCACCTAGGGTGCTGTGTTTAGTTTAGCTCTCTTCTCTTTCCCTCGTTCTAAAAGCATGTGACTTCCGGGATGAGTCCAGATTATAGTCTTTGCTGCTGTTTCTCCCTACTGCATATACTTTAAATTTATGAACATTAAGCTTATCTACTCTTTCCCCCCTCCCCTGCTCATTACCAACATTATTCAAGAAATAACACCCTCTTGGGATTTCATTTAATAGTGTTATTTTAATGTTGTGTGGAGGTAGAAAGCTTATTGGAAGATCTCAGACCGATTTACATAAATCTAGAAAGTCTTAAAGGGAAAGACTAACTGGCAAAGCATATGTAACTAGGAAATCTGAAATTTGCTATCCTACCACATTACAAGAAAATGTCTCTTGTGAGCTGCTTGTCCCATTTCCTCTTGACTTTTTTTTTCTCCCTCCCATAAAAACTTAAATTTCTCTTCTCATATTTCTATCTTCATTCCTTGTTTCTTGGTGTCTCTTCTCCCTGAAGATCACTACATTTCAAGCTATCAGAAAGGTACCCAAATAGAATGTGCTAATAGCTTTATACATGCTGCCTGTACCACTAGAACCCATGGATGGATTTTTTTTAATAGTTGATAACTGAATAATTGAAGCATACTCTTCATCCTTTTTCATCCCTTTTTTATTTTAACATAAATGCTTTGTATGTGTGAATCCTGCTGTGGTTCTTTAGGATATCGAAAGCTGCAGGGGTGGTATCACATTTCTGTTTCTGACTTCTGAATGCGGTAACCTGCTGCATGCCTGGACCTTCAGTGCATGTTCGATCTGAAGTTTGGCTTGTAATGCGTGAGTTATTTCATGAACCTCAGAAGACAGAAGAACATAAGACCTTGCACTCTTTTTTTTGTTGTTTTTTTTTTTGCTTCAAAAAATATCTTCCACACATTCCGCTCTTCTCCCACAATTTTGTCTGTACAGTTGTCAGTAGTGTAAAAGATCTTACCAATTCACTTGTAAATGGGGATTAAAGAAATAAAGGCACTCCCACCAAGTTCAGGATAGCCATACATTTTGTTTACATGCAGAAGAACCTGCTTGAATGATTGCTTGCCATTTGGCAGGCACAATCTTGCATCCCAAGATGTCCATCAGCAATCAGACAGGAGAACTTTGTTTTACCAATTGTCTTTGTGTATTTTGAGGTGTGTGCTTCCGTATGTAAATGTGTGTTACATTGTTTTATTATGTGGTATCCTTTGACTGTTAAGTTTCACCAAGGGGATCTTACCTGAGACAAACCCATCCAGTCTTTCTTTCTTTTATTTTTGTTCCTTCCCCTTTTTAAAAAATCTCATCGTTTCCTGTTATTTTGTTTCTTGCTCTTTCAGATTCTGATTTCCTTAGCACTTACCAGGATTTTAAATGTTCAAATAACTTAAGATTTAATTTCTCTTTTTATTTTTAAATTTAAGGCAAGATTCTTCACACTGACCTGTTTTTTTTTTTTTTTTTTTTGAAGCAACCTGTTGGCCCTAAAAAAAAAAAAAAAAGATCTTTTAACTCAGTTGATCTTTCTGTTCTCAGTAGGTGCATCAGTTCGTAAGGAGATCATCAGAAATAAAATCAGGGCTATTGGAAAGATGGCACGAGTGTTTTCAATTCTTCGGTAAGACTTCAATTGTAACATGTAGTAGAAAGAGACGAGTTCAAATTTGATTAGTAAATCCAAACAAATTGAGTTGGGCCATTTTTATTTCTTTTTTATGTTTCGTAAAATAAAGTTTTCATTGCATTCATGGTTATAATGATAAAGCAGTATTTACCCCCTTGGGTATATAATTGCCTTGGAACTAGTAAAATATACCTGCCACATTTATTACCACAATTCCTGTCCCCTAGTTTCTTTAGAAATATATTATAAAACTTATGTTTTCTGAAATAACAAATAAATACTTCAAATATTTCTTTTCTATAATGTAGTTGCCATTTTTAATGAAATTTGGCTTTAACGTGGCAATTTTTGTTTTTTTCCAAGAGCCTTAAAATGGAATTCTAGATATAATATTCTCAAAATAATACCACAGTAGACTGTAAATCCATGTTTCATATTTTGTGGGAGTGTTTTTCGTATGTATGAAATTGTGTTTTTTGGGTAATAACGTGGCTTTCCTGGCTTTCACAAACACAAAAGCTGGGGGTGGGAGTGGAGTGGGGTGGCATGGTACAGTCTATTATAAGAAATCTTAGAAATCAATTTTAGAATTACCTTTTTTGAACTAGAGGTTAATGTCAAAATAGAATCCTTCAGTGGTCTAGGTCTCTAATTTAGATCAGACCCCCATGACGAATTAAGTAAAAGCATACTAACATACGTGTTTATATAGCCCTCATCAGATGTCTTTATTTGTATTGTATGGACTTGCTATTGCTTAATTGACCGTAAAATGTTTTACTAAAAGATACTGTTTTTAGGAAATGAAGGAAGGGAAGAAACTGCTTCCTCCATTCCTTTTTAGGGAATGAAGATAGAGGAAGGAATATTCCTCTCTTCAGTGCTGCCCTCAAGTTTTTCTCTGATGTGCTGAACAGGATATTCCCAAGAGTTAACCGAATATTTTTATTCTTTTCTAGAGAAGAGAGGGAAAGTGTGCTGACTCTCAAAGGGCTGACTCCTACAGGTACACTACCTCTGGGTGTCCTCTCAGGAGGAAAGCAGACCATCCAGTTAGGTGAGTGTAGGAGAGGTAAACGTCCCTTCCAGGAAGGATAGAATCCTACTTCCAACCATGGCCATGTAAAACAGAAGCATCTGGATTTCTCAGCCTGGAAGTTATAAATCTTTTCCATAATCACTTTCCTGATGTCCTTCTGAAGAGTTTCTTTATCTTCTGGCAGCCAGATTCTTCTCTGTGGCTAAGAATGTTTCTTTTGCCACAGCACCAATTCTAAAGGTCTAGGGGAGGTGTCCTCTAAGGAGAGTTGCTGTATGAGGTCTTAGAATAAAAAGGTTAAGACTTGGTAGAAGTAAATAAATCTAGACTAGATAGGGAGAAAGACATCAGCTAATATTATTGGATGTCTATTGGACGTGAGAACTGACAATGAATAGGGTCCCGCCTTGGACATACACATAGCTGCTTGTTTTTACCCGACTTTAGTTTTATTCAAACTTGTCCATTTAAGATTTGCTTATCTTAACTGCCTCCTATATGCAACTCTTACCACAGAAGTTCCATTGTAATGGGCTAGTAGGAATTATAATTATCTGAAATTTTTTTAAATATAGAATTGAATTCTTCATCCTTAAATATGATAGTGGTGTACCATAGCTTAGATATGTGAGTCTTTTTTGATCATCTACAGTTTGCTTGTTTAATTTGAAAGTTGGTTTGAAATGCCCAATAAAACTACTTTTTTCCCCTCTAAACAACTATAATTTTTCATTGAACAGATTTGTAGGATGTAAAGATTGAAGGGTTTTTAGAGATCCTCTTATCCACCCCCTCATTTTTCATATAAGTAAACTGAGACCTAGAGAGGTGAAAGGACTTACCCAAGTCACTTAACACATTTTTTAAGGAGCTAGGATGTGAAACCAGGTCCTTTTACTGGAAATCCAGTGCTCTTTGCTCTACATCACAGCATCTCCAGTAAGGATTTAGTTTTGTTTTGTTTTGTTTACATTTGGAATACAAAGAAATTAATTTAGTGATGAAAAAGATAAGCAGGGGGGAAAAAAGAGAACAATTATAAGCAGCCTTGCAGAAAAAAAGATTGGGAATTTAGTGGCCCATGAAGCTTTCTCTAGTATTTTTTGTTTTGATTTCAAACAAATTGAGTCTCCTTTAGACAATATACATAAAATAAGATTTTCTTTTCTACTGAGTGAAGAAGCGTGACCATCTCCAAGTCTAGATTTTAATGGCAATTAACATTTTATGGTCTTATTATTTTGCTAGTTTCTTTATCTGCCATGTGTTTGTAGCCTCAGATGTGCCCCCTTCCTAGAGATTGCTTTTTACATAAACATTGGGCTGCCTGAGTTGATGTGAGCCTTGAGGATATTGTAAAAAAGATCTATTGTATAGGAAAATAGTACTGTAGTTAAAGCTAGGGCATTTGAAGAACTTATTACTCTCTCTGTAATTAGCAAGCCAGAGTCTTTTTTCTCTACCAGCTCAAGCCATTTGCAAACTTTGGTATCACCAACTAGAGCTTGTCATTTTTATCATATCCTTATCTGAGCAGCTTTGAACAAACAGCACCCTACTTTAACACATAGCACTATTTACCCACCACTTTAATCAGACCAGTCCCGTGTGGATTCAGACAGTGTGGAAAAAGACTCCAGCAGAAGGCTACTTTCTATAATGCCATTTTCACTTCATAACAGAAATAGAAAGTTGTAACTGTATTGCATTGTCAATGGGAACAATAATTTTTAAATTTTAAGAGACCAGAGAAGTTAAGGCATTCCTATATTTAAGAACTAAGATTTCAAGAGCTTGTGTTTTTGGTACTTGGTATAAGCATTTAATAAGCTTTGATAAGCAAGTACCATATATTTTATTCATTTCAATGTGGATTTTCACATTGGTTTAAAAAGGAATATTAATTTTCCCAGTTTCTCTTGTTTTGTTGATTCTGAGATCATTAGATGCTGTGGGATGTTAATCAACTTATTTTCCCCTTCTTACGTATATAATAAATAAAAGGCCCAATTTTCCTCGTATTCTGTGTCCCCTAGCACATCCCAACAACTTTAGTGGTTCACAGTTGTTACTTCCTCCAGGAACTCTAGTTTGTTAATGCTGAATTTTAAATTATCGCCCTTTTCCATCACAATGAGGGAGCAAAAGACTTTCTTGGCATTTAGTCAGCCCTCTTACACAGTGATTAGAAACCATGTGGGTTTGAAATGTCAGCTTCTCTTATGCTTCAAACCCAGAGCATACCACGAATTTACATCACCACCTGAATAGCCAGAGAGAACAGCTCCTATTGGTAACTCGTTTCTTTCCTTCCAAATGCTGCTCTGTTATTTGAGGGCAGGCCTGTTTGAGTGAGAAGACAACAGTTAGATTTTCTACAGGTGACTTGGTGTAGTCTTTCCCAGGCCTTGGGTTCAACAGTACTCCATTTAGAGACCAAGAAGGAGTCACTTTTCCTTTATCTGTTTGTTGAATTGGAACACAGGGGTTCATTTAACTTAAGGTAAACTATACACATTGAGACATTTCTAGATTATTTGAAAATAATTTAAAACATTTACTTGACAGACCTCAAGACACAAATGCACAGTTGTTCATTTCTTTTCCTTAGAGTCTTCAGAGTGGGGTGATGACCCTGTTTTTTATTTCTTGTAATCAGTATTTGAGACCAGTAGCTTAATCATAAGGAATGTTGGTAATAAAAGTTTCCAAAAAGTTTTAAATATTAAGAAAATTATAGCTAACCAAATTCTAGCTCATCCACTCAGTATTCCTTTTGCTTCTTTTTCCAATTGGTCTTTATTATTGACAGGAAAGGATGGATGGGTGGATGGATGGATGGATGGATGGATGGATGGATGGATGGATGGATAGACGGATAGATAGATTGAAGGATGGAAGATGGGAAGCTGGGGTTTCAACATTGGCAGCAAAGCTGTCAGCTTACTCACTCTTTTTCTGTCTTCATTTTGCATGCCACTGCCCTTGCTGTTTTACAGCCACAATAGAAGCTGTAGAGGCACAGGAAGGTATGGCTAGAATCATCCAAGAGCTGTGATCATTTGTTTGTCTTCTAATTTTAAAAAGCTTTTTTGACGTTTAAGATACTGTCCTGTTGCATCACCAGAACTGGAACAGTGAGGAAAGGAGCAGAGGCTTCTCTGGAAAAGCTCATAAAATGAATTTTCTTTGGTGGCCTGCGTCTATAGTAATTGAATATAATCCTCAAAAGAGATATAGTCTTACTGGGTCCTTTATCAATATTAGTGTAATTGCAGAAGCTTGAGTGTCTGGGCAGCTGTTTCTGCAAGTGAAATCTCTAGTGTCTCATCTGTTATCCCGAGGCCATGTGTTTAGTGCTATTATCCTCTAAACGGCTTCTGGGAAATTCTTCTACATCAACCCTTTAACTATATATCTCTCAGACTTTTAAGAGCAAAGGCAAAATAAATGGAAAAAATACTGATTGATTCATGAACTTACCCCAGCATTCAAGATAATCTTTCTCAGTATCAAAGAAAATAAACTAAATTGAATTGGAAGTATTAGTAAAGGTATATAATTTTAGATAGATTTTTTTAAAATCCTTTAATTTGGAAATTTTTAACAGTTAAACTAATAGAAATATAAAGAAGCCATTTTGTCGGCTCTTAGCCGTCTCATTTAAATTGCCAAAATTGTGTTTGGCTCCTGGTTGTGAAAGATAAAATCACTTTTCTGATCCGAAATTAGCTCTTTTCTTACCTTTGTATCATCATGTATGCTGTTTGTGTTTTAAAGTAACTGCCCTGTGTTTAACTTGTCGCTACCATTTTTTAAGACCATTGAGCACATTTCTGGCCTATAAGCAACCCTTTCCCAGACATATTAAGAGCAAAAAAATTTGTCAACCTTTCACCAGATTTGTGACTGCCACTGATTAATTCATTCAAATTTTTAGAAAAATTGTTTTCACCAGTTCAAACACCTTTGGGCCTTTAAAGATGCTTCTGACAAGGCAAATAAAGCTGGCCTACTTCCTCGTGCCTTTTTCCCCCTCCACCAGACATGTGCTCGGGAGCTCCTTGTGTGTTGTTCTTCAAGAGAGTTTGGTGTGTGGCCAAGAGGCTGTTTTTCAAGCCCCCACGTTGTTGCAAACTAAAATTACTGTTCCTGTTCTCTCTAGCCATCCGAGGGTTTTCACCCCCACACAAGATCCGAAGCTTTGAGGAAGCTCGGGGCCTGGACCGGATTAACGAGCGCATGCCCCCCCGCAGAGATAAGTCCTATCCTGATGGACCGGTGGCAGTACCGATGAATTTGGTGTCGACCACAACCCGTGCGGTGAACAAAGGTGACACAGCCAAGAAAAGCCAGTAATGGCTCCAAGCAGCTGCTGTGCTACCACTAATGGATCCAGAACTCAAAAACACATTTTATTTATTTATTATTGGAAAACAAAAACAAACTGAAACCTGGAGGCACATTCATGATGCAGTCTGCCTTTATTCTGTAAGAAAGGTGACCATTTTGTACATTTTTTTAATTTATGTTCAATATAAAAAGTCCCATCTTTTTTTTTTCCTTTTTCTTTGTAAAAATTTTTAGAAATTGGTCTAATTGATGGTATACACATGAAGTATTGTGTTGTAAAGGTGATACCTGTCCACTACTCCTCCATCCTTTGTATAAGAGGGCCTTTGGAAACGACAACCCTGAGTTTCTGATTTGAACCAGTCAGCTAGTCCTCTCATTTTTGAAAGGGACATCTTTCATTTAAGCTCTACTACTTTTTTGCCTAGGTGCATCTGCTTCTTTAGACATCTACTTCTTGGGAAGGTCTGATAGATTATGGTAAGCTAAACCTGTTTCTCTGATTGTGGAAAACTTGATTGGGGTTTAACTTTAAAGTAGATAACTCCAATCCTAGAAGTAGCTTAAAGTCCAAAGGGTGTGTTTACCATAATGGCCTACTTTCTTCTGGACTCCAGTTCCTTTTACTGTAATCCTGTGGAGCACAAATAATAATCATCATCATAATAAAGGATACTCTTAGGATTACTTAAACTTGTCAATTGAAATACAAGCGTGATTGGTTAAGACTTCCCTTAAGATTTTGGGAGGGAGAAGTTTCTAGAAAATCTCATATAACTACCTGTCACTGAATGCTTTCAGACATCTGCTTCCGTTTTTATGCTCCACGTGAGTTGCTCTCCTCCTTCAATGAAGAAACAGTATTTCTAAATGTTTTTAAATGCCCTCTTCAAAACATTTTTACAACTAAAATCCTTTTCTCTATTCCATCACTGTCCTTTTCTTCTCTGTCCCCCTTCTGGGCATCCTCCTTTATTTGTTTCTAACATTTTCTATATTTCTGATGAAAACTGGGACAGTGGAAATTGAATCTAGGGTTGCAGGATCCCCCTATGAAATGTAAACTTGGACAAACAACTTTGGTTTGGTGAAGTTCAAACAGAGATTTTATCAGACTCTGAATTGACCACTTGACCATTTTACTATTTTTCATAACCCTTGATGAGTTGAACTCTATGTGATCATCATTAATATTTATTGGAACTCAAGGGCAAGAGTTGATATCATAAGCAGACGGCTTTTTCCATCTGTCTGTACTTGTGTGACTTTTGAGTTCATCATCAACTGGTAAACATATTTTACAGGATCCTTCAAGTTTCTATTTTTGGCTAAAAGAATGGTCTCTGGTGTCTTGCTTTAATACTATTACTCAGCCTTGCTGATGGATACATTCTCATCAGTGCTTAAAAAATGAAAATTTCAGAAATTCCTTAGTCTCATACTTTGAGTCAGTGTCACCTCAACATGGATGCAAGTATCTTACATAATAATAATATATGTTGGCAGTTTTGAGGATTTCAAGAGCAGGTGGGAGAATACAAGGAAACTCCTTACTTTCATTAGACAGTGCCCTGTTTTTCCCCCTAATATTTGTACTGATCATATCCAGTTTTCTCCTTTATGACAATCGAAGATCATCAGGATGTATTTGACAGATAAAATGCTGTGGCATGGATTTTTCTGCTGGCGTGAAGATGATAGAAGTAGTGTAAAAAGGGAGATAAAGAGTGTCTCTGTCTCTGATTTAGAATTTTGTAAAGGAATTGGGGGAGGACACTTGAAAGCAATATCTTTTTTATATCCTTTGAGGAAGTTGATCAACTGGACAATCCTCATACCTTTTTTCACAATATTGGAAAGGATCACTGTCTTTGGGAAAGCTCAACTAATAAAGTCGGAAAATACAATGAGAGATCATATGTATTTGAAAATGAAAATCATTCACCCTTCCTCTCTAGTTCATTAGGATCATAGCCACAGGAAATTCACCCCCCAAAAAAGAGTGAGGGCCCTAAGTCATTGGGTAATAGTTACTGCAAGTACTGCACCTGCCCTTTTTGAAGAGGGTACCATGAATTGGGAGTCATTCTGTTGCCAGTTTTCATTGATAGAGCTTAGTGGTAGTGATCTCTACTCAGATCTCTGATTCATTCCCTGGTTAACAGCAACGTGAACATATGAGAAAAAGATCTGAGTGAGTTCTTCAGCTGTTTTGGAAATTATAGTGGCTTCTGAATGAAGAGATATGTGAACTTGATAGAATATTGAAGGTAATTTTTTTTGTGTTATACTCTGAAGACTGTAGGGCAGAGCCAGGGTGAGGTTGGGTATAGGATTTCTTTTTTTAAAGTAGTACAAATAGTTTTCTATAAAGTAGGGATCTCAGATAATTCATGTGCTGGTATACACAATTTCACTTTTAACCATAACAGAGTTGTAGATCAATAACTTGGGGAAATTTTTAGTGAATAGGATTTTCTCTTCACTCCATATTTTACTCAGGACGAAAATACATTTAAAATTTCCATCTAAACAATTGCTCCCAAACAGACCAAATGGTTTTTTGCTTTGATTTTTCTCATACTATCAGTTTGTTTCTCGAACTAGTATTCAAACAATCCAGAAATCATGGCTCCATCACTCTCTTCAGGGTGGTAGCATTGCTCTCCTGTTTTGTGACTGTACCAAGAATGCTTCCCTAGCAGACTCCAGAAGAGGTGAACAGACTTCCTTTTGACTTCTCTCGCCCTGGAAGAAATGTCATTAGCTTCATCTCTCCAGCCAGGCAAGGTCTCCTTTGTCTTTCTGAATTATGTGCTTTTAAAACTGAAATATCATATGGATCAAATTCTCCTTTTGGTTCTGTTCACAATCTATGAAAGATCAAGTTTGAAACAAATAAATGCTTTTTAAATAGAGTTGTATGCCAGGATAAGAACAGCCCAATTTTTTCTGAAAATGTGATAAAGATAATAGCTCCTCTTCCAGGTGGACACATAGGGCAGCTAACTATGTGGTGACCAGAAGGCTTCTTTTAAAAGAGGGGGAAAAGGTATCAGATGTTTATGACTTTGGAGGCCTGGTGTCAATGAATATCAGTATTTTCCATAACTCCCATATATATATTTAGAACTTGTCAGCTTTGGAAGTGTCCTTACCATCTCCCCCCTCTCTAAGTGAGTTCAGAAACACCAAGATTGAAGCCCCTGTAGCTCTAACGACCTTCATGGACTAATGAACCTCAAAAGCCTACAACAAAAAGATACAAACTTCACTTAGTATAGCGGTGAGTATATATGCATCTAGTGGTAATTACCTATCAGCTTCTATTACCTCTCAGGGTGTAGTAAGTATATTTGGAGTCTGTCCCCTCTGACCCATCTTTATTGTATGTAAAATTACAATTTATGTCCAAGGTTTCTGACTGGTTACTGTTTAGACTTTTAAGTATTAACTACCCCCTTGAACAGGAGAAACCAGCATACTATTAGGTAGGACTTAAGTGGACACTATCATCAGACTTGTTTAGGAAGGAACGGCTTTCACTAAGAAGACATCATTTGAATGCTAGAACTAACCTGACATGCTGCCCAGAGCCGGAAGGCTGACCGATTCATAGATTTCCTATGTGCAAATTATCAGGTGTTTCCCTCTCTTCTCTGTGATGGAAATTTATTCACTATTCCACATAGGCCTATTGAGATAATATCCTGGTATTTCCCAACATTGGTTCTAGTTGCTATGGTAACACTAAAACCTAAGTTCCTTCTCTTTCAAAACATTCTTTGCCCCACCCAAATTAGACAAGAGTTTCAGAGGGAGGGATGAGCTATAGGACCTGGAGTAGTAGGTATGAGGCTAAATTTTACTAATATCAGTAGTTGTAACCATGAAGCCCTGCTTTGTCTGAAAGTCAGGTATACCCCGAATCTAGAGTTCCTACTGTAAAAGGGAATGTGGATACATACATGTCTTTAGAATAGAGAGCAACCCATGAAAGACAACTATCTCATTCTCTTTGTACTTACTAGCTGTTTACACACACACACACACACACACACACACACACACACTCTCTCTCTCTCTCTCTCTCTCTTTTTCTCTCGGAATAAGGAGAGAAGTTTTCCATAGCAACTAAGAGAATAATATTGAAGCATTCTGCTATTTGTTAGCCTCTTCATTATTAACTCTCTGTAAACTCCCCCAGAGGAAGCCAAGGAAAGAAGGAATGGGCTGTGCAGAGAATTTCGGGTTATCAGGTAACAACAGAGAACTTTATTGACTATAGGTCATTGGGCCATTGACAGTATGTGTAAAAAGCAGCCTGCCTATATCATTTATCAAGAATTGTAACCATCCTATATCTAGCCAGAGAGAGAATAAGGGAATAGTCTGTTTGTTTAAGAAAAATAAACACTGTCCATCTTCTCATACCCAATTACAAAAGTTACATGGTTAATGCCTGCCTTCACTGGGTACAAGATTTCTCATAGGACAAACTCAAAGCTTTATGTCTCTCCACAGCCTGGGCAAAGAGGACTATTTGTCAAACTTTGTTGAGAGTGGTTCTGGGGTTCCCTCCTTCAAACCCTCAGGATAGTCTTCTTGGCTTAAGTGATTTATTTATACCTACACACAACCTCACCATTGCCAACAAACGGCACTTTAAAGTCTGTCCCTTTCCCCCTCGGTCCCTCTCAAAGTTCCCTAAATCTGTCTTTTTGCATGTTATAGCAAAGTGCATGTAATAGGGAGGGAGTTTACAATGGGGCTTGGGGAACAAAGGTACATTTTTATATTCTACCAGAAAACCTTTACAGTGATGCCATCCTGAATAACTTTCTTGTCCTTTCCCCGTGTACTATGATCAGCAGGAATTTTTTTCCAGTAGACTTTTCAGCCAGCTCCGTCCCAAGGGGATCCTGAATTTACCTGCCTGAATAACTTGGTTAGAACACAAGAGACTAGGTAGTGATACAAGTATTTTTTAAGGTTCTCCTGAATAATGAATTATATGCCTGTTCCCCTGGAGATTGCCTCCTTTTTCCTGCTTTTTTGTTATATTAATGACAATGGTGGAAAAATGTTATTTATTGGCAGAAATATTTAACAATTTCTTTTTTGCGAAAAAGGAATGAATTTGTTAGAACTGTCTTACTGTAAATTGGAAGTCATCTTCAAGGGGAAAAAGAAACACAAAAAGATTCCCATTCTTAAGATTAAACAACTTTATTGGCTTCTGGTATCTTTATTTTTTTTTTTCATTCCGTGGTTCAGGCCCTGAAGTTTGGCTTCTTATCCAATTTATCATTCAGGAAGTTGAAAGAAAGCCTAACCTTTGAAGTCTGAAAAGCTGATCTGGTGGCACTCCCAAGGAATTCCCTGCACAGGGCAGAGAGTTCAGCAATGTTTCTGGATCAGAAATGCCCTGGGGCTTTGCATGGCTTCCCCAGTTGTCCTACAGTGACTTTTCCATCACAGTCCAAAGTCCCTTCTTCCTTCACCTGGCTCTAACAGTGCCCTTTTCTTCTCCTCTGACCTGAACCAGTTCCACCCCTTCCCCACCCACCACTGGATCACATTACATACATGTGTCCTCTGATGTGCCTTCACCAGCAGAGGCCACTATTATAAAAAAATCATAGGTCCTTAGGCCTTCCTGATAGTGGTGAAAAGGATTCTTATATTTGAAGATCAATGAAAAACACTGTGTGATCTTGGGAATGGATGTTTAAAGTGACCAGATTTCAGACATGCTAATGCAGAACAAGACCTGTTCCTACATCCTGGAAAGAAACCAGATTAGAAATTCATGTTAACTAATCTGAAGAGGTAGCCAGGACCAACTTTTGAACTTCCTCAAAAAAGTAAAAATAGGGTTGTCATTGTAGCAAGCATGGTGTCCCCTGAGTAAAAAAGAGGAGGTTGGGGGGACTAGTAGGATTATTGAGCAGGGGCTTTCATGGTGGGTGTCATATAAAGGACAGCATTGCAGGTAACAGAATATTAGAAGGCACTCTAGCAGTGCCAGGTTTTGAGAGGTACAATGCACTTGAAATTTTGGTCCAATTCTAACATCATTACTGGCTGTATGGTTTGAGGCATCCTGACTGATGTTATTGTACCTCAGTCCTTCTGTAAAATAGAACTAATAATAGCTAGCATTTATGTAGTGCTTACTATGTGCCTGCCAGGCACTGCCAAATGCTATACTATTATTATCTCCTTTGGTCCTCACAACAAGCCTGGGAATTAGGTGCTATTATTATTCCCATTTTACTGGTGAAGAAACTGAGGCCGGCAGTTTAATTTGCCCAGGGTTACATAGCTAGTAACCATCTAAGGTTGAATTTTAACTCAGGTCTTCCTCAATCTAGGATCAGTGTTCATTCTCTGCCTCATTTCTCTTTAAGCCTTCATCACTGAATGGGCTCTGCCTCAGTCAAACTGAGACCTTTTAAAAAACCTTAGCTTGAAAAAGCCAAGGACCCCCATTGCATCTGGGGCCATCTCCAGTTGCCCTGGTCTGTATCTGGCCACCGGACCCAGATGGCTCCAGGGGAGAAAGTGAGGCTGGTGACTTTGCACAACCCTGCCTCACTTAATTCCAGTTCACTTGCAAGTCATGGCATCACCTCCCTGTTGTCATAGTCCTCTTCCAGAATGAAGGACAGACAACAACAATCTTATCTACTTTGTCACTACCCAGCTGCCTGTAATATAAATAACAATTATTTTATTTGCCTAGACCCTTCCCTTTCCTGTTGTTATAAACTAGTAAAGACAATTATAAAGGCAGAAACCACAAATGCAAATTCCACTTTTCCCTGTTCCCTTTAATACTGAATCAAACCCCACCTTGGCTATGAATATAGAGCTGTATGCTGTTCCTTGCAGCTTCCTGTGTTGAAAAAGATAGGATGTCTGTGTAATTCTGATTATAGGGCATTAGGAATTATGAATTAGGTTGGTATACGCTGATGTGGCTGAAGAGGAGTTTCATTAGCATTTAAGGAGGTAAGAAGACAGGATTGATTACTTTTGGAGGGCCAAGGTGCTGTATCATTGTATCACAGTATCATACTATATCATACTATATCACTGACCTGCAGAGGTGCTCTTCATCTTCATTCCTGTCCACGTTGCCAGGAGAATAGACCTCAGGTCAGATCTGAGGAGAGGCCATGGAGTGGATAGAATGCAGAACTCAGAGTCAAAGGACCTGGGTTTTAATCCTGACAAGAATCACATACTCTCTGTGTGACCTTGGGCAAGTCACTTAATTATTTAGAGCCACAATTTTCTCATCTGCAAAATGGTATTATATTATATGACCTCTGAGGTCCTTCCCAGCCCTGGATCTGCCCTCTTAGGAATAGTTCACATTCCCTGCCCTCAAGTAGCTTATATTCTATTTGGGGGGGAAAAGGTACATACAAATACCATTGTAAAAAATAGACTACAGTGAACTACAAAGTAATGTGAAAGATCCACTCCAGCATTAATTAAACATCTGTGGTGGGTTCTGGCTCTGGGAGGGAGAAGTGCTGTCAGTTGGATAGAGCAGGTGCAGCCCCGTTGAAGTAACATTGAAGCTGAGCCCTAAAGGATAAGTAGAATTTCAACAAAGATAAAAGGGGAAGAATTGAGCAAATGCATGAAGTCAAGAAAGTAAAATGATTACTAAAAACAATAAAGAGTACAGCTTGGCAGGACTATAGAGCTGCGAAGGGGGAGTAGTATGAGAAAAGGCTGAGAAGGAAGGTTGGTGCCAGATTTAACTTTTTAATTTGCCAAACCACCTGTCTTCTCTGTGTCTGAGATATTTTGGATGGGGTTTCCTTCCTGGTTATCACTGATGTCCTCGTTTGTCCTTTAATATTTTATTGTGAAAATCTATTGTTTTTATTGATGTAGGTAATCTTTCTAACAAAATGCAGATTGAAACCTCTCATTGCCTGCCCATGAATGAGAAGGGATGATGATGATGTAAGCTCCTTGCATGAGAGTGGAGCCACTTCCAGCTGTTCTCTCAGGGGGTCCCTGAGAATTTGATTTCTCTTGGGTCTTTCTTTCCAACCACTTCTTTTCCGTCACTATCATTCTTTTGTCCCCAAGTGGAAGTAGTCTTCAGGACTCTGTCCTTGACCCCTTCGCTATTTCATTTGCCACCATAGGTTCAGTTATCATCACCTCTATGCAAATAACTCAACTTTATATGCCTTGCTTCAGTTTCAGTCCCACATATATTAACTTTTTGCTGGTCACATCACTGGAATTTATTGTTGTCATCTTGAACTCAATGTGTCTCCCCCCTCCCAATTTCCCTATTTTCTGTTGATGGTACTATCATCCAGTCACCCAGGTCCAAAATCTGTCATTTTTCTTCCTTAAGAATTAAGAATTTGTCCTAATCAGTTGCCAAGTCTTGAATCCACTTCCACAATTTTTCATTTGTTTATTGTTCCCTTCTCTTTGCTCCTATTACCACCATCCTAGCATCGGTCTTCATCATGTTCTGCCTGGACTATTGGCCTGGCTTTCTAACTAGTCTCCCTGCCTCCCATCTTTCCTCATCTTCAGTACGTCCTACAAAGGCTTCCAAATAATTTCCCTGAGACAGAAGTCTCACCGTGACATTCCCCTCCTCAGGAGGCTCTCTGTAACCTATTCAATAAAATAAAGTTGCCACTTAAGGCTAGTATAAATTTGTCTTCAACCTAGCCTTCCAGATTTACTTCATGTTATTCTCTTAAGCCATACTGCCTCTTTAGCAGCAGATCAGCCAAGAAATTGCCATGGAAATGCATTTGTGGCCACCACTCTCTGTTCCAAGCTGTACTACTTACTGGTTGTTTTCTGATCTCATCCTGTTGTCCTCCACTTCTGAGGAGGCAATCCTCCTTTGTTGTCTCCCCTCAGAGATTAGCCCAATTAGCCACTTTTTCCGTAAAGCCTTCCCTAACTCTCTCCCCACTCCCACCATTGAAAGTATTCTTTCTCTCTTCAGATTTTCCTGGCACCCATCAGATCTCCTGCTTCCATCATACTCTATCACACACACATACATATATATGCATTTTGTATATCTCCTCCTCTCGGGCCTCCCAAGCAGATTATAAGCTTTGAGGCAGCAGGGAATTTATCATTTTTTATCTATGTTCCCTACTTCCAACACAGGGTCTTGCACATATAAGCACTTAATAAATGTTCAGTTGAATCAGTGCATAGTGCTAGACAAATACACCATGTTCGGGGAATTTAGGCCTCCTAGGTCTGGATCA
>NW_020949997.1:366958-377099 GCF_900497805.2 Vombatus ursinus
TCTCTCTCTCTCTCTCTCTCTCTCTCTCTCTCTCTCTCTCTCTCTCTTTCTCTCTCTCTCTGTCTCTGTGTCTGTTGTCTAGACCAGGGGGACAAATATCTACCTGACAGGTTCCTGAGGCTTCAGTGACATAGTGTATGTAAAGTGATTTGCTAACCTTCAAGTGCTATTATATAAATGTCAGCTATTATAATAGGTGTGGAGGATGGATAGATTTCTATTTACACATGTTATATAACATGCAAAATATCAGAAAAGACCGGCAAGGGAGGTGGCAGGGCAGGACAGATTTGAGGGCTGGAAGCAAAGAACACCTGTGACTGCTACATCAGGTAGCTGGGGAAAGAAGAACAAAGTGTTGTAGTACTGGTGTCTCTAAGAGAGTGTTGGGGAAATGGAACAGCAGGAGCAAGTTCCCTGAAAGCAGACAGGCTCCCTCTCCCTCCCATCCCTCCCCTGGAGGGGAGCGGAGAGAAAGAGAGAAGGCCTGATGATTTCATCAGGCCATAACAGTTGCAGTTGAGACCAGAAACAGAGGAGCTGAGAAACCTGAGGCCGGGGGTTTCCAGATGGAAGAGCTTATCCTGTCCTCATCAAAAAGGCAGGAATCTGTAGGTTTCTCCCGCTCCATACTCTGGGAAGCTCTGAGTATTTCCTTCATGCCTTTGACTTCTCTCGAAGCATGTTGGGTGGGTGATGGAGGGCATTATTGTCACAGCTCCCTTCCAGCAGCTACAACTGGGCAGCCAGCCTTCCTCATGGTTAGAGGAGAAAGAAGGGGGAAAAAAAAACCAGGAAGAGAAAGTGATGGTGTCTGACTTAACACAAATGTCACGTGACATGTTTTGCTTTTGCCTGCTCCATGGCATTTAATAAGCCCGGTTGAGCTCGGGGCCTTGGGTTGGCAGGCCAAATTTCATTTACGTAGGTATCAAGAAGGCAGAAGAGGATAGGCCCATTTAGCCACTCTTCCCCAATCTACCCTCTACCCACCTCCTCCCAACATTATCAATCCATTTACTCAAATGCCTATTCCCATAGTGGTGAATGAGACTGGTAGGCCATCCTCAATTCCCTTAACCCTCCCTCATGACAAACAGGAAGTCAGGACATTAGTCAGCTCAGCCGCAACGTCTGTGTTAAATATTTATCTTGGAGTCAAAGCTAGAGCCCTGGAGAATAAGGGGACTTTGCTACTGGCTAGAGGACAGTCTGGCCAGAATCACAGGCAATCGAGGATGTCCAGCCCCAGCACTGGAGAACATGGAACGAGAAAGCAACAGGTCCCTCCCTGCACAGGCCTGGGAGCCTTTTTGGCAGGTGGCCCCCAGGTGGGGAAAATGTTGAGGGTGGAAAGAATTGGATAGGGCATTTCATTAAAGGGAGGGAGATCAGGGTGCATAGTTCCCAAGAAAGGGTTATGTCCCAGACTTCTTTAGAAGAGGATCATTGCTCAGCTCTTCTTAGTGCCTCTTTTCAACAAACCTGCACACAATGCCCACCTGCTCTGTCCCCTAACTTTTCATTGCCAAACAAGAGGAGTTCTGTAAACCCCAAACAAATTTTTGATTAAGTTGCTGCAGGAAAAGCAAGTTAGTGATATCAGTCACCAATGTTCATGTTCTTTGGGAATGATCCCTCTCCATCCCCATTCTGGCTCATCCCCTTCATAAAGGGGCCTCAGAGAAGTTTTACCCTATCAGTGTTCTGTGACCTAAAAAGGAGAAAGGACCTACCCTAGACTGGGCTCCTGGGCTAGCTCTGTTGTTGCTAATCTCAGGGTTGAGTGAGTTGCCCAAGAGTTCTTTATGCTGGGATGCCCCCTTCTGGAGTCCTGAAGCCTACCTCCTGATCATGCTTGGTGTGAATATAGCAAGTGCTTCATTTGGTACAATGAGTGGGTCAGGTGTTTCCATTCCTATTTTGTAGCTAAAGAAACAGGCCTGGCAAAGAATGGAACCTGGGTCTCCTAATTCCCAGTTCAAAACTCAGCACCGTACTGTGTATGTTATCCCATGAAACTTGGCAACATTGTTTATTTTAGAAGCTGGACTGGTGCCTGTGTCCTTTGGAAAAGAGGGGACATGGAGGAGGGCATGGGGTTTAGGAGTGGCCTCTTTTTCTGGGGCCCCCTTGGGATTAGAGCTGTTTCTAAGGTGCGGAGGACAGTGTGAGGTGTTCCAACTGGGACTTAGTGTCTCTGGAACACGTTCCCCTGGGATGGTCAGGGTCAACCTGGTTGTCTGAGCTCAGCTTACAAACAAGTTCTCTTTTCTCCCTTTCCCCAGTCCAAAAGCTCTTTAAATCCTCCCTGCCAAGATCAGGGACGGAGCATCACCATGCTTTGTCCTGTTGCCTCTCCAGCATCTCTGTATCCTTCCATTCTCTTAACAACTGTGGTCAGGGGGATCCTCCCCCATTCCTTTCTGTCCCTAAGCTTCATCTGGGACTATTTAGAGGACCAGACAGAACCTGAGTCAGGAGTGAAGACAGCAAGGAGACCAGAGAAAAATAGCAGCAGCACAGGTTAAGAGGGAGTAGAGTGAGTCCAGGGAGTCAATGGGCGTAGGTTCTAAGGAGCAGAGCCAGGAGCAACGGGAACATCGGAAAGACAACAAGATCAAAATGTGTTGTCCGCTGCCTGGGAACATGGGGACCACCCCACTACCGTCAGGGGTGGGCCTCCACCCTCATCCGCCCAGCCCCTCCCCAGTACCATTTCCTTAGAAGATCCTTCTTGTGCTGCCTTCCTCCGTGTGTCCCTCACCCCCCTCTATTGGCCCATTGCATGTGTATGTATATGTGTAAACATACACGTCTGTGGAGTCATTGTTTCCCCACCTCTGTGTATATGTGTATAAATTTCACCTTTCACACCTCTCTTTTGTCCCACCAACTCTAGCAACTGTGCCCAGGGTCACTCTTTCCTGCTTGTGTCAGTCTCTTTACTTCATTGTCTCTTATTTCTATCTCTGGGTCTCTTGGTTTCCATCCCTGTGTCCCTCTCACTGCGTCTGTCTCATTCATCATTCCTGTATTAAGGGCAGGCTCCAGGACCAGAGGAGCTCCCCCTCCCATGTGTTGGAAATGTTTCTGGAAACTCTGAGTGGCCCCTCTCTGGTGCCAAAGGCTCCACAGGGCACAGAAGGAAAGCTGCTGGGAAAATCTCTTGTGGTCCCCTGGGACCCCCAGGACTCCTCCTCCTATAAACATGCTCCACCCTGAGCACTGGGACCATACTCCCTGCCTCTCCTCTGCCTGGGTCCAACCCTTGAAATGAGAGCAGCTCGTCCCCAACCCCGGGAAACAGGCACTTGCTTGCCTATAGCTTCCTAACCAAATTACACCCCCCTTCCAGTTTTTCCCTACCCCCAGCCCCCACAACACATAAATACACAACATGAGGAGGGAGGGGAAAGAGCTACAGACAAAAAAATACTTTTCCCTACACCCCACCCTGCTGCAAAGAGGCCAGAGATTGGAAACTCTCTGCTTGGTTCCCTCCCTTCTTCCTCTCCTCCCTCCCTTCCTCCCTCTCTCCAGCTTACAGACTCCCTTCCTGCTGATTTGACTTTTTCTCTTTTTTATCTCTCTGTTCTCTCTATCTCACACCCACACTCCAGTTCCCCATTTTCTCGGTGACTCTGACTGTCTCACTGACTGTCTTTCCTCCCCTCCCACCCACCCACCCTGTAAGAGAGTTATTCTTCCCCAGTCACGAGGGAGAGAGAACACACCCCAGACTTCTCCCCTTCCTATCCCTTCCTGGCAGCCTCCCCAGAGGCCCACAGCTGTGGGCTCAAGGTGGAGGCTGGAGGGAATGCTTTCTCCCTCACGGACTCTCCATCTTCTCCACCAGCTCTCCTGCAGGTAGGTGCCAAGGAAGAACAGGGGACAAGGGAGGAGAGGCTGAGGTCAGGGAAGGGAGGGATCAAGGAGGGAAGACCAGCCAATCCCTCAAACCAGATGAAGGGAAGGCAGACTGGCTCCTCCCCCTGTAGTCCACAGAAAATCAGCTGGGCCCCCTTCCTATGCTCAGGGAAACTGAGGTATAGAGAAGAGAAATTGGGAAGAGGACCGGGGTCATCCTGCTCCCAGCTCCTTGCTGTTCAAAGAAAATATAAGCTTTCCTAGGAAGCCTTATCTTGTCCTCTTGTGGGGAAATGGGGAAGAGGGAAGAAGCCGAGAATAATCACCACCACCCCATTTATTTTTCCGTGTATATATCCTGGACGAGGACAAGAAAAACTCCAAGTGGTACCACATTGGTTGCTGTATTCCCAGAGTCAAGTCTTTAAATTAGTTAGGAACTTGCCCAAAGGGATGGAGAATTCTCTCAAGCTCATAGGAAGCAAATGGAACGCTGATTTGGGAATCAGATCTGGTCTACTTTTGATCCCACTCCTACATCATCTGGTGGTATGGATGCAGAGTGAGGCCTTCTGCTTACATTTCCTCCTAAATGAAGTACCTCTCCCCTCTCTGTGCCCACTTTACCCCTACCTCTAATTCCTAGAGATACTGGTGTCAAGAATGTAGAGGCCTGGATGGGCAAGGTACATGCAAAGTCTTATTACATTAAGGGGCTGGGGTCACTGGACCCATTGATATCCACCTCCTCATTAGGGGGAGTGAGGTAGGGTGAGAGAGGAAACATTGAGAATATTGTTGGGGGAAAAGGGATCGTTGGAAAACAGACACAGCCCTTGCCCCCTGAAAACAGCCTAGTGATCAGGACAGGGATGGGGACTAGACATGGAGCTACCAGGTAAGAAAATTCCTTCTCCCAGTGGATGTTCTCACCTTCCCTGTAGCTAAGAATCAGAGAGAGAACCATGGGGTTAAGTGACTAGCCCTGGGTTGCACAGACAGTATATGTCAGAGTTAGGACTGGAGCCTTCCTGACTCCCAGGCCAGCTTCGCTACACTGGAAAACAAGCGAATTGCCCAGCCTGCTCAGAGGGAAGTTATCCATTCTGAATCCCTCCTAGTGGTCAAGGAAGTCAGGGGACGTCAAGAGAAAGAAGAATCTAGGGTCAATTGATGATGATGATGTTATAACTCAAAGCACTGAGGAGTTAGGGCCTGGTACTTCTGGGCTGTCAGCTCTAAGCCAGGCTGTCCTGAATCATGCCTCAGTTTCCCCTACACAATGTTTAGGAAAAAGAGAATTGCAGAGAATTTTGGAGTGAGTGAGCTGCTGATGTGGCATCACTTTTAGTCTTAATTGAATCCAGTTTGTGAATGCCTTCACTTCCCACTCCACCCCACCCCCAGCAGCCAAATGGGCACAGAAAAGTCACAGGCACTGTCCTTTCAGCGTCCCAGCAAGTACAAGAGGCTCACAATAGGGGGTCTGCTTCCCTGACTTCCCTGACTCCTGGTACATCATTACAAGTGAACAAGAGAGGGACAAGTTCCCCACTCCCACCCCCACCCCAGTGCACTGCCCATGGGAAATCTCCACTCTGGCCGTGGCCATGCACCTTCCCAGCATACAGGACTCCTTCTCCCAAAGAAATTTCCCCCTCCCCCTTTTCCCAACGCTGCCCTTTGTGATTGTGGAGGCCGCCCACCAACTCAGGAGGTACCAATGTGACCCAGGCAAGTCCTGTGACTCTAGCCGGGGGTGGGGTAGGGTGGAAGGAAGTCCCATGTCAGTCCGTGATCTCAGCCTGCACTTTGTATTTAAATTTCCAAGAAGAGTCCTGGTCTGACATCACCCTCACCCATCGCAGGGACCACCTGCTGTCCCTCCCATCTCCCACCTGCTTCTTTCCCTTCTCTCGGCTTCATGCCTCTCCCTATTCTTCATCCTCCCCACTGGCATTCCCCATCTCCAAGTTTTCCACCCCCGGTGGGGGCTTTGGGCTTTCTCCTCACCGAGCTGGTCACCTCCCCTACACCCACTGCTGATTCCCAAAGACAAGTCTTTCTCTGCTATGGCCTCATTCCATGGAACAACAAGTGCAGGTCTGGAAGAGAGACAGAGAGAGAGAGGGCGAGAGACACACACAAACCTAGACACAGAGACAGCGTAAGGAAGGAGAAAGAGAAAAGGAGAAACAGGAAAGAGAGCAGAGGGAGACACTTGTACAAATGAGTCAGGAGAAAGAGAGAAAGGTGAAGAAAGCAGAAGCAAAGCAGAGAGGATGAGAGAGAGACTGAGGGAGAGAAAACAATGAGAGAAAGAGAGAGGGAGGGAGGGAGAGAGACACAGAGAGAGAGAGGGAGAGAGACAGAGAGGGAGGGAAGGAGGCAGGACAGGAGCACCCAGAGCCCGAGACTTGAAGGCCGGCCAACCCCATTGGCATTCTGAACTCCCTGGAGTCCCTGCGAAGGAAAGCTGAAACAGAAAAGGCTATGACCATTTCATGCTTAACTCCTAACTCAGGAAAGATGATTTCTACCCCTCACCCAAGTGGCATGGCCTGGTCTTGGTACTAAGGGGAGGGACCCTGGCTATCCTCACTGGAGGCACATAGCCAAGCTAGGCTAGTTTCTCTCCCTCCTTCCTGCGTTGCTGTGCCCAACAGCTGTTTCCATTTCTCTTTTGGGGGAGGAAGTCATAAAGTGCTTTGAGATCCCTGTAGGGTATGCCTGGATGACTGGGTGACTGAGGCATTTCCCATCGTTCCCTGCTTCTTGCCATCCCTCTCCTTTCTTATCCTCTCCCTCACCCTGGTCCTCCACACCCCCCTTCCCCCCACCCCTGCAGTTCCTGGGTCACTCAGACAAGCAGTTCATTGTGCCTGATCCGGCAGCTGAGGCGGCGCCAGGAGCAGGAGCAGGGACGGAGCTGATGGCCGGTGCCCAGGGGAGGAGTCTGCCTGTTGGGGCATCGGGAGCCCAGGTGACAGTCCAGACACCCTTCCCCACACCTCAACCCACATCCAGACCCAAAAGGGATTTGGGCTTCCCAAGCCAATCCTAATTCTCCCTTGTCCTTTCCCCAAGGGAGAGCTGGTCCCCTCTGGGTCTGTGGGTCCTGGCCACACCATGCAGTCCCCATCCTACAGCCTCCCCTCGGGGCTCAGCCTCAGCGACTTTGTCCCAAGCTGCCTGCAGGCACAGACATTACCGCGCCATCAAGGGACCCGGGTGAGTGAGGCCACACTGAGGCAAGGGTTGAGAGAGGGAGCATTGCCCCGACCTGGGGAGGTGGATATTTTGAGGGCAGGGATTTGGTGGAGGGATTGGGGAGGCAGAAATTATTTGACTCTGTTTCTTGATTCCCGGTGCCCTCACCCGCTGGATTTTTGCTGGGCCCTGGCGTCCCCCATGCATTCTGTGAACTGACCCCTCCTCCCTGCTGTATCTTGAGCTTCCCTCCTTGCCCTCCCCCCAACCCCAACAGGTGTCTGTGCTCCGGAACGGTGGCTCCAACACACTCAACTTCCAGTTCCATGATCCAGCCCCCAGGACGGTGTGCAATGGGCGCTCGGCATCCAGGAGAGTCGCCCCAGGTTCGCTCGGCCCGCGTTGTCCATCACTGTCGTCAGAGACCTCTCCTGCGTCCATCTCCCTTGGCTTAAATGCTTTGTTTCTTCCTTTGCTCCTTCAAAAGTCAGACTCTTCCTGAAAGGCTGGTTAGACAGTGTGGTGGAAAGTAGAAAATATTCCCCCCGGCTGTGACAGCAACCCCATCTTTCCCCATCCAAACGTCGGGGCTGGGGTGGGGGTGGAGGGGGTCCTGGTTCTGGCACAGGGCTCTGGCACCTCCCCAGGTTCCCTTTTCCTTAGAACCAGCTACTGCCATTGCTTAGGTGGGTGCTGGCTTCTTTCTGCCTTTGATACAAACATCCGCACACATATATGCACATTCAAAATCTCACATACATGTATGTATGTATATGTGTGTGTGTACACACGTCTATACATAGAGGAGATGATCACGGCATGCCCCATCATCTCCTATGTGTGTGTGGATAGATATGGATATAAATATATAGATCCCTGTGAGACCATTCTGCAGGCAGGGTTTGAGAGAGGATGGTATTTTGAGGTGAGGGAGGGGGACAGAAATTGTTTGAATCTTTTTGCTTCAGGAGAATCCCTCTGATTCCTGATGCCCTCACCTGCTGTACATTTTCCTGGGCCGTGGTGCCCTGTGAACTAACCCTCTCCTCACTACTGCATCTTGTGAACTTCTCTCCTTTTATATACCACAAACTTGCACACAGAGTGGGGTCAGGACGCTTTCTTTCACTGTGGGCCCATGTGACTGAAGAGAGTGGAGACTCCCGTGAAAGAGAAAACTTCCAGGCCGACACAACTCTATGGAGGAGCACCACTGTTGCCCTTTCCCAGAACTGGCCCAGCTGTAACCAAGCCCCTAGGGATGGAGGCCAAGTCTTAAATCCTGCCCCACCCCCGTACTCCTAATTGAACATGGAGGACCTCAGGGCAGGCCAATGCCAGAGCTTGGTTGCTGGGGAGAATGGGAGTGGAGAGTGGGGATGAAGGTGGAAGAGCCCAAGGTCAAGCCCTGAAGTGACTGACACCTCCCAACCTGGGATAGGACTCTCAGGGCTATCCTGATTGATATCCTTGGAAAATGGCTGGATTTCATGGGAGTCTATGGGCTAGGGAAAAGGGAGAGAGGCCTCTAGCCCTGGAAATCCAAGTATTTGAGTTAAGGAGGATAAAGTAGGATCCTAACTGGGGGTGGGGGAGGGGAAGGAAGGGGACACAAAATCTGATTAGGAAATCCCATTTCCATAAATTATATTGGTTTGGGGAATCCTCTCCCACTTTAAAGCAGTGACTCTCCCCTGGGGGAGGAAGGCTATACTGAGAACCCATAGGGCATCTCCAATCATCTTAAAGGTTGGACCCCGATATTCTCAGAAGGTAATTGGTTTGGATTCACTTTAAAAGCAACAACAACAACAACAACAAATAAACATGTATTATTTGTTCCCTTTATCTGGAGGGAACAGGGTGCACTTGTGTGTGTGTTTAAGTCACCAAATCAAACAAACAGAATGTCATAACTCAGAAAAGGTCAGGGGTTACTGTCCTGGAAACCTAGCGGGTGAATGGAGTATGTGAATGGGGTGGGGGTCGGGCTAAACTCACTGACTCATCCTTACTGTTCTTTTCTCTTTTGCCTCTCAAATGCTCCCTACAGATCCTTCTTGGTACCAAACCTGGCCCGTTTCTGAGAGCCAGGGCCCAGGAGGCATGAAGCAGCCCGTATCTCAGGGTGGCCCGAACTGGTCAGCTACGTGGACCAAAGGCGGCAAGCCGAAGGACAAGCGCTGGGTCAAATATGAGGGCATCGGGCCAGTGGACGAGAGCGGGATGCCCATCGCCCCTCGTTCTGTGAGTGCTTGGGGAACCGCTGAGGGAGAAAGGAGGATGGGAGGACAGGCAGAGGTCCCTGACCGTCCCTGAGCTCGGGACGGTTGGTTGTCTCAGACTTGTCCAGCTCCTCATGACGCCATTTGGGAGTTTTCTTGGCAGAGATACTAGAGTAGTTTGCTGTTTTCTTCTCCAGCTCATGTTACAGATGAGGAAACTGACCCAAACAGGATCAAATGACTTGCCCAGGGTAACACAGCTAGTAAATATCTGAGGCTGGATTTGAACTCGAGTCTTCCTGACTCTAAGCCCAGTGCTCTATCCACTGCATCACCTAGCTGCCCTTGAGTTAAGGGATGCCCCATGTATTAAGACTCCATTATTTCACATTGATATGTGCTGCTCATATGGAAAGAGTACTGAATCTGAAGTCTGGAGAGGTCTGAATTCTGATCCTTACCATGACTCTGGTTACTTCATCCCTAAGAGCCTCAGTTTCTTCATTCATAAAGTGGGAATAATAATGCTTATTTGTATTCTCTGAGATACTGTGAGGAAGACGCTTTGTATATCTTAAAATTACATATAAAGAAGATCATATTAAAAAACTAGGACATATATAGTGCTTTAAGCTTTCCATATATCGTCTCATTGTTGACCGTCAAAGCAACCCTGTGAGGTAGGTGCTATTATTATCCCCATTTTGCAGATTAGGGAACTGAAGCTGAGAGACAGAGACAGAGACACAGAGACAGAGACAAAAAGAGAGAGGGAGGGAGGGAGAGAGGGAGAGAGAGAGAGAGAGAGAGAGAGAGAGAGAGAGAGAGAGAGAGAG
>NW_020949997.1:377109-421300 GCF_900497805.2 Vombatus ursinus
AGAGAGAGAGAGAGAGAGAGAGAGAGAGAGAGAGAGAGAGAGAGAGATTGAAGATATTAAATGCCCTGAGGAGGTCCAGACACACCTGGTAAGTGTCTGAGGCAATATTCAAACTCAGAGTTTCTTGAATCCAAGACTCCAAGGCATTCTATCCACTATACCACCTAGCTGCCTTGGTTAGAGAATTGACCTCAGAGCCAGAAAGACCTGGGTTCAGATCTTGTCTCTGACACTTAGTGGCTCTGACTTTGAAGGAGTCACTCAATTTCAGTGCCCCAGGTAACTCTAAAACTATACTTTGAAGAGCAGGTATTGGGCTGCTTCCAACATGAGGTACTATTTCTTTCTTAACATCAGCTCAGCAGAGCCCCTGTGGGACTGGATCTCCTTTTCTTTTCTTATTTTTTTGGTGGGAGGCAGTCAGGGTTAAGTGACTCGCCCAGGGTCACACAGCTCAGGTCCTCCTGACCCCAGGGTGGGTGCTGCCCCAGAGGCTGGATTTCAACAAAGAAAGTCTGGAGGTGGGGAAAGGAGGATAGCCTGACTTTGCTTTCTCTATTCCCAGAGCGTAGGCAGCCCACGTGACTGGTACCGGAAAATGTTCCAGCAGATCCACCGAAAACTTCCAGGTGAGACCCAGTCTTGTCATGGCTGGTGCATGGGCAGGGTTGGGGGTGGCTGGGGAATGAGAAGGAGAGGAGGATTCCAAGGGATTTGAGGAAGAGGGAGAAGAGGAGGAAAGAGAAGCGACATGGATCTGAGTCTTGATGGAAGCGTCTCAGAGATGGAAGGAAGGAGGGATGGCTTATACAAAGACACGGTGATAGGAAATGAAATGCCACACACAAGGGACAACAAAATGACTGGAACGTAGCGTGTGTGTCAGGAGTAATGTGCAGGAAGGGTTAGAGAAAGTCTAAAAATGTAAGCTGTAGCCACATTGGGAAAGGGTTTAAATGCTGAGCTGAGGAGAGGCATAGGGAGCCATTGAAGGTTCTTGATCAGGGGAGTAAAACAGTTGGACTTGCACTTTAGGAAGCTTATTTTGGAAGCTTCATGGAGGATGGGTTGGAGCCAGTTAGGAAACTGTGACAATAGTTTGGCTGAACTAGAGCGATAATGGTGTGAGTGGAGAGAAAGGGGACAGGTTGAGATGGGTAGGTAAAATCAACAAGATTTGGCAAGTGAATGGTTATGGGAAGTGGGGAAGAAGGAGGACTCAGGACGACATTTGATGGCATCACTCAACTTGTAGACCTGGGGAATGCTCTGCAGAGTGTTTCTCTAGATTTTAGCAAAGCGCTTGATAGAACCTCTCATGAGGAAAAGATGAAAAGATGTGGGCAAGACCAGGGGCATCTAAATGGTACCTAAGGATCTCTTGTTAACTTACAAAACCATATATTAACATTGTCTGTTCTTTGGTGTTTTTATTTATTTTGTTAAACATTTCTCAATTACATTTTAATCTGAACTAGGGAGTCCAGACTTGTGCTAAAAAAGTGTTGTGGACTGTACAGGCTGCAGTGTTTGACAGATGGTACAATTAGATGAATCTCGGGCTGATTGGTTGGCCAGATCAAGAGACTAGAAATGAATGGTTCAATACAGTGCTGGATACTATAAAGATCTCTGAATTTAGAGTTAGATGAACTGGGTTCAAATCCTACCTCAGATACTTACTAGCCATATATGACCCTGGGCAAGTCTCTTAACTGTTGCCTGCCTCAGTTTCCCCTTCTGTCAGGTGGAGATAATAACAGTACCTACTTCCCTGGATAAAATGACATGGTATGTGAAATTCATTTGTTGTTGGGTCGTTTCAGTCATGTTTGGCTCTTTGTGACCCCATTTGGGGTTTTCTTCGCAAAGATACTGGAGTGGCTTGTCTCTTCCTTCTCCAGTCCATTTTACAGATGAGCAAACAGGGTTAAGTGACTTGCCCAGGGTCACACAGCTAGTAAGTGTCTGAGGCCACATTTGAACTCAGGTCTTCCTGACTCTGGTACTCTATCCACTGTACCACCTAGCCTCTGTGAAATGCATTGCAAAGCTTAAAAGTGCTATGTAAATGTTAGGTTTTATTATTATTATTATAAGGAACTCTCCAGTGGAGTTCTGCAGTGATCCCAGGTTGGCCCTGTGCTATTTATTTAACATTTGGATAAAGAGATAGGTAATTAAAAATATCTGGAATCTAGTGAAATGAAACTTAGTAGAAGTCAATGTAAAAGTCTTAGCCTTTGCTTCTAAAAAGTCAGCTTCCTAAATACAAGATTGCAAGCCCCATATGCATCCATAGGGTGAGATTGCAACTAAGAAAGCTAACGTAATCTTAGCCGGTGTTAAGAGAAGCCCGGTGTCAGGGATGGAGCAATGATGATGGCTCCTCTACTTTGCCCTGATGATATCACCTCTGCTTCAGTGCACTCTCTTCCAGGTGTCAGATTTTAGGAAGGAAATTGATCAGCCAAAGAGCATCCAGAAGTAGGCAGCCTGGACGGCTCTTGCCGTAAAAAGATTGGCTGAAGGCACCTGAGAGCTTGGAGAAGAAAAACCATGAGAGCACATGATAGCTGCCTTCAAGTATTCAAAGGACTATCAGGCAGCCAAAAAGCATTTATTAAGTGCCTGCTGTCTGCCAGAGACTGTGCTAAGCCCTGGAGATACAAAGGAAGGCAAAAAAAAGACAGTCCCTGCTCTAGAGGAGCTCACAGTCTAATGGGTTATGTCTGGTTGAAGAAAGAATATATGCTTCGTCTGCTTGGCCCTGGAGAATAAAACTAGGTGTGGGTGGAATTTGTAAAATTAGGCCGATTGAGGCAATGAAGCATCTATGTGGTACAGTGTAAAGCTTGTTAGGCCTGGAGTCACTAATACCTGAGTTCAGATCTGGTCTCAGACACTTCTTGGCTGTGTTATCTAGCAAGTCGCTTAATATCTGTCTGCCTCAGTTTCCTCAACTGTAAAATGGAAATAACAACAGCTCCTACTTCCCCAGGTTGTTGTGAGGATGTAATGTTCAAAAAGCATTCAGCATAATGCCTGGCACATGGTGGGCACTGTATAAAAACTAGCTATTATTAATTAACGCAGAGATCTTGGATAACCACTAATTCCAGTATATTGGGGGGACACTAGATGGCCTTTGGTACTCCTTCCAATTCTCAGATTCTGTGATTCTTTAAGGTTTGAGTGGAGACCCCAGCTCCATCTTGAATTACACGTGTCAAGGAAATAAGGACTCTTCTTCCTTGGAGAAGGACTCGTAGCTGCATCTTAATTTGTAGTAGTTTCTTCTTCTTCTTCTTTTTTTTGGGGGGGTAAGGCACTTGGGGTTAAGTGACTTGCCTAGGGTCACAGAGCTAGTAAGTGTCAAGTGTTTGGTCTGAGGCCGGATTTGAACTCAGGTCCTCCTGACTCCATGGCGGGTACTCTATCCACTGCTCCACCTAGTTGCCCCAATTTGTAGTAGTTTCAAGGACTTAGAGGCAGGTGGAATAGGTGCCTGCAATTTCATCATTAGTTATTTATTCCTCTGTGGTAAAACTAGCTCTGTCTCTACTGTCCTCATTTAAAATTAAAATATCGGAAGTAGCCTTGGAGGTCACTCACTCATTAGCGGTGCCTGAATTTTCTCTGATGCTTTTCTCCCAGGCAGGAGGGTCCCAAGGGGTCATAAACAAGAAAGATGGATTTCCCTGACTTGTCCATTTTGCCGACCACAGGCCCGGCTAGTTTTAAGTGTGTAGGTGGGTGGGTCTGAGCAGAGAGGTGGGAAATCTCCAGTTGCCTGGAGGCACTCCAGAGTCGCTGAATACCCAAAAGCATTTTCAGACCTCCTAGGAGCAGCTCTCCTAATTCTTTCCCTCCCTAGACATTCTTCTGGGCCTGACTCATTCCCCCACCTCCTAAAGGGGAGGGGAGGGCCACTGGCAGGGGAGTAGGGTTGTGGCTGAGGTTAGAGAGCGGTAACCTGCCTCCTCTCTCTTTTTGCAGAGCTGCAGCTGGACTGGGCTTTTGAGGAGCAAGGCAAAGGTGAGAGAGCAGCCCTAAAAACTGGTCCTGGAGGCTGGCCCCTGCTCCAGGAAACACAGCTCACCATCACCTGTGTTTGAAGACCCCAAATCTCTCTCCCGCTTCAAGTCGACAAACGTTCAATGTGTCTTTCTCTGATGGCAGAATCTTTTCAGGACCTGGGAAATGACCCTGTTGGGGTTCAGTTCCCTGGTTGCCTGGTTTCCTTGAGTATTCTGATCCCACCAACCCTCCCATTTGCCTCCAATCCCCATCCTTTCTAGAGCCCAGGCATCTTGGACCACTATTGAGAGCTGCCTCTCGGAGTCCTTCATCTCTCCACAGCAGGTGAGTGAGTGCTGGGATTGGAGGAGGGGGCTCTGGAGGCTCACAGCTTGGCTTTAGGGGGTGTGCAGCTAAGAAAGCTCTTCTTTCTCCACTCCCCCCTCCCCCAACCCATTCCTGAGCCAGAGGAGGTCAGAGCATTGGTGATGGGGCCAATCCCAGAATGGGTGGTCCGTCCCTGTAGTGAACTGGCTCCCTCTGGTGGTCAAGTCAGGGAGCCAAGCACTCAACGGCCAAGCCCAAGATGCGTGCCCAGCTCTGGGCTGGAAGAGTTGCAGAGTTTAGATAGGGCACTCTCTGGCATAGTATCAAAACTGAAAAGGACCTTAGAGGCCATCCAATCCAGCCCCCTCATTTTAGGAGGAAACAAACAGAGAGGTTGAGTGATTTGCCCAGGGCCACACAGCTAGGAAGTATCTGAAGCAGAATTTGAACTTAGGACATTCGGACCTCAAGTCTAGCACTCTGTTTGCTGCTCTCCTCGTGGAGCTCACAATCTCATCAAAGGGTGAGACACATACATGGATGACTATAATACAAAATGAAACACGGTCATTCTTCAGATCTCATGTCTCCTCTGCCAACTACGGTCAAGTGTTGGCCATTCTGAGCTCTCCTCCCTACTAACCTCAGAGCAGAAAGACAGGCTGGAAGCAGCCTTCTCTCAGTGCCTGGATTGACTGACAGAATACAGTTGGGCTTGTTTCTGGCAAAGCCAAGCCAAGTGACAGAACTCACCTCGCTGGTCCCTGGGACCTTGGCACACCTGCCTTGTCATCATGGGTCACCCCTAAGCAAGACACAAGTTCCTTGTTTTCTTTGAACGGGACTCTGAAGGTTCCCACTTTAACATCACCTCTCTCCCTTCAAGTTGGAAGCCTCATTTCTAAATGGAGCCTCCAAAAAAGATTCAGAACATGCTGTGCCTGATGGGAAGGTGGGGGGTAGCAATGTAAGGGGAGAGGTTAAAAATTAAATTCCTAGTCTTACCTTTGGACACAATCAAGCTACAAGTCAGTGGAGAGTCTCAGTCTGACTCTTCATCTGAGCAGAGGCTCCCCACCCCCCCCCCCACCCCAAGCAAATAAAATCAATGCATTTATTATTCATTGGTCTGGATTATTTTTAATCCCTTTTATGGTAAGTGTCCTCATCTGGGACACATCATAGAGTTTCCGTAGGTGTGGCTTCTTGTTATGATTTTCAGTTGGTATTGAAACTGCTAAGTCATATTGATGTGTGACTAGAGAGCTAATAATAGACCAGCAAATTCTGGTGGACTGGCCACCCACTTTTTTTTTTTAAGCAGTTGGGGTTAAGTGACTTGCCCAGGGTCACACAGCCAGTAAGCGTCAAGTGTTTGGTCTGAGGCCAAATTTGAACTCAGGTCCTCCTGACTTCAGGGCCAGTGCTCTATCCACTGTGCCACCTAGCTGCCCAGGCCACCCACTTTGCTATCTGATCAAACTTCTGATTCAGTGGAACCTGTCTGATGCTGATGGCCTATTTGGAAGGAGCATCCCAGAAGCTCTCTAGTTCTAATAATAGCTTTGTGTTACCTTAGATCAGTCATTTCCCCTTTTCTGGTCTCAGGTTCCCCGTGTGTAAAACGAGGGGCCTGGACTCATTGATTTCTAGAGTGCCTTATAGTTCTGACATTCTATGCTTCTGGAAAAACTGGCAAATACAGGGTTCTGGCCAAGTTACTAAAGGAAATGTCAGAACTGAGACTCACCCAAGTCAAGCCCCCTCCACAGAATAGGGGCCTTCTAGAATCCTAGAATATCAGAGCTAGGAGAAACTTTAGAGAGTGTCTGGTTCAGCCCTCATTTTTCCATATGGAAAAACTGAATTAGAGAGAGAGAGTGGCAGATACAGGATGATAGATTTTGAGCTAGGAAGGTCCTTGGTGGCCATCTAATAAATGAAAAAACATTTGTTAAGCACTTTATATGTGCCAGGTACTGTAGGAAGCACTGGGGATTCCAATGGCAAAGAAGGACAGCCTTGTGTTACAGATAAGCTTAAATGATTTGCCCAAGTATTGACTGACAGAGCCAGGATTTGAATCCAGCTTCTTGAACCCAGTCCTCTTTCCACTGAACTGCCTAACTTTCCAAATTCAAATTCCAAAGCTCTTTATACTTTATCATGTTCACCTTCTAACAAAACTGGGTGGTTTTTTTGATCTTGGTATCAGACATTCGTCATATCAGGATATTTTCATCCCAACAGTAAATGAAAACTAAATTTGGCTGATTTATTTTATATTTGATTTATTTTTTTAAAAAAATACATAGCAATGATAAGAGCAAATGTATAAGGTCCCCTGCCTAAGACAGAAAAGCACAGGCAAAGAAACTTCTAGGCAATAGAGGAAATGACCCAGGGCCCTGTGGTTGGTAGGAGCTAGTATGTCAGGCAGGCAGGAAGGAAACAGGCATTTATCAGGCACCAGCTATGTGCCTGGCATAGTACTAAGTGCTTTACAAACATTATCTCACTTGATCCTCACAACATGAGGTAGATACTATTATTATTCCCATTTTACAACTGAAGCAACTGAGACAGACAGACGTTAAGGGACTTTGCTCTAGGAGAAAGCCCTGGGATTGGAATAAGGAAGACTTGAGTTCAAATCCTGCCTCAGACATTTCCTAGCAGTGTGACCTTTGCAAGTGTGGGATGGCCCCAGTACAGTTCCTGGTACAAAGTAGGGGTTAATAAAATGCTTGTTATCTTTCCCTCACCCCATCCATTGCATCACGTGGCTGGTGGTCTTCTGAGCCCTGAATAAGAAATATGGGGACTGGGGAGAAAATGGTTACACGTAGGGAAAGGAGCACAAATCAAACTGAGTTATGGAGAAGGGAAAGCAGCTCCCTCTCCCAGGACCAACCTTTCTCTATGCTCCGGTCTCAGCCATATTTCAGGAAAGCAATGATTATCCTCCCCTTTTCTAGGAGGAGCCATAAGGACCCTAAAGAAGGGGCTGGAGACATCTTCAGCTATAAGCCTGGAACCTCACCTCTCCTGCAGACAAGACCTCAGGTACACACACCTCAGGCTCCAGCCCATCCCCCTCACAACCTCCCGCCCTTGCTCACCAGAAGCCCTGAAACAGACTTGTGCCTGGCCTGGCACAGACAGTGCTCTGAAAAGCATCAGTGACATCCAGCATTGGTCCCCATAGTGGCCACTGATAGGCTTTTAGGCCCATGCCCAGATAAGGCACTGGACAAACCAGGCCATTTAAGGGAGGAATGACTTTCTTCAGATGACAAAATTCTGTGCCCAGGCCAGATTCAATTGGAGCAATTGAGTTCATGTCCACTGTTTCCTCATCCAGGTGGTCAGGTACCAGAAGAAAGCTGAAGATGTCTGGACTGAGGACTCCTGGAACCAATTTCTACAAGAACTAGAGACAGGGCAGAAGGTAAGGGGACATCAACTGGGGTAGAAAGCTAAAAGTGGGGGTTGCCCTTAGCCAAGGCTGCTCCACCTAAGACTAGGCAATCATCAAAAGGAGCCCCAAAGGGAAAGAGCCTGGGAACTGTCCCGCTCCCAGTTCCCCTGATCTGACCTGACCTCCCCTCAGCCCAAGAAGCCATTGGTGGATGAACATACTGAGAAGCCCTCTTTACCAATTGAGGTGAGTGCCAGTATGGTCTGGGCACCAGTGTGAGTGGGAGAAGGGCATGGTTTGGATGCTGGGTTGGGTGGGGATGGGAAAAGGCAAAAGATGGCAAGAGACTTGGGCAAGATTTGCCTCCTCAGACCCAAAGGTATGAATTCTGGGTCACCATGTGTAGTTTTATAAATGGGGTCTCCCTCCAGCCCACAGATCAATCAACAAGAATTTACTGAATGCCTATTATGTGCCCAGCATGATAGTAGACACTAATTGGGATACAAATGAGAAGATAGGGCTTTTACCTCAAAGAGTTCAAAGTCTAGTTAGGGGAACAATGAAAAAAACCTGAGAAAAATTGTGGACATGTTACTCAGTCAAGAAATTTGCACTTGGGAGTCAGAGGACAGGATTACCAGCTCTGCTGGTTACTACCTGTGTGGGCTTGGGCAAGTCCCTCACCCTTTCTGGACCTCAGCTCCTTCTAGCTCTGTATCTGTGATCCTGTGACTTATGAGCTAATTATTTTTCAATGAAAATGTCACAGGAAATCAGAAAAGGGAGAGATCGAAATTAGCAAATTTTAAAGTCCTATAGAAATGTCTGTTATTATTATTTTGTTACAGCAGCTAGGTGGTACAGTGGATAGAGTGCTGGGCCTAGAATCAGGAAGACGAGTTCAAATCCGGCCTCAGACACTAACTAGCTGTGTGACCCTGGGCAAATCACTTAACCTTGTTTGCCTCAGTTTTCTCATCTGTAAAATGAGCTGGAGAAGGAAATGGCAAACCATTCCAGTATCTTTGCCAAGAAAACCCCAAATGGGGTCATGAAGAGTTGGACACAACTGAACAACATTATTTTTTATTTGTTTTTATGTTATTTATAATAAAATTATATTAAATATTTATAATAAAAATACCGTTTATTCTATCATTATAGTGGAGAAAATGGTATTCCAGGTAAGAAGAACAACACAAGCAATGAGGCTGGTAGTGTGACCTTAGGCAAGTCACTTTTCTCTGGGCCAGAGTTTTCCTATCTGAAAAATAAGAGCATTGTACTGGATTAGAAGTTCTTAACCTTCTTGTGTCATGGACCTCTTTGACAGTCTGATGGATGCCATGGATCCCTTCTCAGAAAAAGAAAAAGGTTTTAAATGTATAAAATAAAATATAGAGGATTGCAAAGGAAACAGATTAACAGATTATATTGAAATGCCAGTTATCAAAATATTTTAAATGCAGGTTCCCAGACCACAGGCTAAGAACCCTCTAAGTGAGATGATTTCTAGGGTACCTCCTAGTTGCCTGACTGATCATGGGTCATGAAACTTCCCTGAGTAAAATAGAAGGTGCATATTGGGGAGTATATGGAGTATTAGAAAAGTAGCACCCCTGTCATTCTTCGAAACCATCCCTGCTGCCAAGGTGGGCAAATTGGCTTTACTTGGACATACCTCAGTTTCCACGTTTGATTTTGATTCTGGGCCAGAAGCAAATGGTTGCGTGTGTATGGATGGCTTCCTGTATGAGGCGGGGGAGTAGGACAGAGGGCAGATTGTAGATACTGCAAAAGGCAGATTCAGGACTTTAGATGTGGTATGGTAGAAAGTGAGGAGTTCTCAAGCTGGAGAGTGACATGCTAAAAGTGAGGGTTTGGAGAAGATAATAACAATAATCTGGTTGGGGTATGTTGTTGTCCAGTCGTGTCTTCAGTTGACTTTTTTTTTTTTTTTTGGTGAGGGGATTGGGGTTAAGTGACTTACCCAGAGTCACACAACTAGGAAATATTATGTGTCTGAGGCCCAATTTGAACTCAGGTCCTCCTGGCACCAGGGCCGGTGCTCTATCCACTGTGCCACCTAGCTGCCCCTTCATTTAACTTTTTGTGACCCCATTTGGGGTTTTCTTGAGAGAGATACTAGATTGGTTTGCCATTTCCTTCTCTAGCTCATTTTACAGATGAGAAAACTGAGGCAAACAGGGTTAATGACCTGCCCAGGGTCATACAGCTAGTAAATGTCTGGGACTGGATTTGAACTCAGGAAGATGAGTCTTCCTGATTCCACGCCTGGCACGCTCTGGTGCCACCTAGACTAGGTTAAAGGAAGAGTTGGGGAGGCCAAAGTATTGAAGCAATCCAGATATAAGACTTCCCCAAAGGTACTTAAAATCTTCTCTTTCTAGGGCTCCACAAACAGTGCAGGGCCTGCTTGAGGAGTAGTCGCATCATGCTCTGATACCATGTCCCTAAAGGAGACCTGATTGTCAGGACACAGTGTCCATTCCTCTAGCAAGGGTGTTTTGTGATCATTCTTTATTTTGAATTCTTTTTTTTTTTTTTGTGGCTCCGAAATGGGGTTAAGTGACTTGCCCAGGGTCACACAGCTAGTGTCAAGCATCTGAGGCTGGATTTGAACTCAGGTCTTCCTGACTCCAGGGCCGGTCCTCTATTCACTGCACCACCTAGCTGCCCCTTTGTGATCACTCTTGCTTGTAGAGTTGGGGAGGAGATAGTGCTGCTATTGGGGGTGGGGCCTACTGTGTCTTCTGGGGATCCCAGCCCCTTTGCCCCATCAGATCTTACTGGAGAGGGAACTGGCCAGGCTGAATGAGGAGCTGGACAAAGACATGCGAGCCATTGAGATGAAGCTGCCCCCGGACAAGGTACCCCTCCCTCCTGGGCCCATCACCCTGTCACATGCCAGAATGACGGGCATAGAGGGGAACAATGTAACAGCAGGATTTCTGAGGTGGGAAGGCGCTGCCTAGAGCCCGGGTGTCCAGTCTAGCCCTGTAGGTGTACGGCGGGATGTGGAAAGCAGGCTAGAACAAGTGGAGAGGGAGGTGGTCTTTATGGAAAGAGCTGGCTCTTGGCCCATTTTTTCCACCGGTGATGTTGGGAAAGTCACCTCTCCTCTCTGGGTCTCAGTTCCCCAGTTTGGAAAATAAGGAGGTTGGATCAGACTGCCCTTAAGGTCCCTTCTTCCTGTTTGTAAGCCTGGATAAGGTGTCCTGGTGCCCTGGGTGGCCCTGTCCCCTGGACACCCTCATTCAGGGCGTGTCCCTTCAGCTGGAGGCTGGGATAGCCTGCTCATCTCCTTCCTCCTCTCCTCCCTTAGACTGTCTCTGCTCCTTTTCTCTTTTCCTGCCTTCCTTCTTTGCGTCCCGTCTTGCGCGGGCTGGTTGTCCCGGCTCGGCTTCCACTCTCCTGTCGCGTCTCCTCTCGCAAAGCAACCCGAGGAGAGACTCTAGGACCCTGCGTTCATCCCGCCCCTCCCCCTCTGACCCTCCTTCCCCAGCCCCAAACTTTCCCAGCTGTAGTGGAGGGGGCGGTCGAGGTCGAACTCTGAGTCCGGGCTGAGTCCCGCCCCCGCCCGCCCTCCTCTCCCCACCCAGGGCTCAGTGCAGGCGAGCCGCCCCCGGGACAGAGGACCCTTGGTTCGGTGAGTGCCCCGAGATGCCCGGGAGGTGGGAGGAGAAGGGGCTCAACCGGGGGTGGGGCTGGGGCTGGGGCTGGGGCGGGACGGAGGACGGAGGAGGGAAGAGGAGAGAATCGCTGATGTGGAAAGGGCAGATCAGCCCGCGAGCCTGGGACAGAGGAGGGAGGGACTTGGAGAGAGGAAAACAAGGTGGAGGTGGAGAAGGCAGTGCGATCCTGAAGGGCAGGGCAAGGAGAGAGGACTGGAGGGGACGGGACTCCGACAGGGGCCACATGGGGAGAGAGACAGCTTAGGGGATGCCTTTGCCGTTTCCGCGGGCGCAGGGAAACTTTTGGCTTTGGAGTCCTTTGGTATCCCTGGAGACCGGCTAGGCGGAGAGGGAAGAGGAGCATTTCCAGGAAAGGGCAGTGGGAGGGTGAGGTCCCTTTCCCTTGCACACCTCCTCAACATAGCCCAGGCCTCCTTCTCCTTCTCAGGGTCTCCCCCTTCCCATGGCCTCACCCCTTCCTGGCTTGGGGCGGGAGGGAAAGGAAGTCGGATATCCTGCTGAGATCCAAGGATCAGGGAGTGGAGGTGGTCTCTTGAATGGTATTTCTAGCAGGATAAGGGAAAATCCTGGAGGTGTTGGAGGGTGTAAGTCCCCAAAGGAGTGAACTGTGTCTGCACCTTCCCTCCCCCCCCCATCCTCACCCCGTTTTACCAGCTTGTCTCCGGCCCGGGCTTCCAGCCCATCCCAAGCACTTTACCATAGCACCTCACGGGCCCTGAGCCCCCACAGAATGGAAGATGGAGGGAGCCCCTTCCTGGGTCGGAGAGACTTTCTCTACCCACCCCCCACCCAAGGTAAGACTCAGATCCCTCTCCCGGCCCCTCCTAGATTCGAATCCATTAATCTAGCTCCTCTTTTTCATATTTTCCCTTGCCTTATTTGAGTGAGCTAGTGGGCATCCAAGGGGATCTTAACTCCCAACCCTTCTACTTGGTCTAACTCTACGTGACGCTGGCTTTGGTCTGCTGAGTTTTTGGTTCTCTACAGATCCAAATGGGGCAGAGCCTGGGGATGGCCTGGCAAAGAAAGAAGAGAAGAAGGTAAGAGGTAGCTTAGGGGCAGGATGTAATCAGGCCATGTACCAGGATATGGGGCTGGATTTTCCAGGGGGTGGGATACACTGGTATCATTTATAACTCTTGGAAGGATAGAAGTTTGGCTAGGAGTAAATTCTGTTCTTTCTCTCCTTCTGCTCAGATGAAGGCTGCACGGCTCAAATTTGACTTCCAGGCTCAGTCACCTAAGTAAGTGTCCCTTCTTTCTCTTTCCTCTGCCTTTGGGGAAGGAGTATCTCCAAGGCCCATTCAAGTACCCTGCCTTTCTCTCTGTATTCTAATGGGATAGGAGTTCAGAAGCTTGTACCAGTTATCTCCTATTGCCCCATGAAGAAAAGCCAAAACCAAGATTAGGCAAACGGGTTTTGTCTCAGGTGCTCTGTCAAATTTAGAGCCCCTAAAATCCACTATACCTCTTGTTGATATAGAGTAACTGTGTGCCAACAAATAGGAGTGTGACACCAACACTTCCCATTTCTCTAGCAAACAGTCTGCTTGGCATGGAGCTGACCTGACTTGAGTAGCCCGCACCCCTCCACAAGGCCTGAGGAAGTTGGACCCAGGCATGCTCTCTTTGTATAGGTCCACTATGGCACTAACAGCCTGAACTCACCTATCTGGTGGGGAGGGGATGCATGGTGGGGAGAAATTGGGGAGAATGGCTAGCTCTCAGTCTTTACACACCTATGCTAGGGAATGTGATGGGTACTTGTGTGTGTGCCACAGTGGAAAGGGGAAAGTGGGGTTACTCCTCTGTTTTTGAGAAGAGCCTCAGCTGTCCATCAACCTGACTGTCCTGGACTTGACCCATTTTACTTCAACCCAAAGGTTGAAGGAAGGCTTAGACTAGGGCATCACGGAAGGGAGCATCCCAAAAGCATTGGAGATAACAATGTCACAAACTTCTACCCAGCATTCCACCACTCCAGCACTGTGAGACTTCCTTGCCTTCCCAATCCCCACTAGCCAGGCTTCTTTGGAAATCTGAAGGAAGGGTCTGGAAGACTCCAAAGAATAATATCCATGGTGGGGTATGACAGTCCATGCCATGTCTTCCGGGGACCATGTAAATTCTTTTTCTTTTTTTTGTAAATAATATTTTAATTTTTCCAATTACATGTAAAGATAGTTTTCAACATTCAACATTCATTTTAAATAAGTTTTTGAGTTCCAAATTCTCCCTCCTCCCCATTCCCCAAGACAAGAAGCAATTTGATACAGGTTATACATGTGTAATGATGTTAAACAGACCATATAAATTCTACATAAGATATATGCCACCTCTTCTAATCCCCTATCAAGAATAGTTAGTTAAAATGGGAAGCTACTAAATGATCTACAGGGGATAAATTCTTTCCCTTACCTCACACCAGTTTCCTGGGGTGATCTGTCTTCAACTTTCAACCAAGGCTTCCTTTCCTGCCTCTTGACCCAGGGGCAAAGTTCCAAGTGATGACTCTGTCCACAAAGGAGTAATGATCCCTGGGGAGAACTTGGGACCTAGGTTTGAAGAAGGAAGTAAAAAGGACTCTTGTAGTTTTTGGACAGCCCCAAGGACATAGTCCCCTTTTCTATGACCTTCCCCTACCACCTTTTGATTTTGAGGGACCTATGAGTGACTTTTTGTGCATGGCCACCAGGGAGTTGACCCTGCAGAAGGGAGACATTGTGTACATCCACAAAGAGGTGGACAAAAACTGGCTGGAGGGAGAACATCATGGGCGGCTTGGCATCTTTCCAACTAACTATGTAGAGGTGAGTGAGGGGCTTCCTTGGTGGGGTGGAAACTTGGGTTCATCTCTCTCTCCTGGACCCAGAACCCTGTCATGTTCAGTCTGTCACCAAGCTCTGCTGTTTCTTCCTTGATAATACTTTCATCTGCATATCAGACCCAGCAATTGTGAATAACTCTCACCACCTAGTTTGTGCCAGGCACAACAATAACATTGTGTTACACAATAACAATAATAACTAACTTTATATAGTGCCTTGAGCACTTTTCCATTCATTTTCATTAGGTCCTCACAATAACCCTGTAACATAGGAAGTAATAATTTTTCTTAAAGAAAAGAAGAGAGATGATTTATTATAGAAGAGAGATCATACAAGTACCACAAAACAAATAAATAAACAAAGAACAATCAGTCTAGAATGTCAAGAGGGCCCATGGCTCATAACTAAATGAAGTGATTTGGGTCCAGTAGACCTGTCATTAAAACATGGAATGTCCTGTGTCAGGGAGCAGTCAAATGGTGCTAAGAGACCCGTGTCAGATGGTAGAGATAAGAGTTGTGGATCAAGTAGGACAGCAGGGATTCAGCCAGGTGTGACCAAGGGCCTGGCATTCCATAGCTCTGTTCCCTTGGCCTCAGTGGTCAGCATAGTCAGGTTCCTTACCTTTCTTCTCTTGTACTTGAGTCTGCAAATTGATTTCTTTTTCCACTTGGTGAAATGGAAATCAACAAGTTAGTGCTGAGATCAAGAGGGTAGTATACTTATTAGGCCCATTTAATAGATCGGGGAAGGGAGGCTTAGATGGTCATTGTTACACAGCTAGCAAGAGGCAGAGGCTCTTCTGACTTTGAATATAGTGTCCTTTCCACTATATCTCAACTGCCAATCAGAATGATCTAATTAATTTATTAAAGTGCTTACTCTGTAAGCCTAAAATTGTTTTGTAAATGTGAGTCATTTTCATCATGCCTTTCGCTCCCAGCAAAGGTGACCTTATATTGATTTGAGGGGTTGATTGCCTCTCCCTTCCCCTACTCCTATCTGTGACTCTCCAAAGGGTCCCTTTTTGATCCCAGAAATTTTACAATTAGCACTCATTTCTTTGGATTAAAATTTTGTCTAGTAGAATGTAAACTCCTTGAAGGTAGGAAATAGTCTTTATTTTTTGTCTTTCTGTCTTCAGCATCTCTGTCTCTATAGTGACTCTTTATCATCAGTTTCCTTTTTTGTTTATTAATTCTTCTAGCCCTAATTCCTGAATTAATGTATTTGTTTATTGTCTTCTCCCATTAGATTGTAAGCTCCTTGAGGGCAGGGAATGTCTTTTGCTTTTCTTTGTATGTTCAGTGCTTAGCACCACTGTGCACATAGTAGGAGTTTAATAAATACGTATTGGCTGACTCATTAAATTGGGACTTTATCTCAGGGCCAGGTTCTGTGCAATTTGGGAGGGAATATTAGTTCCTTGTATTGTCCTGATCTGTATTATTGGGGGTCCTGCCTCTACTTTCTCTGGGTTTTGGGTGCTGTGTTCTTCAAGGAGCTCAGGAACAGCTTGACCTTATAGATTCTTAGTAAATGTTTTGGGTTGTTGTTGATCACCTATTGAAGTGGGGTTTTAATCCTATGTTTTAATTTTATTAATTTTTTTATTCCTCATTTTAATCCTAATCCTCTTTTGGATTAGGTATTCAGTTCAACCGAGCAAGCACTTATTAAGCACTTAAAATGGTTTGTGCCAGGCATTGTGCTCAGTGCTGAGGATACAAAGATGAAAGTGAAACAATTGTCCTCAGGGAGCTTCCATTTTGGTCTGGAGTTATGATGTGTACACTATGTAAATAAATACAATGAACCCTGAGGGTCTTCCCTTCCCAGTTTGATTTTTTTTTTTTATTAAAGGGGCCATCCCTTGACTCACTTGTTAAAGAGGCCTATTCACTGAATGGGTGTTGCTTCACTCAAAGTGAGAACTTGGAAAGACCTTTGCTTAAAAGGGCCAAGGTCTCCCACTGCATATCCTGGGCCATTTCTAGTCATCTGGCCACTGGACCCAGATGGCTCTGGAGGAGAAAATGAAGCTGGTGGCCTTGCACAGGGCTCCTTCACTCAAATCAAAGTCAATTGCAAGTCATGTCATCATCTTTCCGATGTCATAGTCCTCTTCAAGACAGACCACACACAACACAGTGTGATTTGGGGGGGGGGGGGTGTGAGGAGAGAACACCAACAATTACAGGGATCAGGACAGAACTTAGGTAGGAAGTGTTACCTGGGTTGAGCCTTGAAGGAAGTTAAGGATTCTAAGAAATGAAACTGAGGAGAGAGAGCATTCCAGGCACAAGTGACAGAAGTGTACTATCATGTATAAGGATAACTAACAGGCTCTAACGTATCATTCACAATAGAGAATAAACATATTAAGTCCCTATCAGTCACACATACAACATGATATATGTCCCTTTTCCCTGGAAAGGAATGAGTTTTATAGTATCCTGAGAGACCTTGAAAATTGGGGCACCTGAGGGAGTGAGAAGGGAGGGCACTGGGGAAGATAAATCACCTAATTAAAGATTTTGCCTAAGGCTGGCAGCTTCTCGTTGAATTGAAAACTCTTAATTCTGGACTTGAGGGCCTTCCACCAATCTGATCTCATGCTCTTCTACTGCCACCCAGACAAATAACTTACTCACACTCACCCTCCCACCCCTACTCCTTTCCCTCCAGGCTCCCCTTGGCCTTCTACACTGCAATTCAAGCCTCATTCCTGGGACTCCGCCTGTCCCACCCACACCCACCTTGTTCCCACTTCCAGATTTTTGCACATACCTTTCTCCACCTGGAATGCACATACCTTCTCTTCAAAATAACTTAAGACTTAGTATTTGCTGGCTGTGTCTCTTACCCATTTGTTACTGATGTCTGTGAAATTTAGGCTTTTTAAATGAGCATTTTTTATGTATTTGTTCTTTCCTGCACATTCATTTTTATAAAAATGTCTTTTGCCCGAGAAACTCAAAATACTTTGTTTACAATTAAGTAAGTTAGCCTCACTTTTTGAGACAAGATTGAAGTGAAAAGAATACTAGATTTGGAATCAGAGAATCTGGGTTCTGAACCCTGTATGACCATGGGCAAGTAGCTTAACCCTTCTGGGCCTCATTTTCTTAATCTGCAAAATAAGGGGATTTGAGTAGATTACCCTTCTCAAATTATATCCCTGATCTGTAAATTCTTTGCTTAAGGGCTGACTGTGCTGGTAAATGTTTTACAACCAGCCAGGGTGGGGTGGAAAATGTTTGTAGTACACACTTAAGTTTAATTTGCACTATTCATATTTTCTCACTTTCTTAGACATTCAACCAAGTAATAAATCAAGCTCTAATTTGTATCGATTTCTGAGGTGTAAATAAATGCTCCCATCAAAAATTTAACTGTTAGCTCTTAAGGTAGGAACTGGCCCCAGCCCACCACTGTCCAGGTCCCAAGTTGTCTTCTTCCAAGAGATGCTAGATTGGAAGTCAGCAAGGGCTGGGTTTGAATAGTGTCTCAATTAGATGCTAGCTGTCTAATACTGGCCAAGTCACAACTATGATCAGCCTCAGTTTCTTCATTTGTAAAAGGGGGTAATACCTGTGCCACAGGATTTTGTGAGGATCAAATGAGATGATGCCTATGAAGTACTTTACAAACTGTCTGGTACAAAGTAAATGAGGATCTTATGAAGAGTAACTCCTTGCTATGAGTCCCCAAGTGCATGTTTAATAAATATTGTTTAGTTGTTTTTGATACTGTCCTCCTCTTTGTGACCCCTTTTGGGGGTTTTCTTGGTCCTAGAGTGGTTTGCCATTTCCTTCGACAGCTTATTTTACAGATGAGGAAATCGAGGCAAACAGGGTTAAGTGACTTGCTGAGGGTCACACAGCTAGTAAGTATTTAAGGCTGGATTTGAACTCAGGTCTCCCAGACTCTATCCATTGGGCCACCTAGCTACCTTATACAATGGGTGGCTGACCCAGGAGTCTTTGTCTCTTCTTCCCTTTTATCCCTTCCAGGTGCTGCCCCCAAATGAGATCCCAAAGCCCATCAAACCCCCAACCTACCAGGTACTGGAATATGGAGAGGCTGTGGCCCAGTACAACTTCAAGGGGGATTTGGAGGTGGAGCTGTCCTTCCGAAAGGTGAGTGAGCCACTTGCTCAGAGGGAGAAGGGGTGAGGGGCAGGGGAAGTTTCAGCTGAATATCAGAATTGGGGGGAGAAAGGGAGAAAATAATAGTCAAACAACCCCCCACATATCTGGAACTTTTCCTTTCTTGACTTGTTTGGATAAAATATTTTCCTTCCCTCTTGTGGCTGGCTTCAGAACCACATTTCCTGTGAGCTGTAAGTGCCAGGAGGGCAAGAACTGTGGCTCTTTCTGGATCAATTTTTATAGTGTAAAATGTGACCATAAACAACAAATATCATTTTCTGTTTGGGCAAAGGAGGGGTGGGAGGTGGTAGGAGGATTGAAAGAAGCCAGAAGAGGAGGGGGAGAAAAAAGAATAGAAGAACATCAAGAAAGGGACTTGGAAATTGAGGGAAGAAGGAGAGAGGAAGAGAAATAGGAAGGAGAAAGAGGCAAAAAGAGTTCTAAGGAACCTCTAAGTCCCTCTCCACTTTAAACAATCCACATGTGTTGAGAACTTGCTATGAGGTGGACCTTAGGGAGGAGACAGAGGCCTGTAAGTTTCTAAATGTGTGGTTTTTAAAAAAAAAAAAAAATTTTCTTTTTTTCTTTTTGGAGGCAATTGGGGTTAAGTGACTTGCCCAGGGTCACACAGCTAACTCTAGTCCTCCTGACTCCAAAGCCCATGCACTATCCACTGAGCCACCTAGCAGCCTCTAATCAGTCTCTTTTCTTTTTCTTTTTGTAATTCTTTTTATTTTTAGTTTTCAACATTTACTTCCACAAGATTTTGAGTTCCAAATTTTCACCCCCTCTCACCCCTCCCCCCACCCCAAGATGGCATGCATTCTGAATACCCCTTCCCCTAGTCTGCTTTCCCTGCTATCTCTTCCCCCCCTTCCCCTTCTATTTTCCTGTAGGGCAGGATAGATTTCTGTACCCCATTTCCTGTATTTCTTATTTCCCAGTTGCATGTGATCAGCCTCTTTTCAAATAAAAAAAAGTTTATCTGCAACAAACTCACATAATCTGGTTGGGTAGATAAGACTAAGGTGAAAAGATAACAATTTGGACTGGGATTGGGGAAGGAACTCCAGATAGGTGAAGGGCCTAAGGTGGGAAAGGGTTAGAATGTTTTGGGTATGATTAGTGTATCTGCTGGTCTGGGGGAGGAGGGGTCATGATGGGAAGACCTGGTTGGGAGCTCCATTTTCCTCCTCCTCCTCTCTTCCCTGTAGGGTGAGCGGATCTGCCTGATAAGGAAGGTGGATGAAAACTGGTATGAGGGGCGCATCTCAGGGACTGGACGACAGGGCATCTTCCCTGCCAACTACGTCCAAGTCTCCAAAGAACCCAGGCTCAAGGTCTGCGAAGATGGTCCTCCTCCCACCCACCTGACCCTGGCTGGCTCCCAAGTCCCTGGGTCCCCACGCCTGGGCACCTCTCGCCTAGCAAGGCCATCTGGTTCCCCCTCTGCACCCCAAAGCACAGCTGACACCACCGACTGGGGGGGCCGAACCTCTCCCTATCGTACTGGTTTTGCGTTTCGTTCCAGCACCCAGGAACCTTCCCCATGGACCTCTCCATCCAGACCTCAGAGCCAGGTGACTCCCAACTTCCCGTCAAGAGAATGAGGCATCCTAAGTCAGCGAGAAATCCCCTCTTTAGACATAAGAAATCTACTTCTTCCCATTTCTGTAGCCGGTAGGGGAAAATGAGACATTTATTCCAGGTAGACCACTGAATGCAAAATAACCAGTGCAATGGGACATATTGCCTTTGAGCAGAGTAATGAAACATGTCTATTGGAGTTTGGAGTTAGAATGTGGTCCCGAAAGCATACGGGGCACTTTGGCAAATTGAAATCTTCTTGTGGGGCACTGATAGTGGCTATTAAGCACACAGGTCCCTGCCCTCCACAAATACTATGTTATCTTAGCCTTGAGCACTGTATTTATATTGAGCTGCATTTCAATTAAGATTTTCTGGTCCTTTTATGTCATATTATATTTACATATGAATAAACAGGCATTTTAATTACTCTAAATATAGCAAAACCTACAAACAGGAATGGGATAACTTGGGACCTTGCATCCTGCCCCACCTTCCTTTGTTTGCCCAGTAGTCTGTGGTAGAGCCTGAACCAGAAGAAGGAGAGATCACTGTAGGCAGGAGTAGTCAGGAATGCCAACTGTAAGGGAGCCTCGGTCCTAGGACGTGGGTCCCATTTGTGTACCCTGTGTAGTGCAGTGGTTAGAGTGCTGGGCCTGGAGTCAGAAAGACACATCTTCATGAGTTCATGAGCCTCAGAGACTTACTGTCTTCGAGAACCTGAGCAAGTCACTTTACCCTATTTGCCTCAGTTTCCTCATCTGTAAAATGACCTGGAGAAGGCAATGGCCAGCCACTCCAGTATCTTTGCCAAGAAAACCCCAAATGGGGTCATGGAGAGTTGGACGTGACAGAAATGATACAACAATAATAACAGAACAACTCCACTGTTCCATCCCATGTTACAGCAGCCTCCAGGGGTCACTTGGACAGAGTGCAATGCCAGTTACTTCATCATTTCCTAAAAATCCAAGCATTTTGAATGTTCATGCCTCAGTTACCTATATATAAAATAGGGATAATAAAACCCTACATACTTTCTGAGTTCATGGTTTGAATAAAGTGAGCCAATGTATGGAACCATGTTGAAAAGGGTTTAAGATGCAATTATTATTCTCTTTAGCCCATAGTATCCTTTGACAGTTTGTGTCTTGTCTACCTTCATTGCACACACACTTCAAAATAACCCATACTTTTCTCATTATTCACCTTTAGGGTCTTGGTGCCTCTAGGACATTACCATCCCACCACTGGGGTCCCAGCCCTCACCAAGACTCTTCTTCTTCCTCTTCTGGATCCTCTAATATTCACTGGACCCCGTGAGTATGAGTTGAGGAGGAGTCAGATGGGGATGGGAGATATTATAGGGCATGTGGCCTAATGAGAAAAGACTTTCACAGTCAGCGCCACTAAGGAAACTAAATACAATTTAATTCAATAAGTAAACCCAGCCCTATGGGTTGGGAAAAGTGGAAGACAATAGAAGTATATGAGGTAATCTCTGTTCTTTCAGGAATATTTTAATCTATATCTGGGGTTAGCAAACTATGACTTCTGGGCCAAATCCAGCAGCCAAAAAATGTAAAAGCCATTCTTAGCTCCCATGCCAGACAAAGACAGGTGAAGGCCACATTTGGCCCATGGGCCATAATGTGCCAATCCCTGACCTAGATGGAAAAGTGAAAAAACAGATGAACAGATGTGCTATATACATGTGAATTTATTATTAACATTATTGCTATTGGTTGTTGATGATAATATAGGAGATTCCTGGCTCTTCTCTCCACAAATCCCATTTACTCTCTGTGCCTTAGTTTATCTATAAAATTAGAGGTTGGATTGAACCATCTCTAAGGTCCCTTCCAGCTCTGAACGTCTGTGATTCTGTACTTGTCTTAAAATGACTGACACAGACTCCCGAGAAAGGAGAGAGAGAGAGAGCGGTCAGTGTGGCTCAGGGGCCCAGAAAAAGGCTTCCTGGAAGAGATGAGGCTTGAAGGATGGGTTAGGTTTGGAAGGGAAGGAACAGTGCAGTGGGAGAACAGATTCTCTGACTTTTCTGTGAAGGAGAGTGTACAGAAATGAAAAAAGTTTGCTGAGTGAAGGTGAGGCAGGGGATGGTTTGGGCTGGAGACCTACCTGATTTGGAAGGGGCTGGACTGGGGAGAGGTGAAGATGCTCATGGTTACCACAGCAGTATCTTCCCTCAGGTACCGGGCAGTATATCGATATTGGCCTCAGAATGAAGATGAATTGGAGCTTCGGGAAGGAGACCAGGTGGATGTCATGCAGCAGTGTGACGATGGCTGGTTTGTGGGTATGATGAGCCCCGGGGGATGGGGAGGACTCTTGTTGGTGTCAGCACTTGGGAGTAGGCGTGGTGAGACTGGGCCAGCCTTCCTTTGCCTCAGCTACTGACAACTTAGAGGCCAGGGCCATTCACTACTCAGGCAGGTGACAGGAAAGGTCTTGATTTCTGTAACATCTTTCTTTTCTTTTTTGTTTTTTGTTTGTTTGTTTGTTTTTAATTTTCAGTTCCAAATTCTCTCCCTCCCCTACCCATTGAGAAGGCAAGAAATATGATACTTGTTATGTGTAGCATCTTTCAAAGCATTCCTTTCATTCCATTTAATCCTCACAATACACTTTATCCAGGTAGAGGAAACAGGTACAGAAGCATGATTGGGCTCCTCCACTTCTGCTTCTTGGAGCTACTAAGGAAGCATCCCTACTCAAGAGCTTATGTTCTAATGAACACTTACTGACTGTGGGACCCAGGACAAATCATTTAACTCCTCCATGCCCCAGGGAGCTCTCTTTAAAACTAGAGCACAATTCAGTCTGGATCAGTAGAGGCCTATCCTTACTGGGGGTCAACTTTTTCTGATGAAAGCAGTGGCCCGCTCCCCCATCCCTGAAATAAGTATTAATATTATTAGCACTTACCTCGAAGCTTGTTGTGTATTTAAATTGCTTTGTAGATTTTAACCTGCTATATGATTGGCAGAGTTATTATTGTTACTTATTAATTAATAAGTAAAGTTAAATGAATATTGGTTGAATTAATATTGATTTAATTTATAATGATGGCTTAATTGTTATTGTTATTTATTGTGTGACCCTGGGCAGGTCCCAACCTCTCTGAGATTCAGTTTCCTCACGTGTAAAATAGAAATAATAACACTTACCTTACAAGGTTCAAAGAATTAAACAAGAACACACACATGCACACACACACACATGCGCACGCATACACACGCGCACTTTATGAACCTTAACTTGCTACATAAATGTTGGTCTTTGTTATAATTATTAATCGTTGTTGTTATATACCATGCTGACTTTCCATGGAAAAACATTTAGTGTTTAACCCATTAACAAGTATTGAGTACCTCCTCTGCCCAACCCTGGGCTTGACTGAGACCAGGTTTTAGAGAAGAGTAAAATACAGCCACTAACCTTAAGGATCTCACATTCTGGCTGAGGAAATATGACTCCCTTGGCTGGCATGTAGAAAGCACTTTATCAATACCTGTTGATTGATTAATATCACTGAAGGGAGACAACATGAACAGATAGATATTTGCAAAATAATTTGATGAAGAAGAGAGCACTAACAAGGGGGAAAGAAAAGGCTTCCTATAGGAGGTAAGACATGGTCTGATTTGTGAAGGAAACTAGGACTTCTAGGAGGTAGAAGTAAAAGAGAAATATATTGCGGGTATGGGGGATGGCCTGTGCAAAGGCTTAGAGGTGAGATGAGAAAGTAGTAAGTCAGCCACTTCAGCTGGAACGTGAAGTGTGCAGGGGAGTGCGACCTCATAATCCTGGAAGCTAAATTGTTGAAGTCTTTAAATGCCATGCTGAAGAGCCTGGGTTTTGTGCTGGAAGTAATAAGGAGCCACTGAGGAATCTTGAGTAGGGGAATGACAATGGTCAGACTTGTGCTTTAGGAAGGTTATGTTGGCAGCTATGCTGAGCATGGCCTGGAGAGAGCCTGGAAACAGAGTCTGATCAGAGGGCTGTTACCGTGATCGGTGAGAGGCAATGAAGGCCTGAACGTATTAGGGGAAATACGGACACGTGAAACATATTGTGGAGGGGAAATGGGCCAGTCTTGGAAATGGATTGAACGTGGGGATTCGGGGAGAGGGAATAGTCGAGGATAACTCTTGAGGTTGTGAACCTTACTGGGATAGTGATATTCTCAAAAGACAGACGAAGTGACGAGGAGTAGGATTTTAGGGGTAAAGGTAAGTTCCTTTGTGGACGTGTTGAATTGAGATGTCCACTTGGCATTCAGTTGGAGATGTCCAACAAGTAATTAGTGATGTGGAACGGGAGTTCAGAAGAGAGCTCAGAGCTGAATATATAGAATTGGGATTCATTTGCATAGAAATGGTCATTGAATCCACAGGAATGAATAAGATCACCAAGAGAGATGTTGAGAAAGAAGAAAAGAGCGTCCAGCACAGAGCCTTTGGTAACACCCAGGGTTAGGGAGTGAGACATGGATGAGAATCGTACTTGACAGAGAAGGACTAGAGGGAGAATCAGGAGAGGATAGTGTCACAAAACCCCGGGGAGGAGACAGTATCCAGGGAGGAGCAGTATCAAACAGTGTCAAATAATGCAGAAAAGATATGGAGAAAAAGCTGCTAAATTTAGAAATTAAGAGAGCAGTCTTGGTGAGAGTTGTTTCACTGAATTATGAGATCAGAAACCACATTCCTAAGGGCTTGAAAGTGAGTAGGAAGTAAGAAGAGGCAATCAGTGTGTAAAAGTATTTTTAGGAGTTTAATTGTGAAAGGAAGGAGAGCGATAGGGTGGTAGCTTGAGGGGATGGCAGGGTCCCATGAAGGTTTCTTGATAAAGATTTAGATGAATTTGCAGGTAGAAGCAAAGGAGCCACTTAATTTGGAGAGCTTGAAAAATAAAAGATGGCAAAGAGATGGTTGAAGGGGAATGGTGCTGGAGGAGATGAGAGGTGATGACATCAAGGGCATAAGTAGAGGGGTTGACTTTGTCGAGAAGAAGGGCCACTGGGGCAGCTAGGTGGCATGGTGGATAGAGCACTGGCCCTGGAGACAGGAGGACCTTAGTTCAAATCTGGCCTCAGATATTTACTAGCTGTGTGACCAACACTTTTGATCATTTAAAAAAAAAAAAAAGACCACCTCTCTGTCAGAGACAAGGAGGTGAGAATGGCAAATGATGTTAAGAAGTTTTGAGATTTAGAATTGGGGAGAAAAGGGCTTTCACATTAGGTGGCCTATATTTTCTTGGTAAGATAAGAGCTTTTGCTGAAAAGGAAGGGAGACAGGCTGGAGTAGAACAGTGATGTCAAACTCAAATAGAAACAGATTCCTGCCCCCTTTATATTGACTTAGAAAACCACAAATTAACATTATCTATGTTGTATGTTTATTTTGTTAAATGTTTCCCAATCACCTTTTAATGGGTTCTGGATGAGTTGGCTTGCTGTGAGTTTGATGCTTGTGGAGAAAGGTTAGAAAGGTTCCGAGCAGCTGCTGTTGGGAATTTGATAGTAAATCAATTAAAGGAAAATACCAAGATTGCCATAGACCAATGAGGATCTAGTTGAGATAAGATTTCATTCATTTGTAGCAGTTTGCAAAATACAGTTGTTTGACTTCCTTCATTAATATTCATCAGTAGATGGGTAGGAATGATGAAGATAACTTATGGGGGTAACCCAAGGTTTGGGTTTGGCAAAATATAAGCAATGATTAGACCAGGGGACAAGAGATTTGAGAGAAGACATTGAACTGATTAGCTAGCTATAAGGTCAGAGTTATGAATGGGTGGGGGGACATGAGGCTAGAGAAGGGGTGATGGCTCAGGAGAGATAAAATAACTGGAGGGCCTAGTGAAGACAAATATGGAAGAGTGAGGTGAAGGAAGAGATGGGAAAGTAGAGATTGTGATCAGATCATGGAGTTAGAGCACTTTTAGTGTGTTCAGGGATATGACCCACCCTGTCTCTGGCTAGGGTCAGATGAAGGAGGATCATGGGAGTGAAGGAAACTGATTTTGAGGGCACATCCACGTGAATATCAAGATCCTCAAGTGTAAGGATAGGGATTGTGTTGGAGAGGAGGACTCTGAGGCAGGTGCTGAGCTCCTGGACAAAAAAGGGCAGACAGCCCACAACTGGATAGCATGATATTAGCAGAGGCAGTGAACCTCAAAGGAGAATTATACCGGTTAATGTTTAACAGCCATTTGCGTGGCACACTTATAAGTTTAATTGCATCATTAATATTTTCTCCATCATTTCCCAAAGTTTAGACAATGAACAAAACATAAGTCAAGCCTGATTTGTAGGTTTAATGATATCTGAGGTGTAAATGCTCAAACTGAAATTTCAACAATTGGCTGGCTCCAACACACCCCTATTCCTGAGTGATGGTAGTAGAGAGAGGGTCTGGTGGAGGGGCTGAGAAGCAGGGCGTATGTGTGCCTTCTCTTTTTCCTGGCCCAGTGTGTAGAAGGGCAGGAGAGAAGGGGCACCCCCTCCTGAAGAGAGTGGCCAGACCCGGGGCGGGAAGGGGTGGGGAGGGGGAGAAGATGGGAGTCATGTGAGAGAAAGGGGGCCCAGTGGTACGAGAAGAAAGACTTGGTTAGGGACTTGTGAGGGGTGAGGCTGAGGTGGATGGTATTGAGAGAGTAGAGAATGATACTGGGAAAAAAAAGGTTTTCACCTAGGCAATTCTAAACTCCTTAATAATAACAATAACAAAAACTAACATTTATGTGGTCTGTTAAGATTTGTAAGGTCTTTACATATACTATAAAATTTACTTATAAATTTAATTTTAACATTTAATAACATTTTAAAATATTAAATATCTTTAATATTTACACATTTGCATTGTTGTTGATCAGGCATTTTCAGTTGTGTCCAACTCCTTGTGACCTCTTTTGGGGTTTCCTGGGCAAAGATACTGGAGTGGTTTGCCATTTTCTTCTCCAGCTCATTTTACAAATGCAGAAACTGAGGCAAACAGGGTGAAGAGACTTGCCCAGGGTCCTACAGCTAGTAGGTATCTGAAGCCAGATTTGAACTCAGGTCTTCTTGACTCCGGGCCCTGTACTCTATCCACTGAGCCATCTGGTTCTGTGCACATGCACATATGTATATGTGTGTGTATGCATGTGTGTACACATACATATATGCATATATACACGTTATATGTGTGTATATATATTCTATAGCTTTCTTTTCCTTTTTTTTTTTTTTTTGGTGAGGTAATGGGGGTTAAGTGACTTGCCCAGAGTCACACAGCTAGTAAGTGTTATGTGTCTGAGGCTGGATTTGAACTCAGGTCCTCCTGATTCTAGGGCCGGTGTTCTATCCACTGTGCCACCTAGCTGCCCCTGTATAGCTTTCTTTTTAAAAGATTAATGTTTTTTTTTAAAAAAGATTAATGCTTTTCTTTTTATATCAGAATCATATATATATATAGATCTATATCTATCTATCTATCTATATGTATGGATCTATATATCTATATCTATATATATGTATCTATATCTATCTGTATCCTCCTCTCCTTTCACCCAGTAAGGCTTCTCTTGTAATAAAGGGAAAAAAAGGTTAAAAAAAAACTGATTTAGAGATCTTGTTTTATAACATTCTGGACCCTGGTGCTCTTCCTCTCATGGGATCATAGATTAGAGCTGGAAGGGACCTTAAGAGGCCATTAAGACTGCCATCCTTGTTTTAGTGATGAGGAAACTGAAGCCCAGAGAAGTTGAGTCACAAAGGGTCACAAAGCTAGTAATATCTGAGGCAGACTTTGAATCAAGGTCTTCCCGACTCTAGGGTCAGTGCTCTATCCATTACTCCACTGCCCCTTACTATTCCATGTTGCTGCCAATGAAGGGAGGGAGGTGACTGAATATCCTTCCTAAAATTCAGTACTGCGTGCCCAGCACTGTAGACAATGCTTTATATAGTGGTTGGACCAGGACAGAGTACAGGGGTGGCTTCCACTTCCTCATTACTGGAAGCTTTGCAACGTAAGATGACCCTCACTTTCTTGGCTGCTACATCAGACTCGTTGCTCATATGGTGCTTGTGGTACTCTAAAACCTGCAGATCTTTTTGTGAGTGAGTGTGTGTGTGTGTGTGTGTGTGTGTGTGTGTGTGTGTGAGAGAGAGAGAGAGAGAGAGAGAGAGAGAGAGAGAGAACACATAAGTGAGCACTATAGAATGTCTAAAGGTCAGCAGTCAGGATGGTCTATGGCTTGTGGAGATGAGATAGAGAAACTGGGGGATTTTTAGCTGGAGAAGAGAGGATTCAACAAGGCTGTGATAGCTGTCTTCAAAGAAGACAAAATTAGACACAGAGAAGAATGATTAGAATTGTTCTGTTTGACTGTAGAGTGCATAACTAACAGGAATTGATAAAAGTTGCAAAAATAAGTAAATTAGGCTTAATGTCTGGAAAAACTTTCCTACAGCCAGTTGGCCAAATATGGAATGAGCTGCTTGGTAAGCTTGTGGGTTCCTCCTCTCGGAAGTCTTCAGGTTGGGTACTCGTAGGGTATGTTTCAGAAAGGATTCATTTTCAGGTGGTTGCTGAAATTCTGTGATTCCAGTAATGTTCATTATTCTATATCCTCCCCCAAAGGAAGATGTTTATATCTGAGTCGAACTGCTTTCCCACTGGCAAAGTGATTTGATTTGGCAGTGTGAGACCCAGACCTTAGAAGGGTGGTGTGAGACTGGATGCTTTGAAGTGGACTGAACACCTAGAATTATAGAATGTGAAAGCTATAAGGAATCTTTGAGGTCATTTAGTACAACCCTTGCATTTTATAGACCTGGAAGTTGAGGGATGGAGAGGGAAAGGGACCTGCCCAAAGTCACACAGAAAATAAATGACAAGTCAGAACTGGAACACTGATCTGTAGTCTTGAGTGCCCCTCCCCACTCCTTCTAAACCACCCCGCCTCTCTAAGTGATGCATAAGGACCTTCCGTGAGGAAGGGATGGGTGGGGTTATTCTTTCATTCCTGAAGGACCAATCTCTTTGTATTCCCTTTGACACCTTTGCCTTGCATATACAATCTATTCTGAACAAACACTTGTTTGTTCTGACGGATATTGATGGGGGGCTTGTGAATTAGTGGAGGGTGTCAGATTGGGAGGACCTGAGTTCAGATTTTATCTCTAATACTTAATGAAAAACCTTGGGGAAGGTTCTTATCCTTTCTGGGCCTCAGTGACTCATTGATAAGACGAGGGAGTTGAATGGGAGGGCCTCTGAGGTCCTCGCCAGTTAGCGTATATGCTGTGAGTCAGCTGTGATTGCTTCTTGCCCTTCTAGGCTTCTGCCACCAGGGGGTAGGAGTTAGAGACTGGAAAGCACCCTCTACCTCCTGGCTGCTATAGAGATAAGTGGGCTAGAGCAAGTTTTTGGGTCATTGTCAGCAGAAGGGGGATTGAGATTGGTTTGTTTGTTTGTTTATTTGTTTGTTTTTCCCCTAGCATCTCCTCAACTCGCATAGCTTTTTTTTTTTAAAAAAGATAGAATTGTATTGATAATTTTGTTTCCACATCCCTCCTATTTCCCTGGATCCCTCCTCACCTCTGAGAGCCACCTCCCATAACAAAGAATTTTAAACCAAAACAAAAACAGTTTAGCAAAACCAACACATCACAAATGCACGATGCCAGTGTTCTGCACCCGTGGTCCCCATCGCTGTTAAGGCATGTGCCTCCCCAGGTTTCATATTTCCATTCCTTCCCTTGCAGGTGTCTCCCGGAGGACCCAGAAATTCGGAACATTCCCAGGAAACTATGTGGCCCCCGTGTGAGTGGGCCCTTTGGCAGCCTGGAGCAAGCCCAGAGCTCTGCCGTAGGAGGGCCCGGCCCGGGGGTGGGGAGAAGGGGTGAGGGTAGGGGAGGTGCTGCATTTAGGGCACTGATGGCGAGGGCTCCCTCTGTAACCCCCCCCCCTTCCTCAGCTAACCCCCACTGCCCACAGACAGCTGCTTTGTTGTGGTGTTTCTCTAAGACCCGAGGGAGGATGGGGGTGGGGCATCTGCAGGATGCTACGGCTTCTTTGAGGCCCCATCCTGTGTCAGACACAACCGCCACCCTCCCTGCCTTAGGGGACCTGGAAGAACTCTGCCCTCAAACTCACAGACATTCCTCTAACAGCCCCGTCCTTCACCGTAGAGCTCTCCTCCACCGAGGACTAGTTCCCAGCCTCATTGAGACCAGACCTCCTCTCATTGTCTCCACCCCTCCCCGTCCCTCATGTCCTGTAACAAGGACCAACTTCTTAACTTAATGGGTTCCAAATGCTTCCACCTGGAAGGGCCAAATTCCATCTTGCCTTCTCTGCAGCCTACTCCTCCTTTTCTTTGCTAGCTGAGCTGGGCAAAGGGGGAGGTGGGCAGGCAGCAGTGAGGGGCCATTTTCCTGCTCTCCTTCTCACAGCTCCCAGTAGGGTTGAGCCTTTAAAGCTAGTATTCTGATCCTGTAGTCCTGGGACACTCAGGCTGCACATTCTCCCGCCAGTGACACCCTTGTTCTCCCCTTGGACAGATTGTATAATAAACCTGGACACACCTTTCTTGACTCTGAGGCTTTTTTTGTTGGGGCCGACCATTGTTTTTTGTTTTTTTTTTCTCTAAGAGAGGAAGAGGTTTGCCACCATGAACTTTAGCCCTGCCGTGGAACTGCCATGAGGCTCATCTCCACGGTCACCCACCCCTCTGTCTTCAGGGGATGAGGCACAATTTGACAGGGATAGTGCAAAGATAACTTCCATGTGTGACTGGAGAACGTGGAGAGAAGAGTGGATGACTGGGGAGGAGCCAGAGATTATGAAGGGGGAGGGGAGGCCACCCTCGTGGATTCTGGGGCAATCGCAGACTGGCCTAGATGAGATGACATACATTGATAATTACTCTGTTGGTAATGTTTTCCGTGTGTGTGAGAGAGAGAGAGACAGAGACAGAGAGAGAGAGGGAGTGTTAGTTGTAACTGCAGAGGTTGGAATCATGGCAGGGTTAGAAGGCAGCCCAGTCCATTCTCTGATGTAGCGTGTCTACCGTGTGTACCTCTGTCCCCTAGGTATCTAAGCCAGAGGCCTTCTTGTGCCCCTGTCATAGCAGAGAAGGGCTGTTCAGGAAGGGGTTTTTTATGGGGCTCAGAGGGGGTTCATCTATCACAGCTCTCAGGTGCCTTTATAAGCCTTATCCCTTCTGTAGCAGGCCAGGCCTGACCCAAGCCAATCTGGTACATCAGGTTCAGGAGCAGAACAAAGTGAAACAGGAATTTCGGATTTAAGATTAGAAGAAAATGAAAAAAAGAGATTTCATTAGTCATAGTCAGGGAAGGATACATAAATCAGGGAAAATATTTTTTTAAAATATTTTTATTTAAAGCTTTGAGTTCCAAATTCTATCCCTCCCACCCTGTCCTCCCCTCTCCTCTCCCTGAGACAGTAAACAATCAGATATAGGTTATTCATATGCAATTATGTAAAACATTTCAGGGAAAACATTTTAATTGAGGCTATGACATTGATTCAGCACAAGTGCCAGGTTTGGCTGTGATGATCCATGGGTCATAAGCCAAAGGGAGGAGTCAAGTGACTCTACCTGCTCAGGAAACCACTTCAACTGCCCAAGCCTTTAATGACCTGAACCAATTAAGGCTCCAGGACAGTTTCAATACCTTTTAAGTGAAAACTAGCCTGACCTGCTTGGGGCTGGACCTTAGGATATTGGTGCCACCACACCCTCCCTGAAGCTAAATCTCAAAGGTTTTATAGAGCTGTCAGTACCCTTTGGAATCCCCAGGCTTCAGGTGGATTGGAAGGAGCAGTATTTAATTTGGAAAGTGAATGAGTCAGGTGGTGCCCAGTTGGGCCTGGACAGATTTGGGAGGGCTTTGAATTTCAGAATTGAGTCCTGGGACCCTAACATCTTGGTAAGAATCTGGGGTGTGTGGAGTGGGGGGCTGTGTGTTCACATGCTTGTACCTTTGAGGAGGATTGAAGAATGAAATCAACCTCTCAGTAGCTTCTATCTACTTCACCATGACCCCAACAATGATGTGATCCCTATTCCTTAATCACTCCATGTACCCCAATTCAAGTGTATAATCTCTGTCTCCTCTCACATAACCCAATATACATAGAAAAGACGTAATATATGAGATTTCCTTTTGCCTGGGGCAGAAGTCAAATTCTCATCCTTTCTATTGGGACTTAAACAGCAACAGACAAATCGGTGGTGCCCCCTGGGCTGGGTCTGGGCTAGGGATAGGGAGCCTCCAGGGGCATGGCACAGAGGGCAAAGTGAGGAGCGCTTTCTAGTATGTTGGGTTTTAATAAGAGCATATTTTTGGGTTCCTCTATGGCCCATAGGTATTTATTTTGAGACTGAATCAATCATGCAGCAGAGAAGCCTCCGGCGGATACATATCTTGTATACACACACACCACAGTGAAGTAAAACAGGGCTCTTGAAGCTGTTTTCATATAATAATATCATTTATGTAGCCATATAAGGTTTGCAAAGTTATTTACAAATATTCTCATTTTAACCTTCCAATCCTGTGAAATAGGTGCTATTATTATCTCCATTTCACAGATGGAAAAAACTGAAGCAGAAAGAGGTTAAGTGACTTACCCAGGGTCAGACAGCTAGTAAGTGTCTGAGGCAGGATTCTAGAGTCTAAAGTCTAGAACTTTATCCACTGGGGCCACATAGATACCTTATATCAACCCATTCAGCCTATCACAAATAAGATGACCCAAATGCTTCCGTGAATTCTACCTGTGAGGTATTTTGCATATTGAAAGCAAAAAGAAACCCAGAGTTTAGGAGTTGTGGAATGTGTGTTCATGGAGCACAATTTTTTTTTAATTAATTTATTTTGATTTATCAACAATCACTTCCATATGCTTTTGAGTTTAAGATTTTTCTCCCCCTCCCTCCCCATCACCCTTCCCAAGACAGCGTATAATCTGATATAGGCTATACATATACATTCCTATTAAACATATTTTCTCATTAGTGATGTTGTAAGTAAGAATTAGAACCAATAGGAGGAACCACCAGAAAGAGGAAACAAAACTCAACAGAAAAAAAAATAGCAAATGGTATGCTCAATCTGCATTCAAACTCCATAGTTCTTTCTTTGGATGTGGATAGCATTTTCCGTCACGAGGCCTTTGGAGGTGCCTTAGATCCTTGTATTGCTGAGAAGGGTTAAGTTTATCCATATTAGTCATTACACAACATGGCTGTTATTGTGTACAATGTTCTCCTGGTTCTGCTCACTTCACTCAGCATCAAACCATACAAATCTTCCCAGGTTTTTCTGAAGTCAGCCTGTTCATCATTTCTTATAGCATAATAGTATTCCATTACATTCATGGACCACAGCTTGTTCAGCCATTCCCCAGTTGATGGGCATCATCTCAATTTTCAATTCTTTGCCACCACAAAAAGAGCTGCTATAAATATTTTTGTACATGTAGGTCCTTTTCCCATTTGTATGATCTCTTTGGGATATAGCCCTAAAAGTGCTATTGCTAGGTCAAAAGGTATGCACATTTTGATAGCCCTTTGGTCATAGTTCCAAATTGCTCTCCAAAGTGGTTGGATCATTTCACAACTCCACTAACAATGCATTAGTGTTCCAATTTTCCCACATCTTCTCCAACATTTATCATTTTCTTGGTTTGTCATCTTAGCCAATCTGATAGGTGTGATGTGGCACCTTAGAGTTGTTTTGATTTGCATTTCTCTAATCAATAGTGATTTAGAGCATTTTTTCATGACTACTGATGGCTTTCATTTCTTCATCTGAGAACTGCCTGTTCACATCCTTTGACCATTTATCAATTGGGGAATGACTTGTATTCTTATAGATTTGACTTAATTCTCCATATATTTTAGAAATGAGGCCCTTATCAGAGATATTGGTTGTAAAAATTCTTTCCCAATTTTCTACTTTCATTCTAATCTTGGTTGCATTGGCTTTGTTTGTGCAAAAACTTTCCAATTTAATGTAATCAAAGTTATCCAGTTTGCTTTTCGTAATGTTTTCTATCTCCTGTTTGGTCATGAATTCTTCTCTTCATGGAGCACAATTCTTGAGCCCCCTGTTGGATACTTTTTCATTTTGATGATGTAATTCCTGGCCTCACAGCCTAGCAGGGAAATGTTGATTTTTCAGCACCTTTATAGCTTCCCTGTTGAGAAATAACTGGATTCTGGGCTGCTCTTAAACATCTTCTAAGAGGTAGATCAAGGCCAGACTTGGAATAATAATCATAACAGCAAGAGCAAGACAGCTTGACATGATTAGAAGTCCCGTCTTCAGGGCGCAAGACTTAGGTCCAAGTCCTATAATAACCATATGACTATGGGCAGGTCACTTAACCCCTGGGTGTCCCAGTCTGATGCTCTAAGACTATAAGTTACAGATCAGGACCATATCTGAATTAGTCTGCACTAGGATTCGGCAAACTTTTTCTGTTAAGATAGAAATACTTTAGGCTTTTGGGGCTGAAAGGCAAAATCGAGAATATTATGTAGGTATTTATTATATAACAAGAGAGGAAACACATTTCCAAAATTTCTTGATGAAATTCAAAACAGGATAATAATAATTGAGTATAATTTTTTGTAATACAAGTCTCCTAATGAGAAGAATAGAACTCTTTTGGGGAGAACAACATTTCATTTAATCAGGGTTTGAAGTTAGTTTCCCTATCATCAAAATCAGTTACACATGCTCATCTGTAACGTGATTTTATGTATGTCATCTTTGAAAATGCTTTCTCACACAGTTAGGGACGGCCAGATGCTGACATCCATCCCCAAGCGTATGATTTTAACTGAATGTATTCATCCATTGGAAGCATTTATAATTTTTATTAAATCCTCTTGATGTTTGCCCTTTACCATGTCATCATGTTGCAGATTAATCACTTGCAATTGAAGTTTTGGTGGAAGCTCCTCCATTGCACAGTCAAATAGACTTTGAAATGCAGAGATTTCTTTCACACTTGCATTGAGGTCTGAAAAAAAAAACTACTGGAACTGTAGTTTGAGCTCAGAAAATATATCTGCTGCAAATTTGTGTGGGAATGGAGATTTTCTTGTTTCAACCTTTGACAGCATAGGAAGTGGATAAAGCAGCTTTATATTACTTGTGATTCAAACAACATTTTGTTGTTGTTTAATCATTTCAGTGGTGATCCTTCGTCACCCCATTTGGGGTTTTCTCAGCAAAGATACTGGAATGGTTTGCCATTTCCTTCTCCAGCTCATTTTTACAGATGAGGAACTGAGGCAAATGGGGTTAAGTGACTTGCCCAGGGTCACACAGCTAGTAAGTGTCTGAGGTCAGGTTTGAACTCAGGAAGATGAGTCTTCCTGACTTCATTCCCAGCACTTTATCCACTGCTACACCTAGCTGTCCCCAAATAACATTAGCTGTCAAATTGACTTTGCTAAAGTGTAGGTTTCACATATCATCACTGTTTCACCTTGTAATTTTAGGTCGAAATCCTTAACATTATCAAGTCTACAGCAAAAGCTAATGTCAGAAACTATTCAGAGCTCTACCATAGTGGTTGAGGGAGGTTCCTCTTCAGAACAATTTCAATCTTGGCTCTGAACAAAAAAAGAAAAGTCATAACAAAAACTTTTTTCTTTTTCTTCTTTTCTTGTTTTGACATGATAGGTATGCACCGGTAATTAAAAAAATGTTGTGCTATGACAATATGTCTGGCACTGGAAACACCGCTGTATTATAACTCTATCACTGCTATCTTTAGTACATGGAAGAGCTGTTGGAATGTGATGAGAGTGCCACATACCGTCAACTCTTTTTTTTTTTTTTTTTTAGTGAGGCAATCAGGGTTAAGTGACTTGCCCAAGGTCACACAGCTAGTACGTGTCAAGTGTTTGGTCTAGAGGCCAGATGTGAACTCAGGTCCTCCTGACTTCAGGGCCAGTGTTCTATCCACTGTGCCACCTAGCTGCCCCTCACATACCGTCAACTCTTGATCTACATTGATGAATTCACAGGTCCATACCCAACCCAAATAGAAACAACAACCGACGTTGAATTCGTACTTTAGAATTTACATGTATCATCTCATCTAATTCTCCCAATGACTCGGAAGGAGAGGTGGCTTACTATTGTCTTCATTTTAAAGACGAGGAAACTGGGACTCTAGGAGACAAAATAATTTGCCTATGATCACACAGCTTATGAATGTTGGGGAAGATTTGAACCTGGGTCTTCCTCACTCCGAGACCAATATTCTATCCACTATAGAATAGGACAGATGATTCTTAAACCTTGGGCACAGCCCACAGACATCTTGGCCCTGCTCTGCCTATATAAGCTATCCCCTCTGTGTCTTCTATGTATGTAGAGTCTAGAGTTGGTTGGGAAGGCCATTTGGACTAGCCTATCTGCGGGGAGGTAAAATATTATCTCAATTTTACAGATACAGCAACTAATCAAGAGTGGTTAAGTAATTTACCCAAGGTCACACATCGGATAGCTGCCTGCCTCTTTCCCATAACAAGGACATAGTGGGGGTGAGGGGGAACAACAGAACAAATGACCTTAGGGAGACAGTATGATATAACAAGAGTTAGTATTTAAATTAAAATGTTTGCAAAATGCTCTACAGATATCTAAAGTGATTCTCATGACAAATAATAATAATGATAGTGGTAACTATTATTATTCCCATTTTACAGATGAGGAAACTGAGGCATAGAAAAGTTAAATGATTTGCTGAGGATCACACAGTTAGTAATTGTCTGAGACCAGATATAAACTCAGGTCTTCCTGATTCTAACTCCAATATTCTATCTACTGTACCACCTAGCTACCTGTAGTAGGGTGGCAGAAAGAGCATTGAACTGGGAGTCAGAAGGGTTGGGTTACTTTATTTTCATTTTTCATTGCTCAGTTTTTGATATTCACCAGACAAATGGATATTTCCATAAACGTAGTGGAGCAAAAAATGAAGATTGTATATAAAACTGTAAATCCCTATTATGTAGTTTGTTTTTCTTTCAGAATAAGTAATAACATGTAACTCTCAAAGCTATCTTGCTTGTATGTGATTCTTTGTGTCTTTTCTTTTGTTCTGTGTGCAATTTTTTTGAAAAAAGCTTCTCTATATCCTTTTTTTGTCTTTTGGAGGGGGTGACCCTATCCCTCTCCCTACTTCCTATTCTCCCTGATAAAAATAAAAAAGAAAAACCAATATGTATTCTCACTTTGGCCATTTGTCTCATTCTGTATCCTAAGTCCATCATCTTTATTGGGAAGCAAGTAACAGTTTCATTATCAGTCTTCTGGTGTTGAGATTGGTTATTTATTGTATTGATAAGAGCTCTTAAATCTTTCCAATTGCTTTTCTTTACAATGCTGTTGTAATTGTATAAATTGTTTGGAGGGTTGGGTTCCAGTTCTGTCTCTGCCAAAAACTGGTTGTGTAATCTTGGATAAGTCAATCTCCCTCAAGACCTTAGTTTCCTCGTCTGTACAATTAGGAGGTTGGATTAGATATCTGAAGTCTCTTCCAGCTCTGACATTCAATTGTTCTCTGACATCAGCCAAATTTTTTTATGTCCACAGTGTTCAAGGCTCTAATCTAGGTCATGTGGGAAAGGAAGCCTACAGCTGGGTCTCTGCCCATTAGGAGATTTCAATCTAGTTGCTGAGATAAGCTGCATTCTCTGGGGAGGCAATGGGCCTTGAGCTAGGCCTTGGAGGCTCAGCAGGATTCAGATACAGAAGGAAGGGTCGGGCAACCTTGCTGGGGAAATGCAGAGGCTGGGATGAGCAAAGTGGGTGGTGAAGAAGACCAGTCTGGCTGCAGAGAAGCATGTTATGGGAAAGAGGCATGCTTCATGCATGGATTTAGTGGAGAGTAAAGCTGGAAAGGCAGACTGGCAATTTTCCTGCCTATATGTTAGGGACCCTGGGGAGCCACGATACTTCTCTGTAATCTAAACTCTTCACAGCTTTGTCCAGAATATAAAAATCGTAGAATTTGAGAGACAGATGGGACTTCACCATCTGGTACAACCCGTGCTGGAAGAGAATCCCCAGTACAAAGCAAATGGTTGTTCACACTTTGCTTGAAGACCTACAAGGAAGAAGGACTCGATGCCTCTTGAGACAGTCCCTTCCAATTTGGAGTAGCTCTAATTGTTAGGAAATTTTTCCTATCAAACTTAAATTTGTGTCTTTGCAATTTCCACCTCATTGTTCCTGGTTCAACCTCTTGGTCAGTCAGCCAGCATTTATTTAGTGACCACTATGTGACAGACACTATGCCAAGTTCTGGGGATGCAAAGAAAGGCAAAAGACAGGGCCTGCCCTCAAAGAGTTAACAATCTAATTGGTCCTCCTCTGGGGCCAAACTGCTCATCTAATCTCTCTTCCACATGACCTCTTTTTTTTTTTTTTTTGGTAATCAGGGTTAAGTGACTTCCCCAGGTTCACACAGCTTGTGAGCGTCTGAGGCTGGATTTGAATTCAGAGTCTCCTGACTCCAGAACTGGTGCTCAATCCACTGTGCCACCTAGCCACCCCATAACAGCCTTTCAAATCCTTGAAGACAACTATTGTGTGTCCTCCTTCTCTTCCCAAATCTTTTCTTGAATATGCCCAGTTCCTTCAGCTAATTCTCACGAGACATGGACTCAGGGTCCTTCCTTACCCTAGTTGCTTCCCTGGACACTCTCCAACTTACCAATGTCCTTCTTAAACCGTGGCTCCCAGAACTGAAGATAATATCCCAGATGAGATTTAATGAGGGCAGAGTACACATCCCTATTGTGAACAACTATACTTCTCTTAGTGCAGTTCTATATCTCATCAGTATTTTTGGCTGCAGCATCCTTCTGCTGACTCAGATAGAGCTTGTAGTCCACTAAAACCCCCAGATCTTTGTCAGAAACAGCTGCCATGAATAACTGTTTCTTAACAATTACTCCATGCCTCCCCTATCATATACCTGATTGCTTATTTTTGTACCCAAATGCAAGACTTCACATTTATCCCTAATGAATTTCATTTTGTTAAACTCAGCCCAGTGCTCTCTGCCTGTCAAGATCCCTGTTATATCCTGATTCTGTCACGCAGTGTTAGTTATGCTTGCTGTCATTTGCATAATGAACATACATCTTATGCCTTTATCCAAGTCATCGTTACCAATGTTAAACAGCTGAGGGCCAAGCACAGATCCCTGAGGCACTCTACTGTAGACCTCTTTGTCACTTGAGATGGGATCATTAACAACTACTCTTTGAGAATCCATCTGATTGTGTTAACCTCTACTCCATAATATCTCCATTTTTTCCACAAGAACAGTATGATAGGAGAGGGTTGCATCAGAGCAGTAAACCCTAAGCTGTGCCCAGGATTCCCCCGTTTTTGCTGAGTTCCTGACTTATTTACAAAATTGCTTTCTTTCACTGACTGCTCTGCCCATAGCTGTACACTTAGATCTCAGGGAGCCCCACTACCCTGTAAACTCAACCGAATGAACAGGTACAGAGGTACCCACCCAGCTCCCCTATGTCTTTCACCCTCTCACTGCAGAACATCACTGCCTACCCTAATGCCCTCCATAGGCCCACTAAAGGGAGAATGGGTGTGATTGGGAAAAGGTATCTCCACAGTGGAGGGGTAGAAGTGTGAGTGGCTGTCTCCTGTGGCAGGAAGGGCTTGGTCAGGTGTCAGCAGTAAAGGGGGTGGGGGTGTATTATTGGGCATTCTGGCAGGAGGTACAGAGGGAGGTATCATTGGAGAGCCAGATGTCAGAAGGTCTCAACAGATTGGGGTGAGGATACAAGTGGAGGGATGGGCTATGAGTGAGTGTCCCAAGTGGAAAGGTAAGAGTGTGAGGGCCTCCAATGTAAAGTTGTGGGTGTATTTCTAGTTGAGGGGTGGGGATATGAATAGTTGTCATCAGTGAGTGGGTGTCTCCAGTGGAGAGGTAAAACTGTGAGTGTGTGCCTCCAGTGGAAAAGTGTGGGCTTGATTCCAGCTGAGGGGTGAAAATGAGTGGTAGTCACCAGTAGAGGGGTGGGGTATGAGTGGATATCTCCAATGGAGGCCTATGGATGGGTGTCTTCAGCGAAAGGATGAGTATATAGGTAGCACAATCGGAACTGACTGTGTAGGATCTTCAAAGGGACAGAAAAATTCACGTTCTTCATAATTCACATTGGCTTGCATTTCTATAGTTGTACAAAAGACTTTCCTACAACAATCCTGTGAGGTATGAAGTGTCAAGTATTTCTATTTTGCAGATAAGGGAACTGAAGCTCAGAGAGATTCAGTGACTTGATTAAAATCACATAAGTTTTTGATGGGTGGGGATGGGGTAGCTGGAATGAACCCAGGTCTCTGTTCTCATCAGACTTCAAGTCCCTATCTCTTTCCACTGTATCATGAGCCTTTTTCCCTCCCCAGCCAACTGTCCAATCATTGGTGTTAGAGGGGCCATTGACAATTGACAGACAGTATGAAGTGGGAGCGTTAGCAAGAGCTGCCATTCATATAGTGTTTTAAAGTTTGAAAAAAAAAATCATTTTATCTGAGTAAGGGCTTGATTCTCCCAACAATAATAACACCTATCTGTGAGGTGAGTATTATTATTATTCTTTCTATAACTGAGGAAACTGAGGCTCAGAGGCGTTTAAGTCACTCCCCCACGGTCACACAACCATTAAATGTCGAAGGTGGAACTGGAATGCGGCAGGTCTTTGCAGACTCCAAGCCCAAGTCTTTTCCAACTCGTCAAACCCTTCATTTTGAGATGTGGCCAGTGCCCGAACTAACAATGGTCTATAACCTAGACCCATGGGGGCCCAGTTATAGCCGCACTCACAGCCCACTTCTTTCTCAGAAAGAAAATCAGACCTCGACGGCCTCAGTTTTAGGGGCACTGGGGTGAGAGGAAGCGGAGGTGAGGGGCGAAGGAGTGGGACGCACAACGCAAGGCTGGGGAAAGGAGGCCTTTGAAACCTCAGGTTTTCTTAGAAGATTTGGGGTCTTTATTCCAAGAGCAGCAGCCTTTTGAAGGGGTGGGAGGTGGGCTTAAACCCAGGCATGGGCGTCCTCGGAAGGCGCTTGATTCGCCTCCTGGAGCGCAGCCTCTGAGGCCGAGGACTGGTTAGAAAGGCTGGCCGGGAGAAGCCCCCAGGCAGAGGTGGGATGGGGGGGCGTGGCTGCCCCTCTGCCCCGCCCCGCAGACCAGGGCACAGCCCCGAGGGCAACGACCCCAGCGCTTTGGCTGGTCGGGGAGGAGGCTCCGGGGCGCAGCTCAGCACTACAGAGGCGGCCCCGGATCACATGGGCGGAGGCACCTCCCGGAGCCCCAGGCGGGCTCTCCCTAGAGCCGACGAGCTGCAGCGGCGGTGAGAGCAACAGCTGTCCACTCTTCCCTCGACTTGCGCTCCGCGTCCTGTACCAGGGGGACTGGCGGCCCCGGCGGCCCGAGCCAGTCAGGTGAAGACGGCCCACCCCGTACAGGTTAGGGTGCCAGCACCTGCCCCTTCCCTGTTCCTCCTCCTCGCCTCCGAGGCTCCCTGGGCCTCCTTTCCACAGAGTCCCCAGTCTTCTGGCCCCCTCATCTCCCCGCTCCTGCGCCCTTTCTCTCTTTCCTGTAATCCTGGCTGCGCTCTCCCGCACTCTGCGTCTCCCTGCTACCAAAACCCATCTGCCCTCTCCAACCTCTACCTGCGCACTCCTGCTGCCCTTTCCCCACTCTTGCCTCCATCCTCCTTTTCCTGCCCCCGACTCCCGCCGCTGTCCCCACTGCCTCTCCAGCTCCTGTCTCCCCATTTTATTCTCCTGTCTCCTCACTCCTGTTCTCTTCTATCCAACCCCCCTCCGTCTTTCATCCCTGCATTCCATCTAGGCTCTTCCCGTCTCCCTTCCACAGCCCCCTGACTCCACTCCTCGTTCTGCCCATATCCATCCTCCTTACTGGTGTCTCTCCTGTTCCTCCCCTTCTTTCCCCAAATCCCTCAGCCCATCGCACCTTTTTTCCCCATCCCCTCCGTGGGTAGAAGCCCCCATCCTACTAAAACAGCGCAGTTCCAGCTTGCCAGGTACTTTGGCCCCAGGACTAGGGAAGTTATCCTAATTGAGGAAAGCCGGGAGGGTAATCGGAAGCCAGGCTTGGCTCCTCCGATGAAAGCCAAGGAGCCAGAGTCCACGCAGCTCAAAGGTCTGAAGACCGACCAGCTGAGCGACAGCTGCTTTAAGAGTGCTGTCATCATGAGGCTGACTGGCTTTGGTTCCTTGGCAAGATTGTGGGGCCTAGATGAAGTGAGGTGGAAAAGTCAGAAAGTCAGACTCTGGGGTCCTGAGAGAAGGGGTCAAGGGCCAAAGAGGAGCAGGGAGCCCGGAGAAATGTGCTTGAGATTGGGGGTGGGGGGTAGGAGAGGAAATTGTTCTAAGAAAAGAGAAAGGCGCAGGACTCCTTTCTTCTTGGGGGTCTTGTATCAGTGTTCTCAAAAGAACTGAAGCACTCTGGGGTTCATGGAGTAAATTATAGGGGTCAGGGATTGCACTGGTTGTGTCTGCTACTCTCTTCTTGTCCAGCTCTGCTTCTAGCAGGGTCTGGGGCTCCAGCCTGGATGAACAGGATGCAAAGAAGGGTGCCTAGGACCTATCTGTGTCAGGGTGTTATCCCCAAACTGGCATACACATTTCCTGCCCAATCCCAGCTTGGGGACTGAAGGCTCAGGAAAGTCTCTGAAGGGCAGGACTGCTGGAAAAGTTTCCTTGCCCAATGAAAGGGAAGAGGAAGGAAAGAATGCCCATCCCTTGTCCTGCCAGCCACCACCCCAGAGCATCCAGAGCCCCACCATCAGGCCTGTTTGATTCCAAGAGCAGGTTGCTTCCCATAGCTTGGCTAGCACTAAACATTGAGTGTTTTTGGCATGTCAAAGGACTAAGCAGGGCTGTTTTTTTTAAACCATAGCATAGCTGCTGTAAAGGCAACCAACCCCACCTTCACCCCCTCCCCTCCCCTGAGAGTGACATGGGTTGGTAGGTGGTGGGGGCATGTCGTCTTTCATCTGAAAAATGCTAGCCCTTCCTGATCTTCTTACTCAGACACCTTCAACCTCATCTTTGGGTCTTACTTGTGATCCCATCCCTGCTGTGGCTCCACAGAATGCATGCAGGGACCCAAGCATGAACCTGCACACATTAGCAGGCACAAATACACCCTTTTTGGCCGTTTAGGGCTTCTGTCCCCCAGTTCTGGGCTCTCTCACTACCTCTTCCTCTTCCCCTACCTCCTGAAGTGTGGGAGTGGCAGGAGAAAATAGTTTATATTGTAGGTTTTAGAGACCCGAAGCCAGATTCTCATAGGGCATGACTGCACTGCGTGATGGGGTCCTGAAAGAGTGGTTCCCACCACTCAGACCTTCTCTCCAAGACATGCCAGCCCACTTACCTTGGACGGCTGATTTCCTGGGAGTTTCTAGCTCTTAGGATACAACGAGGGAGGAATTCAATCACCTCCTCCTACGGCAGGGGGGAAGTGAAACTGTTCCTCTGCAGTGGGTTTAGTCACTTCCTTTCCCCTTACCCCACAACCTCCGTGTGATTGTTTCCCGTGGCTGGGCCATTACTGTCGCCTCCCCCAGCTCCCATCTTGTTTATTTCTTTCCCGTTTCAGACATGGCACTGACTGTGGATGTAACAGGGCCTGCGCCCTGGGGCTTCCGCATCACTGGGGGCAGAGACTTCCATATGCCCATTGTGGTGTCCAAGGTAAGGAAGGGGTAGTTCCTAGGGGGCAAGAATAGGGGGCAGACTGGCATCAAGATTAAATGAGATATTTTGGGTAAAGTGTTTGGCAAACCTTAAAGCGCTATATAAACATTAGCTATTATTATCAAGAGCAAACACCTGAATGTCCATTTCCCCCTCACTCCTGACTACTTATCTATTTTTAAAAAATGCGTATCTGGGAATGACTGAAGGAGAGGGATGGTATTGCCATGGGAATAAAGGGTGTGTGTGTGTGTGTGTGTGTGTGTGTGTGTGTGTGTGTGTGTGTG
>NW_020949997.1:421310-629090 GCF_900497805.2 Vombatus ursinus
TGTGTGTGTGTGTGTGTGTGTGTGTGTGTGTGTGTGTGTGTGTGTGTTTTGGTCCAGGCTAACTGGGAATTACAAGTGTCTAACTATAGGCCCTGTTCTTTTCCTCCTCCCTTTCCCCCTAATCATTGGTAACCATCTGGAGTGATTATTACAGTGAGAGGCCTAGAGATCAGGGCTAGTACCATGCAAGCTCCTATGCCATCCTTCCCCACCCCCTCCTTAATCTGGGTGCAAGGATGAGTGGTCCTAACTTTGAGTCATTCAGGGGGGCTATTGGCCAAAACTATCACTGTGCCTGAAATTTCACCATTAGAAATTAGGTCCTTTGGGGCCTTGAAGGATTTTCCATTGTTGGGAGTCCCGTGCAGAAATATAACTATCCCTTATCAGCGGAAATTTGTATGTGGGAGTGGAGGTGGAGAATTTCTTGAAGGTCAGCTGAGAACAACATCTTAAGAAATAGGACATAGAATGGATACCTAGAAAGGATAAGAAGTTCAGAATGTGGTGGTGGGGGATGTCAGGGATACATTTTTATGGTTTCGGGTGGGGGGCAGGGAATACCTCCCCACTCTAATCAGAACTACTTCTGACCCATGGTTCCTCATCCTCTGAAGGTGACTGAGCGAGGAAAAGCTGAAGCTGCTGACCTCCGACCTGGAGATGTCATTGTGGCCATCAATGGGGAGAATGCAGGAAGCATGCTTCACGCTGAGGCCCAGAGTAAGATCAAGCTGAGCCCATCCCCTCTGCGGTTGCAGCTGGACAGGTAGTTTATGGGCCCCTCTTTACCTAATAATTAGTATGTTCCTCTTACCCAGGTGCCACTGGCATGGTCCCCAGGGCTCCCACGAGGCTTGGAGTGGATGCCTCATGAGACATTAGGAGTGAGATTTTGGGCGGAGGCAGTACTGGGACCCCAGGCTGTCCTTTGGTCAGAGGGTGAAGGAGGTAGGGAAGCTGGGTGGGCACCTCTGTTTCTGTAAGCTCACTGGAGGATGGGTGCTCCCGATCTAGGTGTGCAACTATGGGCAGGGCCGGGCGGGTTGGCATCAGGCACCTGGTTGCCCAGGTTTGACTGGTTCTTAGGAGTGTGCAGGGCGTGAGCATGGGCGGGACATGTGGGCTCCTCAGGGGTGAGGGGGAAGCAGATGTGGTTTGGTGTCTCTCTTGAGCTGGGATCCTCCTTGGCATCTCTAAAATGGAGCAGTACCACCTTAGCAGGGTGTAGGGTGGGGCATCTGAATTGCAAAGGTTTTACTCCCTGCCCTAGCTCCCTCTTTTACCTTTGCACCTTTGCCATTTCTAGTCTCTTTTCTCTCTTGCCCTGACTTTGGTGTTACCACCTTCCAAGTTCAAGGCAGAGCCAGTGGGTATGGTGGGGTGTTGAGCCTGAAGGCAAGGGTTATGGGGGAAACAGGTGACTCTCTGGGGTTGGGTGTCCTAGTGACTCAGAAACCAGGAATGCAGAGACATCCCCAAGCCAGGAGATACCTCTGGGAGGAGCTCCCTTTGGCCTGAGTCATGGTCTCCATTGTATTGTCTCCTCAGGCTTTTCTCATTTGGAGAGGGCACAGGCCTGTCCCTCTATGCCTCCACTTTTCGCAGTGCTAGAAGCCACCATGATATCTAGGGGACATTAGTGCCCTGGGGCAAGACTGGCATTGGGTGGCTGAATTTGGTAGACCCGATGCCCTTCTGCTGCTGCCATCTTTGGCCTCCTCTAGCCACTCCTTCATGCCTTTCTGGGCTGTGAGTGTTTACAGAAGTGGTTCCTGAGGACGGGAAGGGCCTCATGGCATCTGGGAACAGGACCAAAATCCACAGCAGGCAACAGGCCGAGTAGGGGTGGGGGAGTTGAGAACATGATCTAGCCTCCCCCTCTAGTCCCCACCAGGGTTGGTAAAGCTGCCGCCAAGTCCCTCGGGACTCCAACGCAGCACCTGGCAGGTCAAGGCCTCAGTGGCAAATTCCCCCTTCCTTGCTGAACGCAGTTCTCTGCCCTTCTGACCCATCCCCACCCTGTCCTTTGTCTTGGGGTTCACTTCTGTGGGATTCAGAAACTCTGAGGCAGAGAAAGGGCAGAGGGAATGTTCTTTGTTGGGCCCCGTGCCCTGAACTCCCCTTTCCTGATTCTCCCTTCTCCCCCTTCCCTTAAGTGGCTAAAGGCTAGAATGTGGAGTGGTAAATGAGGTTTCTTTTAACTTTCCCACAGAGCGGCCAGACATCTAAAAAATTATGGTGGTGCCTAGGACAAGGCAGCGGTGGTAGGGGAGGGTCACCTCCTTCCTCCTCCCACCTCTTCCTAGTCTCCTCTCGGACACCCCACCCCCATCCCTTATCCTTGGCTGGGCTCCTGGCCTCTTAATGACTTCCAGTTTTCAGTTCAAAACTAGTTCCTAAACCCAAGGAAGGATCTAGAAGGGGTATCCAGAACAGGGATGAGGTAAAGGAAGTGGTGTTACCTAGCGGTTGGCACTGCCCTATGGAACTCCCCATATGTAGGAAGCATTGGAGACTTTATTGACTGCTTTTGCATGCACATAGAGGCCAGGTAGCACAGTGGGTAGAGAGCTGCACTTGGAGTCAGGAAGACCCAAGTTAAAACCCTGCCTCAGACACTTATCAGCTGTGTGACCCTGGGAAAGTCATTTGGCCTTTGTCTGCCTCAGTTTCCTCATCTGTAAAATGGGGATCATAACAGCACCTACCTCCCAGGGTTGTTTTAAGAATCAAATGAGATAATATATATCAAGTGCTTTGCAAGCCATAAGGCATTCTGTAAATGCTATTGTCACTATTATTATTTTGTCTTATTCTATGCTCAGAATCAGCACAGGAACCTCACAGGATGGGTTCTAGCACCCCTGTTTTACAGATAAGGATGACAGGAGGTTCTGTGGTGTCCCCCACCCTGGCAAGCTTACTTCCTTTGAAATCCCACTTCTGAGGTTGAGGGCTTGGGACTTGGTCACATGATTAGTTGGGTCAGAAATTAGATGAAGTCTTCTTCAATTTAGGACAGGGCTATAAATGGGAGGGGAAGGAAAGATTGTCAAACTGGGATGGGAAAGACCTGGGCTCCTCCCAGCCCTGTCACTAACTGGCTGTGTGACCTTGCGAAAGTCCCTTTCAGTTTCTGGGTCTCAGTTTCCTCATCAATAAAAGCACGAAGTGGAGATTTCAAATTCAACAAACATTTGTTCAGGCCTATACCATGCTGGAGACCCTACAGGGCTGGAAAAAAAGAGATAGGTGAATACAGCTCAACTCTTGCTCTCAAAAAGCTTACTAAGCAAGCTGAATGTGAAAGTGCAGAGAGGCAGAAATCAACTGCTTTGGCCTCTGGCGGAGGGTCAGACCAAATGGTGGGGCACAATGTGAACTGGTGGGAAAGCCACTGGATGTGAAATAAGAGGGTTTCAACCTCAGCTCTTCTTGCATGACCTTGAGCAAATAATTTCACTGTTTTGGGTCTCGGTTTCCTCATCTGTAAAATGAGGAGGTTGGACTTCAACTCTAAGGTTCCCTTCCCAGGTATGTGACTTTTAAGAACCTCTCTGCAGGCAGCTAGGTGGCACAGTGGATAGAGCACCAGCCCTGGAGTTAGGAGGACCTGAGTTCAAATCCAGCCTCAGACACTTACCAGCTGTGTGACCCTGGGCAAGTCACTTAATCCCAATTGCCTAAAAAAAAACAAAACAAAAAAAAGACCCAAAACACTCTGGCTTTGCTATTTTAAGATCCTCCCCATAATCCTCTTTCTTCCTCCATTTCCCAGGTCTCAGGCATCTTCTCCCGGCCAAACCAATGGTGGGAGTTCCCTGGAACTGGCTTCCTGTTTCCAGGTAAGACATCCCACTCCCCATCCTTGGCCTGCTACTAGAAGCCTTGTTTCCTGGAATGCTTCTCCCTCACGGAATCTTTTCTCCCTTCAGAACCCCATGAGGACTAGAACTGACAGCCAGACCTCGCTGAGGTCCTCTTACTCCAGCCCAGCTTCCCTCAGCCCTCCACCGTCACGAAGCTCTTTCTCCACCCCACCCCCTCCCAGTTCCCACACCCTGCCAGGAGAGGTGGTGAATAGCAGCAGGTGAGAGCTGGGACATGGGGCCACTTGGGTCCAATTTCACATTTCATTGGCTGGAAATCTCTGTTGTTTTAGTCCAGGGGAGGGGAACCTGTAGCCTCAAGGCCCCATGTGGCCCCCTAGGTCCTCAAGTGCTGCCATTTGAAAAGGCCCTTGTCAAAGGGCCAAACTTTGGCCCCACGGTGGCCTCGAGGCCGCAGTCCCCACCTCTGTAATGTAGTTGCTAGTAGACACCCCTGTTTCCAGCCCCTCCTCCCATAATTCTTATAGGGGGTGCGGGTGGCCAGTGTCTTTCCTTAACCTGTGACAAGGAAACCAGGGTCAAACATTTCTCTTTTTTCCGTTTCAGTTTCCAGAGCTTATCGTATTCCCCATCTTCTGTCTATGCTGAACACCTGAATTCTCGGGGCCATCTTAGCAGCCGGCAGGTAAGGAGGAGAAGGAAAAAAAGAGTCATGGGTTGCCTCAGTCCCACCTGGGCCTGTCTAGTGGTGGGACCCTGGGGGTTGGGGCAGCCCCCGGGGAAGAAAGGGATGCTCTCCTGCTGCCGCTCTCGTCTCCTAGTGACAGCTGCTCACTTCTCAGGTGGAGGGATGCCTATCCTTTCCCGGCAGTTTTGCCCCCGTGGGACGGGTGCTTTTGTGCCAGTGCTGTTCAGCACCTCCCCTCGGTTCTTCTCAATTCCCGAAAGCCTCAGCCCCCACACTTGCTGGCTTCCTCCCTCCTTTTGTGTTTCTCTTGGGCTGAGAGTGAAATAGTTTTGCTGCTGTTGTTGGGATGCTTCCCTTTTGGCTCCCACTCCATCCCCTGAGAAATTCCTCCTCTGTTCCCCCCCCCCCCCCCCCCCCCCCCCCCCCCCCAGCGACAGGGCTTGTTCTTCCTCATTTTAACCCTGCTTCCCTATTTTTTTAGTAGTTCAGACAGCTCCTGGCATCGTCCTGTCTCTCCTGGGATGGGGCCATGTCCTGATTCTGCCTATGCTCCTCACATATGCATTCCATCCATTCACCTCTCCCACCTCCCTACTTTTGCCTGGTCATGGCCTAAGCCCTCTTAAGAGGAGGGCAACGGTGCTATTGGGATGGACTCCAGCTGTCCGTGGTGAGACATATAGTATCCAGCTGCTGGGGTGAGGGGGATAGGGTCTAGCTGCTGGCCCCCAGAGCTGGCCTCCCATGGGGCAGAGGGTTTCTGGGGATGGAGGGTGAGGCAGGAGGGCCAGGCTTTTGTGAAAAAAATTTGATTAGTCAAAGTTTGATTGGTCTAATGGTTGATTACTGACTATACCCATCATGATGAAGGAGGGATATAGCAGAAAGACACGGTCTCTCTTTTCAAGATTTTTGTATTAAGTTTAGTAGAGGTTCAGGGAATCGAGAGCTCACTGTGGGAAGCCAGGAGAGGCTTCGTGGAAGATGGGACTTAATCTAAGCCTTGAAGAGAAGTAGGAAGACGTTTTGGACCAGGGTGGTGGAAAGTGAGGGAGAACGGGAATAAAGTGGGCAGTGAAGCTTATGGATTGGGAAATGGTGAGCAAATCAACCTGGGAGGAGTCAGAGGCTGTCCCTTAGGGAGAACGGAAGCTGAGGTTGGATGGGTGAGATGGGGCCAGGCGGTCGACTCTGTGGAGAGGGCTACCCCAGGCAGGTTAGGAGGTTCTAGGAGAGATGCCTTTGCTTGCCCTCTTCCATCGAGGTTTCCGCTGGAGCCTTGGAGTCCTGCAGAAACTTCAGCTAAGATGAGGGGACTGGAGCTTTGTCCTGGAGCAACAAACTGAGAGAACAATATTTGCAATGCTTTAGCAATATAGAAATCATAAAGCTTAGCACCTAGTTACCAAGAATAACTAGCAAAAATAGAAAGATCTCTGATGGTGAGTTGGGATGAACTTCTCTCTTGTCCCGTCCTGCTCTTTAGCATAGCCTTGGAATTGGTATCTCGGGTGGGATCTCCCTCTTCCCCCATGGGGCAATATCCTATCTGTTCTCTCCAACAGAGGAGGGTGTCTACTTGTCCCAGGAACAGTTTGTGGTGGCATAGTGGATGGAGGACTGGGCCTGGAGTCAGGAAGACCTGAGTTCAAATCCTGCTCTAGGCACTTACTTGCTCTATGGCTCTGGACAAGTCACTTGTCTCTGTCTACCTCAGTTTCTTAACCTGTAAAAAAAATGGGGATAATAATGGCACCTGCCTCCCAGGGTTGTTATGAGGACCAAATGAGATGTTCGTAAATCACTTTGAAAATCTTAAAGTGATGTATAAATGCTAGCATTTATCAATAATAATAATAAATAATTATTATTGTTATTATTGTCCTAGTTAAGGCTCTGAGTCCTGGTGTCTTATAAGAAACAAGTTTCTAAAGTTAAAGTCTGTCTGTGGTGGAAGAACTAGAACCAATAGGAGGAACCACCAGAAAGAGAAAACAAAACAAAACAGAAGAAAAAAATAGCAAATAGTATGCTTCAATCTGCATTCAAACTCCGTAGTTCTTTCTTTGGATGTGGATAGCATTTTCCATCATGAGACTTTTGGAGATGTCTTAGATCCTTGCATTGCTGAGAAGGGTTAAGTCTATCAATATTAGTCATCACACAACGTGACTGTTACTGCGTACAACGTTCTTCTGGCTCTGCTCACTTCACTCAGCATCAGACCATACATGTTTTTCCAGGTTTTTCCGAAGTCCACCTACTCATCATTTCTTATAGCACAATAGTATTCCATTACATTCATATACCACAACTTGTTCAGCCATTCCCCAATTGATGGGCATCCTCTCAATTTCCAGTTCTTTGCTACCACAAAATGAGCTGCTATAAATATTTTTTGTACATGTGGGTCCTTTTCCCATTTGTATGATCTCTTTGGGATACAGCCCTAGAAGATGCCCCATAAAACCTTGAACTAATCTCCTCTCCTCTCTGGGTTTGTTTCCTTATCTGGAAATTGAGGACCAGGACTAGATCTCTAAGGGAACTTCCATTTATGCTCAGAGACACTCAATCTATAGGGAAATTTGCGCTGGGTGGCTAAGGGAGGGAAGGGAACTTTTTGTTGTCCTCACTCTATCCTCATCCCACCTGTTGAAAGCAAGCTTCTGCTTTGGCATCATATAGATCCAGGGCTTAGAAAGGTCAGCATAAGGGAGCCAAGCAGCCTTCTTCTAGGTGCTGCTGCTGAGGTAAAATGGGAGAAAAGGGAAGGAAACAAGTGTTTATTAAGCACCTACTATATGCCAGGCACTGCACTAAGCATTTTACAAATATTACTTCATTTTATCCTCACAACAGCCCTGAGAGGTAAATGTTGTCATTATCTCCATTTCACAAATAAGGAAATTGAGGCAGTGAGAAGTTAAGTGACTCACCCAGGGTCACACAGATAGCAAGTATCTGAGGCTGGATTTGAATTTGGGTCTTCCTGACTCCACATTCACCTATCAGATTCAGAAATGTTAAATTTCAGTTGTAGAAGAGGTCTCAGAAGATCATAGACTTGGAGACAAAAGGAGCCTTAGAGTTGAGTCCAGCGCCCCCCCGCCCCAACCCCCCCCCCGCCTCTACCCCCATTTTACAAATGACATTGAGGTAGCCAGAAGTTAAGTGACTAGTTCAGGGTCCCTAAGCTTTATGATTTCTATATTGCTAAAGCATTGCAAGTGTTTGTGGTTGAATCTGAACTCAGGTCTTCCTAACTCCAAGTCTAGAGCTCTATTCCCACAGTATCTTGAGTCCAACTGGGGTGTGCAGGTATCCCAGACTGAAGTGGCCTTGTCAGTAGTGACTTTGACCAAAGCCCTTTCTATTGTCTGAGGGGCTGACCTGAGGCATCCCCTCTCTCTCTTTGCCCTGGCCCTTCCAAATCAGGCAGATCTTAAGCCCAAAATATCTTTTTTCACTTCCAGGAAATCTTTCTTGTCTCTCACTGTTCTCCTTTGCAATACCGTGAAAGTTTCCTCTTTCAAACACTGCCCATCCATCCCTTCAAGCCCCTCGTAGCCTGCCTGATCACCCTCCTCCAACCCAATCTCGATCTCTTTCAATAATGACTATCATTTACACAATGATTTATGGTTTGTGAAAATGATCTCATTTTTCCCCTGAACAACCCTGTGAGGTTAAGTACTGTAGGTAGCCCATTTTACAGATGAGGAAAATGAGACCAGAACAATTAAATGACTTGCCTATGGTCACTTAGCTATATATGTTCCAGAGGCAATATTTCTTTCCATGACATTACACTGCCTCTACAAACAACCAGGCCCTTGGCATTTCCCTTAGAGAACCGGAGCAACTTCTTGATGGGCTGGCGGCCCTAAAACAACTGGGGTGCCATTGAGTTACCACCCAGGATCCTCGCCTTCATCTGAGAGGCAGCTTATGGCCACAGATGGGCCTTGGCCTAAGAGTCAGGCTCTGGACTGGCTTCTGATCCCGACTCTGTGATAACAGCTGTGAAATTATGGGGCTGGACAAAGTGGTCCCTTCCAACTTTGCCCTTCTAGGACGCTGATACCAGTTGGTACACTATCTGCTGGTTTCACAGATAAGCAGGCACTGATTTGCCCCACAGCCTGTGGAGTAAGCCTGAACTACAGATATTGTAAGGGAGAAAGCATCATAGGGGCCTGCTACCCCAGCCCTTGGGCATATATCACATTCAGGTAGACCCCAGGGTGTTAAAGCATTCATCCTCCCTAAACATCTGGATGCAGCTCAAGGGGCACTAGTGCTGAGATCAGAGAACTAAGTTCAGACCCCCACCTCTGAACGCTCACCACCTCGGTGGCTCTGGGCAACTCATTTCTTCATTTCTCCAGGTCTCTTCTTTCTCGACTGTAAAATGAGGAAGGTGGATTAGGTGGCCCCAAAGTCCCTTCCGGCTTGAGAACAAAACTGAGGGGCCTTTTTGGAGCTATCGAGAGTGAGTGTGTAGAGAGGTTCAAGGAGTCTAGGAATGAGAGTCAGGAGACCTGGGTGGACTCTCATTCACTGTGAGTCTGAGGAAGGAAGGAGGGAAGGAGGGAGGGAATGAAGGAGAGAGGAAGGAGGAAAAAAGGGAAAGAAGGAAGGAGAAAGGGAGGAAGCTAGAGAGTGAGGGAGAGAAGGAGGGAGGGAGGGAATGAAGGAGAGAGGAAAGGAAGAAGAGAAGGAAGAAAAAGGGAGGGAAAGGAGGGGAAAAGGGAAGGAAAGGAGGAGGGAAGAAGGGAAAGAAGGAAGGAAAGACGTATTTATTAAAAACTTGCTATATGCCAGGCACTGTGGTAAGTGCTTTACTATTATTATTTCATTTGATCCTCACAACAACTCTGAGAGGTAGGTGTATTATTATCTCCATTTTACAATTAAGGAAACTGAGGCAGATTGAGGTTAAATGATTTGCCCAGGGTCACACATCTAGTAAATATCTGAGACTGAATTTCAACTCAGATCCTTCTGACTTCAGGTACAGTGCTCTATCCACTGCTCCCCCAGCTCATTTTCCTTATCTGGGCCTCAGTTTCCCCCTCTGTATAGTGAAGGAGATAGTGTCCCCTCAGCTCTGACATTCTGAGAGTCTCTTTTTCTAAGGTCATCCCTCCCTGCACCTGGAGGATGCGTCAGTTTCCTTGGTCCATGAGAAAGACATGCCCTCTAGTGTTTAGCAGGAAAACGAGCTGGCTGAATAGGAGAAAGGGGTGTGTTTCGCCCCGGCTGACCCGTCCTCTTCCTGCTCCTCCCTCACCTCCTTCTCCTTTTCTTCCTCCAGGCTGGGCTTGGTCGAGCTGGTGACTCTGCCGTCTGGGTGCTGCCGCCTTCCCCAGGGGGTTTTCGAGGCTCTCGATCCTCTAGCCCCAAGCGCAGGTATGGGGGTGAGCCTTGGGAAAGATTGTATCTGTGGCCAAGGGGCTAAAGCTTGGCCTGAAAACAGCCAGCCAATGGGAGAGGGAGACTAGAGCCCAGGGGTCCCGGGGTGGGATTGGGAGGAGGAGGGGTGGGGTAGAGGCCACTCCAGCCTTTAGGTCCCTTGACACCGCCCCCCCCCCCCCAATTTCCTCCCTATCTCCATCCCTTCTTGACATAAGCCCTCCTCTGATTCCTGCCTCATTCTCCGCAGTGTGGACTTTGAAGGGGGAGGGCCTTACCTAGAGGAAGATTCTGAGGTCTTCAAGATGTTACAGGAGAATCTGGAGGCTCGGACTGCCCCAAGGCAGTCCAGTTCCTTCAGGATGCTACAGGAGGCATTGGAAGCAGAGGAGAAAGGTAAGGGCAGAGCAAGGCCAGAGTTTGGGGAGGGGAGTCCCCAGCTGCCAGAGGCGCACAAGGCCCTTTGTGCTAGACATAGGGGAAGTGTCAAGGGGGATACAATATCCTGGAAGCTCTTGTCTGCAGACATCCAGGTCACTCCTTTTCCTTCCTCAGTGAGTTTTGTACCTTGCTCAGAGTTTTTCTCTCATCCCCAACTCTTGCCCTCCTACTAGGGGTCTTCAGTATACTTATTGACTCTCCCTCAAACGCCCTAACAACTCAGTTCTTCAACCTACTCACTTCCTATGACCTACTCCTGCACCCCAATTCAGACACACACAAAGATGGCCATACCCTTGATCTTGCCATCACCCACAAACTGGACCCAGATGGCTCCAGAGGATAGAGTGAGGCTGGTGACTTTGCACAGCCCTGCCTTACTTAAATCCTATTCACTTACAAGTCGAGACATCACCTTCCTGATGTCATCGGTCCTCTTTGAGAACCAAGGACAAACAACCCACAAATGCACCACCTCCATGTTTAAGAATTGAGAAATCCCCTTATCTGAACGTAATCTGTTGACTTTCCATCTCTCCCTTTGCCTTGCCTTACCAACCCCTTACTCTTTGTACACAATCCTGGACCTGCAATCCCTTGAGTCCTCAGTTTTCTCCCAGGCCATCAATCTCCACTAGCCACTCTCTCCTCTTTTTCCCTCTTGACCCCTTGTTGAATTAGTTTAACTCTATGCTTTCTGCTTTGAGTCCCTGACCCCTTATCATATTGATGATTTCATTTGGCTAAGCCTCAGCCTTAGATCACCCTGCCATCTGCTGCCTTCATACCTGCACACACGTGCTACTTAATGAAGGTGGAGAAAATCATGTAACAGTGTCCACTCCAGATCTATGTTATAAAACCTCAACTGGACCCTTCCTGCTACTGGGCAATCCTACTGTACATCCTTCATCAACTCACTATCTCATTCTTCATAGTGGCTCTTCCAAACCTTCCAAATCCCTCCCACGCCTACCATGGATCCCAATTCCCCCACCCTCTTAGCTGAGAACCTTGCCTTACATTTTACAGAAAAATTTGAGGCCATTTTCCATGAAGTCCCTGTTCTCTCTTCTTCACCTCATCACTCATGTGCCTTTTTCACAGGAAGAAGCAGCTTTTACTAAGGCTAACCCCTCCATCTGTACAAGGGATCCCATCTCCCTCAATATCCCCACTCTCTCACTTATCTTCAATCTCACTCTGACTTCTTCCTTACTGCCTACAAACATGCCTACGTCTCCCCCAAACTCAAAAACCCTCATTGGATCCTTCTGTTTCTTCTGATTGTTGTCCTGTTTCTCTTCGGCTCTTTATGGCCAAAGTCATTGAAAAGGCCATCTACAAGAGGTGCCTCCATTTTCTTTCCTCTCACTCACTGCTTAATCCTTTACAGCCCAGCTTCTGACCACATCATTCCACTGAAACTGCTCTCCTCAGAGTTACTAATGATCTCTTAATTGCCAAAGCCGATGGCCTTTCCTCAATCCTCATTCTCCTTGACATCTCTGTAGCCTTTGACACTAGTGATCACCCTCTTCTCCTTAATACTCCCTTCTCTCTAGGTCTTTGGAACACCACTCTCTCCTGGTTCTCCTCTACCTATCAGACCACTCCTTCTCCTTTGCTGGATCCTCATCTAGGTCAAGCCTTCTAACTGTAGGTGTCCTATAGCTCTGTCCTGAGCCCTATTCTCTTCTTCCCCTCTATACTATACTTAATGATCTAATCAACTTTGTGGATTTAATTATGATCTCTATGCTAATGATTCTCAAATATACCTTTCCTGCCTTGACCTCTCACTGACCTCCATTCTTGCATCTCCAACTGCCTCTCAGATATCTCAAACCGGGTGGCCAGCAGACATCTTAAACTCAACATTTCCAAAATTGAACTCATTATCTTTCCTCTACATCCTCCCTCCAGGCTTTCCAGTCCCTCCAGCTCACAACCTAGTAGTCCTGGACTCCTCACTCACTATCTCTCACCCCACCATATCCAATCTATTGCTTGTCGATTTTACCGTTGCAACATATCTTGAATACCCCCCCTTCTATCCTCTGACACTGCACCACTCTGGGGCAGGCCTAAGTAGCTCACACCTGGATTACTGCAGTAGCCTGCTGGTGGGTCGGCATGCTTCAAGTTTCTCCCCGTTCCACCCCATCCTCCATTCAACTGCTAAGGTGACTTTCCTCAAGTGCAGATCCAACCATGCCATCTCCCTTACTCAATGAACTCCAGTAGCTCCCTGTTGCCTCCAGGGTCAAAGCTCCTCATAACCCAGCTCCTCCCCTTTCCAGTCTTCTTATACCTTCTCACTCTTTGATCCAATGACACTGGTCTCCTCTCTGTTTCTTTTTTTGGTGAGGCAGTCTGGGTTAGGTGACTTGCCCAGGGTCACACAGCCAGTAAGTGTGAAGTGTCTGAGGCTGGATTTGAACTCAGGTCCTCCTGACTCCAGGGCCAGAGCTCTATTCACTGCACCACCTAGCTGCCCTCTCCTGTCTGTTTCACAAACAACACATTCCAGTCCTCAGCTAGTCCTCAGCTCTGGGCATTTTCTCTGGTTGTCCTCCATGTCTGCAATGCTCTCCCTTCTTATCTTTACCTACTGGCTTCTTTAGCTTCCTTTGAGTCCCGACTAAAACCCAGTCTTCTACAGGAACATATTTCCCAACCTTCTCAATTCTCTTGCCTTCCTCTGTTGATTATTTCCTTTTTATTCTGTAGAGAGCTTGTTTGTACATAATTTGTTTGTTGTCATGTCCGTTAGATTGTGAGCTTCTTGAGAGCAGGGGGACTGTCTTTTACCTCTTTTATGTCACTAGCACTTAGTATAGTGCCTGGCACATAGTAAGTGCTTAATAAATATTTATTGACTGATCTCTGACATAATAGTAATAATAAATAATAATGATGATGATGATAATACCTAACATTTATATAGCACTTAATATGTGTTAGTGCCTTACAATTATTTTCTTATTTGATGCTCACAACAACCTTGACAGGTAGGTGCTATAATTATCCCCATTTTGCAGATGAGGAAACTGAAACAGCAGAGGTTACGTGACTTGCTCAGGGTCACACTGTTAGTAAGTGTCTGAGGTCGGATTTGAACTCAGGTCTTCCTGACTTCAGACCCAGAACTCTAACCACTATACCACCTAAATGCCTATAACTGATGGTGTGACCCTGGGAAAGTCACTTAACTTCTCAGTGCTCTAAGCAACTCTCTAAGAGCATCCTATACCAATTTAACCATGGCTCCAGTCCATATTCCCATCTCTATTCACCTGTAAGTAACTTGAAATCTTGTTTGCAAGATAGAGCAAATACACATACAGAGTTAATTGTATATGCTAAGTGCCAAATAAGGGCTCCAGACAGCAGATGCTGTACGATGTCAGAGGCAGAGGAGTTTGCTTTGGGCTGGGGTAATTAGGGAGAGATTTGTGGAACAGGTAGGACTGGAGGAGAGGGCATCTAGGGGGCAGTCATGTCAAGGGCAAAAGTCAAGAGGTAGGAATGTAAAAGGGAGCAGGGAGTCCCTGTGGGGCCTGGCCAGAATGGAGGGTTCCACCTAAAGGGGCAGTAGATGTGACTTGAAATGTAGACTGTGGTGGGATTGTAGGGGACCTTGAATGCAAAGTAGAGACATTCAGGAGGCCAAAGAAGACATGTAAAGCAATTAACATAAGGCAGTACATATGTATGATTTAATGTTCAAATGAATGACCTTGGGGAGGTGGGTTAGACAATGAAGGGAAATTCTCTGGTGCAGGGGTGAGTGTGGCACTGCCTGTCTTTCTTCTGTAGATGGCACTTCTGCTTACCTGCCCAGCTCACTGAGTCCACTGGCCTCCAGGCCAGCTGGTACTGCCCAGACCACACCACCCAGATTTCACATCTGTGAGAAATGCAACACCAATATCACGTGAGTGTGGCTACTGGGAAGTGGTGGTGGGGGAACCGGATGGTGGTCCTGGGATAGGGCAGACTCTTATCCCAGAGTCAGGGTGCCATTCGTGTCTCTTTAAAATGGGCATCGATGTCCCCAGCCTTGGAACTTGAGAGCAAAGCTAGCAGAAAGACCCACTTGTTTTAGAAGCACAATTTTTAGCCCGGAAAATTTCAGTTCTGAGGGAACATCTTTATCACCTTGTCTTTTTCTCCTCTCTTTCCTTCTCTTCTCCATCTCCTTCAGAGAGGTAGATTAATCAGTCAATTAGCAAGCATATACCAACAAGCACTATTGTAAGCCCTGGGGATCCAAGGAAGAGAAAAAATAGCCCTTTTTTTCAAGGAGTGTACAGTCTAATGGGGGAGATAATAGCTACAGAAGTGAATGCAGACAGTAAATGGTAACCTTAGCGGCCCTTGCAGCTGGGGAAACTCAGAAAGGCCTCCCGAAGTGGGTGGCATTGAGCCAAGTCTTGAAGGAAGCCAGGAATTCTAAGAGATGGTCATGAGGAAGGATAGCAATTCCAGGCATGGGGTGTCAGTACAAAACCATGGAGAAAAGGGGTAGAGGAAGTCAGTGAGACTGGATCAGGGGGTCTGTGGAGGGAGTCAAGAAGCCTCAAAGGTAGAAAGGGACCAGGTTAGGAAGAGCTTTAAAACCTGAGGGTAATAGGGAGCCACTGGCATTTGAGGAAGGGTGTACCATGGTCAGACCTGCACTTTAGTGACTGAGTGGGTGATGCTGGGTTGGTGTGTGGAGAGGGGAAGGGCACTAGCCCCTTGGGGGGGGCGGTCAGGACAGCTTTTTTGTGTGAGGCGGTGGCACTTGAGTTGAGTTTCCAAGGAAACCAGGGATTCACTCTAAGAGTAAATGCGTTCCAGGCATGAGAAACTGCCAGTGTGAAGCCACAGAGATGGGAGATGGGGTATTATGTGTGAGTGACAGCAGGAAAGCCATCTTAGTTGGACTGTAGAATTTGAGAATGGAAATAACGTATGAGAAGTCTGGGTACGTAGGTTGGGGCAATGTCGGATTTAAAAGGCAAACTGAGGAGGAAATAATAGCTGTGAAAATAACTTGAGTAGTATAAGTCCATAGAGCTTTACATGCAAGGCGTTGAGTATTTTTTTTTCTTCAAAGGTCTTTATTTCTGAATTCTTTTTCTTCTTCAGAATACTTCTCACAGCTATTCCTTTCTACTGGGCTCTCTGTCCTCCTTTATCTCCTTCTCAAATGGGGTAGAAAGTGGATTCAATAAGCCTCAAGCTCTGCTTCACCCTTTTGGGGAGGAGGACTCCTTTCCATTTCTCTGAAGTCTCAAGATCACTAGGGGGTATGTGGTAGTGTGCCAGTGTGTTTGGAGGGCAGGGTTTGTGCCCCTGAATGGACCAGGGCGATGTTCCTACTTGTCCTCCATTGTGAGTCCTGGAAAGTTTTGGAGAGGGAGGTAACGATCGATTTTGAGATCTCCCAATAGATATGGGTTTCCCCTTTGGGCACTACTGGCAGTAGATGGACATGATGATCCCTTTGGGTAAACGAACCAAGTCTCCACTCTTTCCCTATGATTTTTTTTGCTCCCCTTCCTCCCCACCCTATTGTTGGATTGATCCCTAGAAGACTAGGTTCTTGTTACATCATCCTTATCCGGCTTACTGCCTCCTACATTATTGGTGTTACTGGTTGGTAACACTTCCTTTCTCCCCCTGCAGGAACCAGGCTGTACGGATACAGGATGGGCGGTATCGACACCCCGGCTGCTACACCTGTTTGGACTGTGGGCTAAACCTGAAGATGCGGGGCCACTTCTGGGTGGGTGATGAGCTGTATTGTGAGAAACATGCCCGACAGCGCTACTCAGCCCGCCATGCGCTGAGCTCCCACTCCTGAAGGTGCTCTCCCGGATCTCTCTTTCCTCTCCCCTGCTCCCACATCTTTCATCTGAGGAACTCTGCTGGGGGGTCTTTGCCAATGGGAAGCTTCTATGGGAGAGGAGGTGGTGGGTAGTGGGATCCTGGGAGCTCTTGGGGATTGAGTTTGGGGACCATTTCAAGGGTTGGAACATTTTTCTTTTCTGCCAGGCTCTCTCTGTCTCCTGATGGAGGCAGTAAGGGCAGGCTTGTAAGCCCCATTTTAGAGACTTAAAGGGTTGTTTTCCCTGACCAGGTGGGGACTGTGCCACAGGGTGAGGTGGGCTGTGCACCAGGTACTGAGCTCTAGGTCATACATAGGGTGAGGGCGGAGCGGGTTACAGTGCAAGGTAAAAATGATTTTCTTTGAAAGCCATTGTGTATAAAGATATGAAAATATATATACATGTATAAATAAAGTAGATGATACTGCATCTCCCTTTTGGTCGTGTTCCCTCCCAGTATCCTCTCTGTTTGATCTCAGGCCCCAAAACCACATGGAGAGGGTACTTCATGTTCCTTAGTACGAATAGGTTACCTCTGACACCAGGAACTAAGGCAGATGTGAGCCCTGGGTGCCTGTGGAGAGGAGAGAGCATTCAGAGTGTGGGGAGAGTTGGAAGGGTCTGCAGAAAAACTGTGCCGGTGCCAATTTTGCATTTGGTGAACCAGGCTCAGGATATGTATCAATTAATGGTCTTAAAAATAACACATCATCACATAATACTCTGAAGTTTACAACTTCCTCATAAAATTAGTAGGACAAGGCTTACTGTCATCATTTCACAAATGGAGGTGAGGCTCGGAGATGCCCATAGCCATGAAAACTAGCAAATGGAGGACCTGGAATTGGAACTCATGCCCTCTGACTCCAAGTCAAGTGTTTCTGCCACTGTGTCCCACTGCTTCTGCATTTTATATGGTCTTAATTTGGCATAAAGTGGTCTGAGTGTAGTCTTGTAAACTCTGGTGAAGACAGGCCATACGGTTGTCTTTGTGTGTGTGTGTATGCATACATGCATATTATCTGTCTGTCTATGCATCCATTCATTCATCCATACTTTCGTAACTTGGTATTTTTAAGTGAACAGGCAGCTGGGTGGCACCGTGGATAGAGCGGTGGGCTTGGAACCAGGAAGATTCCTCTTCGTGAGTTCAAATCTGACCTTAGACACTTATTAGCTGTGTGACCCTGGGCAAGTCACTTAATCCTGTTTGCCTCAGTTTCTCATCTGTAAAATGGGTGAGAGAAGAAATGACAAACCACTCCAGTATCTTTGCCAAGAAAACTCCAAATGGGGTCACAAAGAGTTGGATACGACTGAAACAATTGAACAAACTTTTAAGTGAAAGATAAAGATTGCCAGTCTTAGCCCACTGATTTACAAGCTTAACATATATATGCTACATGTATAAGATTTAACATAGTATATGCACAACAAGTATTTAGCATATATAAATTTAGCAAAGTATTTAACGAGTATATGCACAACAAATATTTAGCATATATAAGCTTAACCTATATAACATGTATACATAAAGACAACAGTATGGCCAGTCTTCATTAAAGTTGATTAACACTTGTTTGTTTTTGTCCAGATCTAGGATTTCATCAGAGTGGGGAATTCCCAGTGTGGAAACTCTCTCCACTAATGCAGATGAGAAAACCATCTGTAATTTATGGTGTTAGAGAGTTGCCCACCCACGAAGAAGTTAAATTGCTCAGACTTATACAGCTAGTACCTATCACAGGTAGGAATCTTTATGATTCCAAAGCCAACTATACTCGGTTAACTTGAGTGTGTGTGTGTGTGTGTGTGTGTGTGTGTGTGAATTCAGTAAAATTGATTTGGAACTGTATGAACTGCAGGAAGTATAAACAGAGTTGGAACTTATATAAAATAATTCCACATTCTATCTCTCTACAGAGATAGAGCTGTGATGAATCCACAGTCTGAGCAGAACTTCTATATTCTTGACTCTAGCATGAGCCGTTTGCTTGGAATTGTGTAGACAAATTGGTCCAGACTCGGATCTAATCCGTAAGAGGCATCATTCTCATTCCTTGGCTGTGGGGACCAAAGCAGCCCTGCCAGGAAACCACTCTGGCCCTGGTCCAAGCCAGCTGAGAGGCTGGAACGAAAAACCTTGAACATGAGGCCCACCTTGGGTCTTTGGGTAGCAGGATAGGGCCCTTTTCAGAGGGTAGCTCCAGCTCCAATAGTCAAGCTAAAAATAGCTCAGGTTGGCTTAGATTTGGGGCCAGGACTGGTCTGATTTATGTTTCCATTAAGGTTAACAATAGCTTCTTTGGCCCATTCATTATTTATTGACTCAAAGACATAATCTAGCTGGACAATACATATGATCATAGATTTAGAGCTCAGACCTAGACGTCAGAAATACTTTGGTCCAACCCACTCTTTTTTTTTTTCCATTAACAAGCATTTGTTTTCTCTCTTCCATCTCTCCTCCCACCTAAAAAGAATGAAAAACAACATCCTTGTAACAAATATGCATAGTCAAGCAAAACAGTGCCATTTAGCTATGTCCAAAAATGTGTCCTCCTTCTACATATTTAGCCCATCAGTTCTGTTAGGAGTGGGGGTAGCATTCTTCATCGTCTGGAATCTTGTTTGATCATTTCATTGGTAAGAGTCCTTAAGACTTCCAAACTTGTTCATTTTTACATCGTTGTTACAGAATAAATATTTTTGCTGGTTTTGCTTGCTTCACTCTGCATCAGTTTATACAGTCTTCCTAGCTTTCTCTAAAACAGTTCCTTTCATCATTTCTTATAGCAAATGTGTTCTGTTTCCATTCGTAGAACATAACTTATGTAGTCAGTTGCCAATTTATGGACAACCCATTAGCTTCTAATGCTTTGCCATCTCAAAAAAAAAAAGCTGCTATAAATGTTTTTGTATACAGTACATGTTTTTGTACCTACATATTTTATTCACAATATTTCGTACATCCTTTTTTATCTTTTTTGGGGGTGTCAGCCTAGCAATGGTATAGCTGAGTCAAAGGGTACACACAATTTAGTAACTTAGGGGCATAGTTCCACATTGGTTTCCAAAATAGCTGGACCAGTCCCCAGGCCTACCAACAGTGCTTCAATGTGCCTGTTTTCCTGTTGCCCCTTCCAATATGTCATTTTCCATTTTTTTTTGTCAATTTTGCTAATCCAGAGGAGGAAATTGAGGTCCAGAGAGATTAAGTAATTTGCCCAAGGTACATAGAGATTAAGGAAAGATGGGAGTCAGATCCAGGTTCCAGTGTTCTTTCCTATGCTTGCAACTACATCTTGAACTACAGGGCCACCCTCTGGACTCAAATTTTGCTGAGTGGAATCACAAGATCTCACTCTGACCTTAAAATAGCCCCTGGGGCTTGGGAGCAGGTAGGTCTGAATGCAGCAGGGTATGGCCTATAGTAAGCAGCAGGCTGCCCTGCTCCCATGACATCAGCTGTCCACAGAATAACAGCACCAACCTTCCAGGTGACTGGTATTGTAGGGATGCTAGGACCAGGCAGAGAAGTAAGTAAGTGGCATGGGGGAGCAACCTGGGGAAGGAAGGAATGCTCTTTTTGGGGGAGGGCATGGTTTTCTTTCCAGGATGACCCCCTCCTCCTTTCCTTCCTAACGTCTCACCATCATCAGGCTTCTCTGTAGGGTCCTATCTTCTCCTTCCCTATCTGCTTGCAGAGGCCAAGAGTTGGTGGCCACATCATAGATTGAGGCTGTTACTGGGCCCAACCTCCTCCCATCCAATGCTGTCTTAGATTAAATGGTTCTTGGTTATGACTCTGGGACCAGGGCTAGAAAAAGCTCCGGAGGGCTTTAGCTGGGGCTAGCAGGGCCAGGGAGACTTGGCCCCATTTTTGGCTGGAGTCTAGGGTGATGGTGTTGTGGGCTTTGCCCAGGTTGCCTGTGCGGAGGGCTGTTGGCACTGACCTCTGCTCTTTTTTGTGAGGATTCTTTTGTCTTTTGTCGAAGTGAGTGCTCACAAATTGGGCTTTACCTTTACATTTGGTAAAACCACATAAAAGTATTGTGGTTTCATCGGTTGAATTTGACTTTGTAACCTGGTGCAGATCTGGCTTCTGGTACTTCTTACTTCCGTGATCTTGGAGCAAGTCACTTAACTTCCCTGGACCTCAGTTTCCTCACCTGTAAAATGCTGGTCTAGACTAGGACCTCTGAGACCTCTTCCAGCTCAAAGCTGACCTTGGCTTCAGACGCGCTTATCTGTCGCCGCCTGGTGGCAGATTAATATATGGTGGGAGAGAAGGGAAAGAGAAAAAAAGGCCTTTTAATTAGTGGACAAGTGCATGATAATAACAGCTGATGCTTTTATAATATTGCTTCGCAGGTTACAAAATGCTTTCCCTACAATATCCTCGGGAGGTAGGTACTATTCTTATTTAACAGATGGCCTCAGGGAGGTTAAATGATTTTTTTCCATGGTTGCACAGCTTCCTTTGATAGGGAAGGACAGAAGTCATGGTCTCTTGCCTCCCCATTGCCTACAGAATAAAGTCCCAATACCTCATTCCAATATTTAAAGCTTTGTATAATCCACTCTCGATTTATCATGATTATTGGTTTAGAGGTAAGTGGGACCAAAGAGACTATTTAGCTTAAACCCCTCATTTCACAGGTGAGGAGTCTGAGGTCCAGAGGTGAGTGGCGGAGGGCCAGGAACCCAGGTCCTAAGAGCCTGCTTTGCTAGGCACCATGGAGATACAACAAAGACCCTGGCCTTAAAGGTGCTTATGGATTCATACAGGGGAAAGATACATATGGCAAAAGCTGTGATACAAGGGAAAGTGAGGTCCTTGGAAAGGAGAGTTACTGGCCAGGTGCACCGAGAAACTGAGGATGGAGAGGTCATTTTCACCTAGGGGCTGGGGAGGGGATCATCACAAAACCTGAGAGAAGGAAGTGCTCATTCAGCCTAGCCCTCCATTTTACAAATGAAGAAACTAAGGCAGGAGAAGGGAAATGTCTTGTCCATGGCAGCACAGATATTAAGTGGCAGAGTTGGAATTTGATCTTGACTTTGATACCCATGCTCAAGTAATTTCTTTGTATTTTCTTTCTCCCTTTCCCCTCCCCCCAACAACTTCCCAGAAGATTGTAAAGCTGGAAAAGACTTTTGCTTGTCACCTATCAGGTGCTTAGTAAATGTCTTTTCATTCATTCATTATTTAATGACAATTAGATAATTATCCCCTCCTCTCTTACTCCTTTCCCCCTCCTTCACAGGGTCTGCTAGGTGGCACAATGGATAGAGCACTGGGCTTGGAATCAGGAGCTCATTTTCATGAGTTCAAATCTGGCCTCAGACACTTACCAGCTGTGTGACCTTGTGTTAACCCTGTCTGCCTCAGTTTCTCATCTGTAAAGTGAGTTGGAGAAGGAAATGGCAAACCACTTCAGTATCTTTGTTAAGAAAACCCCAGATGGGGTCACAGAGAAGGAGACAACTGAAATAACTAAACAACAACTTGTCTATTATGTGACTGGTATTGTCCTAGGCACTGGAGATTCAAAGACAAAAATGAAACAACCCTTCCTTTCAGGAAGCTTCCATTCTACCATTCCAGTCTGAGAAAGGCCTGAGTAGTCTTCCCTGGGTAACCTTTAACAAAGCAGTGAGAAAGCCCTGAAGCCAAAGAGGAAACAGAATCCAGTTGCTCTGGAAAGGCATGGGTTTTTAAACCTGGCTTGGCTAAGTAAGGCTCAAATTTAGGTTCCATTATTATTTTATTAGGTAGCAATGTACACGAATCTGTCCTTAAGTACAAAATGTATGAATAGATTCTCCACCCAGCTCCAACCCTTCACAGCTGGGATAGCTCTCAGATCCTACAGTGGTGGCATGTGACGCATTGGCAAACTCTTATCATTAGATGACTCCTACCTTTAAATTGTACCCAAGGAAGAAACTCTTGGAAATATAGCCGACCTCTCGCCCACATATGGTATTTTATATCATTCATGATGTGAGGCCTTCACCATGGGAATGGATCACCAAAAGTATCCAGTGCCTGGCAAATAGTAGGTGCTTAATACATGCTTATTGACTGACTGATTGAAGAGTCCATCCCACACTTGGGCAGGACTTCTCTCTTATATTAAAGTCCTCTGGTATTGTAGGACTAATTACCACCTGAGGCAGGCCAACTTACTTTTTGGATAGTTCTAATTGTTAGGAAGCTTTCCTGTAGATTTCCTCTCCAAATTCCACCAATTGCACCAATCCTGTCTCCAAGAGGCCAAGCAGAGCAATTCTATGGGTGGAGGAGGGGGCAGGTTGCAAGTGAGGAGAATGAGGGAGATTCTGCTGATGTATTGGCCTTAACATCTTATAAAACCCAAGGTCTCAAATTCAAAGCCAAGGGTTTCTATGGCTTCTGGAGAGTAATGACTTCATTATGAATGTGAAGAAAGATGCTGCAGTCAGAAAATACAACATGATTATCCAGATCTGAACTGGTAACCTCAATTAAACTGGAATTTTTTTTTCTGCTCTCCAAGTTTAGGGAAAAGGAGACAAATCCCAATAGAATATGCTCCCAGGGATTTATTAAAAAATGAAAACAACGTCTTTCAGAGTTTGCCTTTAAGCCTATATTGGTATCAATCCTTCCTATTGTAGTCAGCACAGTGGACAAAGCAGTGGTCCTGGAGTCAGGGATAGACCCAAGTTCAAATCCAGCCTGAAACACTAGTTCTTTGTGACCCTAGGCAAGTCACTTAACCTGTTTGCCTTGTTTCCTCCTCTGTAAAATGGGGATTATAATAACCTCCCAGGGTTGTTGTGAGTATAAAAATGAGATATTTGTAAAGTGCTTTTAAACCTTAAAGTTATTATTATTAAAGCTGTTATTATTAAATCTATGATCCTGTGAACTGGGGGAGGTTGAACAACTTTAGGTGCCAGGTTTTAGGAAGGATGTTGGCACCCTTCAGAGGTGGGTGATGAGGGTGGTAAAGGGACTATAAGCTTTGTCATATAAGGACCAATTAAAGGATCCAGGTATTTTTAGTCTAGAGGAAAAAAGCCTTAGATAGGACATAATAATCATAATACCTACATTTATATAATGCTTTACAAATACATTTGTTCTTTTCATTTTATTCTCACAACCACCTTGGGAGTTAGGTGCTATTATCATCCCTATTTTACAGATAAGGAAACTGAGGCAGAGTGACTTGTCTAGCCTCACACAGCCAGGAAGTATCTGAGACTGGATTTGTACTCGGGTCTTTGGGATTCCATTCCGCTGCACCAGTGAGGCATCCAGCCACCAACGCAAGTATTTGAAGGATTACCACATGGAAGAGGCCTCTGATTAGACTTCTTAGACTTTGTCTCACAGGGCTTACCTAGGTGCAGTGGTTTTTAAAAGCTGTGACCAGCAGATCTTGGTTTGATTCAAGGAAAAAGTTCCAAATAATTGGAGGTGTCCAAGAGTGAATGTCTCAGGGATTTGGTTGGAGAATATTTAAGAGAAAAACAGTCCTGCTTTTCTCATCAGAAGAGATGAGGCAGTGGGGTATCCTGGTAAGAGCTGGCCTTGGGAGCCCATAAGACCTGGGTTCAAATTTTAATGACTATATGACCCTGGGCAAGTAATTTGATCTCTCAGTTTCCAGGCAACTCTTTAAGACAATAAGTAAACGGCCGTGTTTTTCTCACTATGGGTTTCCCATACCAAAGAAATCATTAAAAAAAAATTAGTGACCAAAAAATAGGGGCATATTATAGACCTGACCATCTGGCAAAGGATAATGAGATTTCTCTACGTATGTTGTACAACATTGTGCGCAGAACCATGTATGATATATATATCTACATGAGTTGTCTAAAATTCAGCTTAAGGGCAGCATGAATAGATATCTCTGGAACCTGGTGTACCCTCTTCCAAGGAAGACTGTGATTTCTCCCAAGGAGGGCTGTGGTTGGGTATTCTGTTCTCCAGTGTCCAGAAGGCGGTACTAGACTAGAATGAAATCTATTTGCTCCAAATGGGGCTGGCCTAAGGGTATAATGGTTTCAAAACAAAAGTCCCTGGTTGCTCTTAAAGTGGAGGTCTCTGTCAAACTTATCCCCAACAGTGTGGTCCTTTTCCATCAAATGCTGGTTACATAAAAGACCATCACAAATAGTCAATAGTGAGTAAACCCATTTATTCCAGCTAAACAGCTAGCAGAAATTGGAGAAATTATTAGAATATACCAGAAAAATACAAGAATGACTGAGCTCTTTGGTTGGGAGAGAAATAAGATCTCAGCTCCAACTAAGAGCTTGCTCAAAGGGAAATTTTTTCTGTAAAGTCTCTTGGGACACAAGCTGGACAACAGAGACACATTGAGAAACTGGCTTTCTCTACATGTCTCCAGCTTCCAAAGCCTTTTTTCCTTTACCGTACTCCCCCAGAGTATGTCTAGAACCACACGTGTCCATCTCTTTAAGATAATGTCCTGAAAAGTCTAGAACCATGACTGCCCCTTCTTTTGAAGAATCTTTCTTCTTCCAAAAAACTCTTGCACTACCTCTTCCCTTCAGAGGGCATCAAATCAGCTTTACCTCCATCAGTTAGAAGTCTCATTTTGCATATGGAGGGAGATGAAACTATCTCAGGTTTAGAAGCCCAGGTTACAGCTAAATAAAATATAGCTAAGTTAAAACATTAGTACCAGGTAGTATCACAGATCTTAGAACAAAAAGGGATCGCAGAGTTTTAGAGCTAGAGTCTTAAAAACTTTAATCCAATTTCATTATTTTTTTAACCACCGAGAGATCCAGAAAGACCTGACATAAAATTGGTGGTAGATGTGAGATTAGAACCCAGTTCCTCCAGTGCTCTTTCCACTAAAGTAGGCTCTCTCCACACCTCAAGAGATCATCCAATTTGGCTTTTTTACTTCAGCCAGGAATGGTTTAATCATTCCCATTTTATATAGATATGAAGCAGCTAGATGGTGCAGTGGATACAGCTTTGGGACTGGAGTCAGGAGGACCTGAGTTCAAATTTGTCCTCAGACACCTACTAGATGTATGACCCTGAGTGAGTCACTTAACCCTGTTTGCCTCAAAAAAAGGTGGGGGAATACTTCAATTATTTGAGCATAGATTGGCAAGATACCCCATTAAGATGGAATATGTAGATCAGGTTTCTGAATAGGGAGAATGATGATTTTAAAAAATATAACTTGTTTCAGCCTATGTGAAGAAAGGTTCTGTTCAGGAGCTCTTTCTGCCAATAAATCTCTAGGTTCTGGGATGAGGAAGATAGAGGTTAAATTTCCAAGCATTAGAGGTGGAATTTGAACCCAGATCTTCCTTAATTCAGGCCCAACATTTTATCCACAAGTCAAAGCAGCCTCTAATCCAGGGCTTGTTCCAGAAATTGAGACAGGTAGCATTTTAAAACTGAATTATCCTGGAATGATTATAACACAATTACATTTAACATGCTCATCATAGAAGGAGAAATAAAGACATCTATCATTCAGTTACTTAGTTTGATAAAAGGCTTTTTGAAAAATTAAAAATTTTGAAAAGAAAAAAAAAGTAAAAAATAGGGAAAAGGGGCAGCTAGGTGGCGCAGTGGACAGAGCACCGGCCCTGGATTCAGGAGGACCTGAGTTCAAATCTGGCCTCAGACCCATAACACTTACTAGCTGTGTGACCCTGGGCAAGTCACTTAACCCCATTGCCCCCCCCAAATAAATAAAATAGAAAAAAAAGGAAAAATTAAAAAATTTTTGGGACAGATTTGAAACATTACAGTAATACCTCTGTTAGAGAAGAAATTTAACAATGTACTTTGCGCATTACCACAAGTAGAAATAATAAAGCAGGCAGGCCACAGGGATAGTTTTAGGAGGTTGAGAAAAAAAGGGGGGGAGGGTGGAAGGGGAGGGCTCGTCACACTGTATAATTAATTACTTAAAGCATCATTCCAAGAACATAAAACATGCATGTGGGAAGCTCAGGGGAGCTCTATGCCTTTTAAGCAATACCAAAGAATATATGATAGGATCCTTTTCCTTATGTAGCTTATAATCTTTTTGAGGAGAAAAGACAATGAAGTAGAGAACAATATAAGATACGCAGTCTATCCAGATGACCTGTGATCTCATTAATGTGGACATTTCCTCTAGTGATACAGATAGCCACTCACCTGTGCCTCTCCATCCTGTGCAGTTTTTATCTAAGTTCTTCCATAAGCTCTGTTTCAGTGAGGGGTGAAGGGATGGGGAGGGGAAGATATAGAGGGAGGGAGGAAGCCTGCTGGGGAGGCAGGCAGGCTTCAGGCTTATCTGCAATTTTCACCCCACTCTCAACTACTCCTCTTGTCCCCACCAAAGCAGCTATGGGATCTAGCCTTCCTTCAGGGAAGGCAGAGTCAACCCTTATCCTCCTCACTGAAGCTGGGATCCATTTGAAGAGGGACAGCCCAAAGATGATCCCTTAAGGACTGCCCCCCCCCATCTCTATGTATACCCTCAATATAATCAATCAGGGCTGGCCTTAGAGTGGCATATCACGTATTTTCTATTCCTTCCTCTCTTCACTTCCCATCCTTGATTAAAAAAAAAAAAATCACTCAGTCCTCCTTTTTGATGTCTGAATTTCTAGCTAACTAGTGGATACCAATGCCAGGACTTCAACTCTTGTCTTCTTGACTCTAAGGTCGACCTACCATTCTTCCTTTCAATTTAAATTAGATGGGCCAAGAAGGAGTTTGAGTAATAATCTCTCCAACAGACTCCAAAAGCATTAAGGTGTTGTGGGTTTGGGTTTTTTTTTTTTTAATGAATCTAAAGATAGAGGCCAAGTGGTGAACCAGTGGGGCTACCAAACTGATGAAACAATGATTTCAATGAATGAGATTGAACAAAATATCCTTTCCTGAAAAAGGAGGCCCTCTTCCAAATTTTCTCTTAAAAAAGATTGGATGTATGCCATCAGCTCATGACTAATGCACCTGCTGTTTGAGGCCTAATTCCAGTTCACTAGGCATTTATTGATCACCCCGGGTCTATGCTTTTTAAGCAATACCAAAGAATATATGATAAGATCCCTTTCCTTACATAGCTTACAATCTTTTTGAGGAGAAAAGACAATGAAGTAGAGAACAATATAAGATATACAGTCTATCCAGATGACCTGTGATCTCATTAATGTGGACATTCCCTCTAGTGATACAGATAGCCACTCACCTGTGCCTCTCCATCCTGTGCAGTTTTTATCTATGTTCTTCCATAAGCTCTGTATTGGGGGGTTCCAATGGAGCACCACCCAAGGTGCTAGGGACCCTCCTTGAGTCTCAAAGGAGCATTTCACTTCTTGCCTCTGTCTTTACATAGGCTGTGTCCTCCATTCCTGAAATATACTCTTTCTTCTTTTCCATCTCTTAAGACTCTTCCTTCAAAATTTAGCTCAAGCAACACCCTCATACATATTGATTTTCCTGATTCCCCCTAGCTGCTGGGGCCTGTCCCCAGAAATTACCTTATACTCATCTTGGATATATTTTGTTTATACTTATACAGGATGTCCTAAAAGTCTTAAACTTTAATAGCTTAAAACTACACCAAGACTTGAGACACCCCACCTCTGTATTGGCTGTTTCCCCAGATGGAATTTAAGATCTTTGAGAGCAAGAACGATTTCATTTTTGTCTTTTTTATCCAGGGTATGTCACACATTGTAATAAATCTTTTAATAAATGTTTGTTAAACTGGAGAAGGAAATGGCAAATCATTCCTGTATCGTTACCAAGAAAACTCAAATGGGATCATGAAGAGTCGGAAACAACTGAAAAATTATTGAACGTTATAGATACATATATACATATATACACACATCCATACATACATACATGGATATATACTCAAGACTTGCTCAAGGTCATACAGCCAGCATGTATCATGAGAGTGGGACTTGAATCTAGGTCTTCGTAAATCCAGGAGCTCTCCATTACACAGTACTGCCTCTCCTATATATTTGTGATTATATCTATATATGTATATAATCTTTCATCTATGTATATGTGTATACATGTGTGGATGTATTTATACTCTTAAGCACCGTCCTCTGGGGTTGGAGGACCTAGGTTCAAATCCCACTTGTGATCTTGGGCATGATGCTGTATTTTTTTTTTTTTTTGCTTTTTTGGTGAGGCAATCAGGATTAAGTGACTTGCCCAGGGTCACACAGCTATTAAGTATCAAGTGTGTAAGGTCAAATTCGAACTCAGGTCCTCCTGACTCCAAGGCTCTATCCTTTATGCCACCTAGCTGCCCCTTGATGCTGTATTTTTTACTCCAGACTTCTTTCCAGACTGTCCCCCGTGCCTGGAACTCTGCCCCTCCTCATCTTGGCCTCCTGGCTTCTCTGGTTTCCCTCAGGTCTCAGTTAAAGTCTCATTTGACAGGGCTGGACCCCTCCCTGCACCTTCCAAAAGTCATTATGTAGACTGTGCTTCTGTTTATGAGTTGTTATAGTAGTAGATCATATATGTCGTCACAAGTCAACAAGCATTTATTAAGTCCTAAGAAAATGACAAACCACTTTAGTATCTTTGGCAAGAAAACCCCCAGTGGGAACACAGAGAGTTGGACGGGACCGAAAATGTCACAACAATAGCAAAAAAAGTGCTGGGCACTGTCTAAATGACGAGAATACACAGAAAGGCAAAACCATGGTGCCTGCCCACGAGGAGCTCATGTTCTAACAAAAGAGTCAACATGCAAATGACCGTACAGACAAGATGGACACAGTGTAAATAGCAGGTAATCTCAGAGGGAGTACACTAGCAGTGAGGGGCACTGGGAAAGGTCTCCTGCAGAAGGCGAGATTTAAGCTGAAATTGTCAAGGAAGCTAGGAGGTGGGGGTGAGGAGGAAGAGCATTCCACACATGGCAGCAGCCACTGGAAGCTGGGAGTAGGGAAACAGAGCATTCTGCAGGAGGAACAGCAAGACCAGTGCTGCTGTAGCATAAATTATTTGGGCCACTAGGTGGCGCCATAGTGCACGGAGCACCATACCTGGAGTTGGGAAGACTCATTTTCCTCAGTTCAAATCTAACCTTGGACATTTACTAGCTGTGCGACCCTGGGCAAATCCCTGAACCTCGTTTACCTCACTTCTTTCATATATACCCCCTTCTCTCCTCTGACACTGTCCCCACTTTGGTGCAGGCCCTCATCTCTTTATACCTGGATTGTTGCCACAGCCTGCTTGCGGGTCTGCCTGCCACAGGCCTCTCCCCACTCCAGTCCATCCTCCATTCAGCTACCGAATTGATCTTCCTATAGCACGGAGAGTAGCTCCCCATTACCTGCAGGATTCAAATATAACATCAGCCGGCATCTAGGGACCTTCATAACCTGACCACTTGCACTATACTTTGTTGCTGTTGTCCAGTAGTGCCCAACTCTCCATGACCCCATTTGAGATTTTCTTGGCAAAGATATTGGAGTGGTTTGCCATTTCCTTCTCCAGCTCATTTTACAGCTAAGGAAACTGAGGCAAACAGGGTTAAGTGACTTGTCCAAGGTCACATAGCTAATAAGTGTTTGAGGCTGAATTTGATCTCAGGAAGAGGAGCTATCCTGACTCCAGGCCAGGAAATTTCTATCCACTCTGACACCTAGCTTGCCCTCAAGGAGCTTGCATTCTAGATCAGCGGCTATGTAAGCGAGTTTGGGACTGGAGATTCTCATGACTTGTAAATGGGGCCACAGGACAGCCAACCACCATGCCCTTTCCACCAGCAAAGGAGTATGGATTCTGTTGCTGTTCTCAGAGCAGGAGCAAGGTTAGGTCTTGGTTTATTGTTTTTTTGTTTTGTCTTGTTTTTGTTAGGCAATGGGGTTAAGTGACTTGCCCAGGGTCACATAGCTAGTAAGTGTTATGTGTCTGAGGCTGGATTTGAACTCAGGTCCTCCTGACTCCAGGGCTGGTCCTCTATCCACCGCACCACCTAGCTTCCCCCTAGGTCTTGGTTTATTGGGGGATGGCTGGATAAGATGGGTGAAGCAAAGTTCGGGAGATCTAGGTATGTCCCTGGAATGTTCAGGGGGTCTTGACCTTTAAGCAGCAAAGAAGCACAGGCATGCCTTAAAGTCTCTGATTTGGGCATTGCTAGGAACCATTTCTAGGTCAAGAAGGTAAGTAAGGGCTGGGGGTGTGGGGTCTGGTTTGGGAGAAGGAAGTGAATTAAGGGGTAAGGCCAACCAAGCAGACTCCTGAGGGTCCCAAAGAAGATGCCTCCTCTTTTTCCTTAGCTTGCTAAGGAGCCTTGGTTGTATTGAGGGTAGAGGAATCTGGTCTTTTTTCACTTCTGGGGAAGTCAGGGAGGGGGTTGGGCCGGTTAGAGGAAGCCTGTCTGAGGCACACACAAAGCCTGTGCCTGAGACTGCATTCCTGCAGGCCCTGAGCTTCCTGTTCTTGGCTGGCCACATTCCTGCCTCATAGTCACCACAGAGACAGCTGGGCCCCTCTAGGAATCTATTCTCACATTCCCCAGATTCAGGGCAGGCATCTTACAGTACCCTTCTCTCCCTTATCTGCTTCTGAGGGATTTTCTTTTTTTTTCTCCCTTTCCTGAGAGAGGATGGAGTGAACTCTGTTCTTGACTTAGGTATCTCCTCTCCCTCACCCACTCCAAAAATCTGCTTCTTGGAATGGGAAAGGGAATGGGTGGAGAGGGAGTAAAAGTGGGACTTGAGGGAGGTCTCTCTGTAGCTTTACCCCTAACTTATAGCTACAGACTGGGGTGCTGGTCCCCCTTTAGCCCTTCTGGCTTTAGACTGGATCAATTCCAGCACTGTCTGGAAAAGACATTTCTTCTCTCTCCTTACTAGGATCTATCTATCCCAATATCTATATTTCCCAAGGGGAAAAGGATTAGAGTGGAGTTTTGACTAGGCCTAAAAATAAGAATAATGCTTTGCATATGTGTATCAATCTCAATGCTTACCACATTCCTCTAAGGGAGTACAGGCCCCTATTATCATTGTCTCCATTTTACAGTGTTAGGTCATGCCATACCTGGGTAGATCCGAGACTAGGTCTTCTGACCCTGAAGAATGACATTAAGACATTTATTCAGGTCATTTAGTAAGTGCCTATTTTGTGCAAACACCAGTGCTGGAGCTGGAGGGAAATATGTGTTACCACACTCTTCCCTCCCGGAGGTCACAACCTTTCCTCTAGAATCACAAGGAACTCTAGGCTTCCTTCTCTTTATGTACATCACATCTCTTCCCCCGTTATATTTAACTTGGAACTGTAATCTAGAGGTGGACAGAACAGCCTAGCACTCCTGTTTTACAATTGAGGACACTGAGGCCCAGGGAGAAGATAGTGGATAGGAGAGCGTGATTGGTAGGCTTTCCTCCCCTACCAGACTGCCTCCCACCCCCCACTTTGGGTCTGGTCTTCTGGGTTCCAATTTCAGCCCCACTTTCATCTTTGTAAGGGGCTCAGCTTTCTGGCTAGCTGAGGGAGTGGGAAACCAAACTGTCTGAATGTCCTTATCTCCTTTCCCAGTCAGGATTAAGGCAAGAGGGCTGGAGTGGAGAACCAGAGGGTTTAATCCCAGTCCACCTGCCTCTCCCCTCTTCTGGTTCATTCATCCATAGGTACCCCACCCCACCCCCTCACCGCAGTTGCTTAGGGCTCACATTTCCCCCACCTGTCCCCAATCCTCCCCTTAAGCCAGAGGGGACCTCAGCAGTCCCACTGCAGCTCAGCGCATTCGCCTCGCCCTCCTTCCCCCAATCCTGGCCTCCTCCTTCTCCTCCCCACCTTCTCCCCCACTCCTCCTCCCCCAGCCTTCCTAGGCTAGGAGTGTCCCAGAGCCGCGCCCTGTCCGGGTTGCGGGGCTGGGAGGGGAGTTGGGGCTCCTGGCCGGTGCAGGGCTCTCCATCCTCCTCCAGGGCTGCAGCTGCGCCTTCAGACGCTCCGGAGCCGGGCCATGCTGGGGAGGCGGCGGGTCTTCACCCTACAGCCGCTTGGTCGCCAGGGTGAGTTACGAACCTGCCCCTGCCCCAGCCCCAGGAGCCCCTTACAAAGATGAAAGCGGGGCTGAAATTGGAGCAGGCGCTGGAATTCTCCTCTAGATGTCTGCGCTCCGAAGAGTTCCTGGAGCACTCCTGGGGCTGGGGGGCGGGGGCGGTCCCCTCACCTCCGGATTTAACGTCTGATGATCCTATCTGTCCTGCTCCTGTCTTCCCTTCGGATGGGACTTTCTCCCCGCGCACGTCTGGTACCCTGCACCCTTCCCGGGACCTTGATTAAGCGCTTCCCTCCGCCCAGGGCGCATTCCCGGGGAACCCCGTGCCACGCCCCAGAACCCCCTGGCCTCGGGACTCCCACCATATTGTGGACCCAGGTTTCAGATTAGACCTATCTGGATTTATGGAGCTAGCCCTCTGCCCCCTTTTCTTTACATTCCACCTCCATCCACTCCAACCCTGCTCTAAGTTTAAATTCTGCTTACCTGCCCCAAGCATACATTTCCGAACGGAATTTCCTCTGACCCCACCTTAACTTTGTGTTAATTAGAAAAATAAACAACTCTGCCTGCTGCGGACTAAAAACCCACCCACCCCTCATCTCCTCTTGCAAGGCTTCTTTTACTTTGCAGGACTAGGAATTTATGCTCCCTTAGTGCTCTGAGCTACTCCACGTTCCCTCCCCCTTGGCTGCCACCCTTGGCCTTGGGACCATGTGGGCTGGGTGGGAGCTCCAGGGTGCTTCACTTGTCTTAATTGCTCTCATTCATAATAGCGCTTGATGGTTTGCGAGAGCTTTCGTTCGGCTCTCGTGTCACCCTCCCCTCACAGCTTGGGACAGAAAGCATCTTTTGCAGTGCCCCTTTCACCATCCTGGCAGCCCAGACCTTCCAACCTGGGTGAGCAAACCCTGTCTCCTTCCCTCCCCGCCCCCAAGCCCACCAAGCATTCCGAAACCGAAAGGGAAGAAAGGAAATATTAACAAGGTATTTTAGAAGTGATGGTAAGGGCTTCAAGGATATTGTACGTACAGTATACATACTGGGGATTGAGAGTGGGGGTGGGGTGGGCCAGGGCTTTGATCTTACCCAGAGGTGATGTTTGTAATGAGATTTTGTCTATAGTTATGTTTCCCTAGAATGCATAAATGTATTGTAAACCTCTCTTGGTGTCTAGTGTGGTGCAGTAGAAGCAGTGCTGGATTTGGTCACAGGACCTGGGTTCAAAGCCAAGCTCTGCCCTTTCCTACTTATGTGACCTTGGACAAATCATTTTGTGACTCTAAGCCTCAGTTTTCTCATCTGTAAAATGAGGGGTTTCACTAGGTGACCTTTAAGGTCTGCTCCAAATCTATGATGATATGATAGGTATATAATATATACTATATGTATGATATCATATATATCATACTATATAGTATACTATAGCATATATTATACTATAATGCATAATCCTATGGCCACTAGGCATCACAGAGGATAGAGCACTGGTCCTGAAGTCAGGAACAGCTGAATTCAAGTTATACCTTAAGACAACTTACTTAGCAGCGTGACTCTGAGTAGGTCACTCAACCTGTGCCTCAGTTTGCTTATCTGTAAAATGTGGATAATAATAATAGCACCTACCTTGCAGGGGATAAAATGATATAATATTTATAAAGTGATTTGCAAGCTTTAAAATGCTATATAAAGAGCTTTTTGTTCTTCGGTGTCTGACTCTTTGTGACCCCCATTTTCTTGGCAAAGATACTGGAGTGGTTTACCATTTCATTCTCTAGCTCTTATAAATGCTATTTATTATTATTATATTCTGATACCTGATCTCGGTGTGCGGGTGACCTTGAACTAGGAACTCTTGTCATCTGAGGACCAGCCAAGTTAAGTGTTGATCACCAGTCGAATTCTTTGGCCCCAGCAACACATGAAGACAGTTCTACATATAAAGGGGTTTCAATTTGTGTCCATTCAAGGGAATAAATACATCTTTGAAGTTTTAAAGTATGGATTAATTTACTGCAGAGTCACACAGCTAGTAAGTGTCTGAGGCTAGGTTTGAACTCAGGTCCTTCTGACTCCAGGGCTGCTGCTCTATCCACTGTACCACCTAACTGCCCTGGGTATACTCTTAATTTAAAGAGAGACAGCTTAGCATGGTGAATGGATAGAGGGCCAGCTTTGGAGTTGGAAGTCCTGGGTGTAAATTCTGCCGCCAACACACTCATAGTAACTGACTTCTCAGATTCCCCCAGGCAGTTCTCTATGGCTATCAGTCATAGATCTGGACAAAAATATTTTTTAAGAAAACAGGCATCATCTCAGTGGTGTCTAACCCAAATTAGTGGTAGTCTTCTCATTAGCTTGGATGATTTTTTTTTTCATGGTAAGCAGTATGGGTAGTCAAAGGATACTTTGTCCTACAAAATGGTCCAGAGACAGAGAAATTTGTGAGCCAGTGCACTGGACTGTGCCAGCTCTCTGTAAAGGAACTCAGGTGAGGAGATCTGGGATCCTAAAATCAGTACCCATGAACCTGAGGGTAAGACTGGCTGGCCTTTTCTCCTTAGTTCTATACAGGGCTGGTGAGAATCTGGGGGAGGGACTTTCTAGCTGATCGGGATAGGGCTATCCATGTTCATGAAATCTATTCTCAGATCCCTTTGGGGATCTGTGGACCCTAGGTTAAGAACCTGTGATTTAAAGCTCTGACTGAAAAGGCCAGTGGGGTTTCTCCTTCCACTAGGGAAAACTCTGAACTCTACATTCTCTCTTTCTCCCGCTCTCAATCGTGTGGATAAAAGTACTTTAGCTACAATCCTGATCTGCTCAGCTACTAACATCTCCCTCCTTCAAATTGGGGCATTGAGGTGGTTGGGTGGATAGAACACAGGGCCTGGAGGCAGGAAGATTTGAGTTCAAATGTGGCCTCAGACACTTACTAGCTGTGTGACCCTGGGCAAGTCACTTAACTCTGTTTTCCTCAGTTTCCTCATCTGTCAAATGAGCTGGAGAAGGAAATGGCAAACCACTCCAGTATCTTTGCCAAGAAAACCCCAAATGGGGTTATGGAGAGTCAGAAATGAATGAACAGCAGCCCCAAATCACCTTCTAGCTATTTAGAATCTATTTTGCATATATTCATATGTACATGTTGGTGCCCCCAATAGAATATAAGCTCCTTGAGGGCAGGGACTGTTTCATTTTTTGTCTTTGCATCCCTAGAGTTTAGCACAGTGACCTGCAGATAGTAAATCCTTAAAAAGTGTTTGTTCATTGATGTAATCTAGTCTGATCCAGCAAGCATTTATTAAGGGTGGAAAATGAACAAAGCACTATGATTAGGAGATGAGAATATAAAGACAAAACAAAAAACAGATCCTGCCCTCGAGGAGCTTCCATTCCATTGGGGACAACAATGTGTGAGGGGTGTGTGTGTGTGTGTGTGTGTGTGTGTGTGTGTGTGTGTGTGTGTGTGTGTGAATGAGAGAGAGAAAGAAAGAGAGAGAGAGATGGAAGAGGGATGGGAACTAGGAACAATGAAAGGAAAGGTTGTGAGTTCCCCATTACTGGTGGTCTTCTGTTCGAGGCTGGTCAGTCAGCTGTTGGAGATGTTGTAGAGGTGCTTCTGTTCACACATCGTTTTGACTTCGTGACCTCTCAAGTCCCTTCCAGGTCTGAGATGCTGTGATCTCACCTGACTTCTTCCGTATACGGCCTTGAACAGCTCCTCTCTCGCCCACTCCTCTAGGGGCACACCTTCCCATGGGAATGTTGTTTGGTCCAGGAATCTCGGGGGTGGGAGGGTGTATGGTCTCTGATGCTGTCTTTCCTTGGCAGATGGTGGTTGTGAGGAGCTTCTGGGTGGCTGTGTGGTGCTTGGTGCTAAGAACATTTATCTTCGTGTTCATGACATGCCCAGGGTAGGCTCCGCTGAGCCCCAGGATGGTGACTGCATGGTGACAGGCTCCAGGGAACAGGCTTCAAGGGACTCTGGGGTGGAAATGGGGGGAGGGGAAAGTCCTTCCACTACCCCTCCTGGCTTCAATCTGGACTCTTCAAGCTTGGAGCTGGGTGGGGGGCCCAAGCCGGCCCCTGTCACTATGGAACCCCCTGCAAACCTGGACAGGTTCCTGGCTAGCCAGAAACTAGAGCAGGTGGTGGCGAGGTCCCGCTGGCCTCGATCTTCGTCTACTGTGACACCCACGTATCTGAAGCGGAATGAGCAGGGACCTGAGGTGTCTCCAGAAATAACTGGATATCGGAGCGGCACCGAGGCAGAGGTTGGCTCCCAGCTGAGCCCAGCAGAATCTCTGGTGAGTGCTGGCCATCAGACCAGAAGAGGGACATGTCAGGGCAGCGTTGCCAATTGAGGAGGGGATGCGGGAGACCCCCCTCTCCCTAGAGCCTTCTTAATTCCCACCTCCTTATCTCTGAAACTTTCTTGGGGTGGAGTTCGCTCTCAGGCATTTCCTGATCCTAATTGGTAGGTGCTGGCATAACTTCATGACTCAACAGGTAGCTGGGGTTGTTTGCAACCTCCCCAAAGAGTGGGTGGGCAGGGGCGCAGGTTCATCCTGATACTGGCTCAGGTTGGGTGGTGGTGTGGGGGTGGGGAATGCTGTTGGGCAGGGGTCTTTTATCCAAGGCTTGGCTCCCCACACCCACATTCTCCCTTCCTTTCCCTGAAAGCTTGCTTTCCTCTGGGGGGGGGCCCAAGGAGAGGAAAGCCGATCTAATCACCACACCCTGCTATGTCCTCCAGGTAGTGGGCTCTGAGTCCAATGCCTGGGCTTGCCTCCCAGGTCAGGGGCTGCGATACTTGGAGCACCTGTGCTTGATGCTGGAGCGAATGGCCCTGCTCCAACAGCTTCATCTGCAGCTCCAGGAGCAGTACCAGCAGATGCCAACTGTGAGTGAGGAGTGAGGAAATCAGGGAATGGGGGATGCCACAGGACCCTGGGGCCTGGTGTGGCAGGGCACATGTCAGGGAGGGAGGTAGAGGAGCATATCAGGAATGGGGCCAACTCTAGTTCTGGGTAGGAACCTACGTTATATTGGAAAGAGCAGTAGGTTCAGAGTCAAGGAAGTCCTGGGTTCGAATCCTGCTCCTACTACTGATTAGCTCTGTGGCCTTGGGAAAGTCACTGGATTTTATTGAGCCTCTGTTACCTTTTCTGTGAAATGGGGATAATCATACCACTTGTACTTACCTAATAGGGTTGCTAAGGGGGTCAGATGATTTAATGTATGTGCAAATCATCAAGTGCTGTATAAATGCCAGTTATTCGTTGGATGGGCAGGCAGGGATTTGTCTGGCTCTGCAATGTTGGATTGGGTCCCCTCGTAGATGAGGTCACAGATCTCTGTCTCTCCCTGGTGCAGGGCCTGGAAGAGAAGATTGAGAACTCAGTTCTTGCTCCTTTTCACCCTCGATTCTCTTCCATGCTGGGGCTTCAGGAATTTCAGAATCCAGTGGAAAAGACAGGTAAATGACAACTTGCCGGACATTTTTTTTCTTCCTGGTTCCCTGAAACTTCATTTGCCATTCTTCTGTTCTATGGCACACAGCAGGTCTTTTTGGCTTCAAACACCCTGCTCTCAGGCACCTTGATTATTAATCCAGTGGCTTCCTCTTCCTTGCCTAGGTTAACCCAAGTCCCTTTCTTCACAGTGGAAGAGTCAGCCCTGCCTCGACGGGCAGAGGTGCACAGTATGAGCACACCAGATTTGCTGGAGGGACCATCGGGGGCTATCCACACAATCCCATCCTACCGAGGGCACAGGGTAGGTGCTCCATATTGCTAGGAACAAACCAATGGGGACTGGAGGGCCTTGGGGCAGGAAGGTCAATATTAGAAACCCCTTGTACAAGGAGTGTCAGGAATGGGAGGTCCTGTGGGGCAAAGGACTTAAGGAGCTAGAATGTTGGTAAGGTTCTAGATTTGAGTGGGTGGGTCCTCATTGAGCATGGTCATCTTTACACTGTAGCTGAATGGGTCTTCGTGCCTCACCTTTTCTTCTATTTAGAAAACTCTATCCCATTGGAACAAAGTCAAAGCTTTGCTCAACAGGATCCGATGGAAGAGCCCTCATGCCTCTGAATCTTCTCTTGCTCAAGATCCCTCTGCCCCCAGGTAAGTCTTGAAATGGGGATGGAGATCAGTTGGACAATGGAGATTAACTGGGTTTAGAAAGGAGAATAGAAAAGAGACCAGAGAAATGAGGGTACCTGGAGTCTACAGCCAATTGCTTCTTTCCAAAGCATGTCGCAGCTAGAAGGGACCTTACAGATTGTCTGAGGGAGTCCGGCCTAGTGACCTGAGCACTGGTCTCGGAATTAGGATGGCCTGGGTTTGAATCCTGGCTCACATACCTAACTAGCTATGTGACTCTGGACTACTCTGTGAGTCTTAGTTTCTTAATGTATAAAATGAGGATCGAGTAAATGAGTAAGCCCCTTACTGAAGATCAAATGTGAGTCCATCTTACCGATGAGGAAACAGGGTTGGAGAATGTTGATGATGATGATAATGATGACGATTTGTGGTTGTTATTCAGTGATTCCTTTTCTTTGGGGGGCAGTTCTTGGCAAAGATATTGAAGTGGTTTACAATTTCTTTCTCCAGCTCATTTTACAGATGAGAAAACTGAGGCAGACAGGGTGGCCCTCTATCCACTGTGCTACCTAGCTGCCTTATGATGATGGTAATCCGAATAATAAGCATAAAGAATGATAGTAGGATATCAACTTATCTTTAGACTGTCTAAACTCCATTGAATATAAGGTGAGAAGAGTGATAATAATAAGAATAAAGATAATGATGTGGCAACAAGGTGATGCAGTGGTTAGAGCTCTGAGCCTAAAAGGAAGGAAGACCTGAGTTCAAATCCAGCCTCAGACACTTAACAGCTGTGTAACCCTGGGCAAATCAGTTAACCTCTGTTTGCCTCAGTTTCCTAATTTGTAAAATGGGGCTCATCAAAGTACCAACCCTGCAGGGTTGCTTTGAGAATTAAATGAGATAATAATTGTAAAAAGTGCTTTGCACAGTGCCTGACACATAGTAAGCTCTGTAGAAATGTTAGCTATGATGATGATGATGATGATAAGAGACATTTTAAAGTTTACATACATCATTGAATTTAAGGCTCATGACAGCGCTGTGAAATGGCTTCTAAAGTGAAGTATGCTTACTAGCTTTGTCACCCTGGGCAAGTCACTTAACCTCAATTACCTAAAAAACAACAACAACAACAAAAAAGTGAAGTATCATAATATGATCCCCCTTTACAGGTGAGGAAACCGAAGCTCACAGAGTGTCATGTTCACATGGCTGGTTTCACGGGAAGGTTTTGAATCCATTTGCTTCTGATTCTAAGTCCAGTTCTTTCTATGACTCTCCTGAGTCCTTTGGGGCTGAGCTAAGACTAGAATCCAGGTCTCTTGACACTCCCTCCAGTACTTATTCTATTATAAAATGATATCACTCAGAATGACCCTCAATTTATCAGCCCGTGCCTCAGTTTCCTTTCTGGACAATAAGGATAGGGACTGGGCATGGGGGGGGGAAGGGGAGAAGAGGAAAGTGACTGTATTACAAAGTTCCTTTTCCCCATTGCTTAAGTGACATGCTGAACAAATGCTCCTGCGTGAAATTATTGCAATTGTTGCTTTCTGACTCGATACCTACCTACTTCCTTTCCTTACAGGAGAGATTCAGAGGAACTACCGGAAGGTCCCCTGCGTTACCCCCAACGTAGGACCTTCCTGCCAAGTTTGGTGGCAAAGAAGCATCGAGCCAAGAACTTCTCAGTCTGCTGAACCGTCCTACACGCCAAAGTCCTTTCTTCTCTGTGTCTGGCACATCATGGGTAGGGCAGCATCCCTTCAATGCAACAGCCTTTACCTGGGCTTACTCTGTTCCTTACCATGACTAGTAGCTTGGAGTGGGCTCCATGATGTGAGAGCTGGATCTCTCCCCTTCAAGATCTCTGGAATATGGAGCTTTTGGATCTCAGGGAGCCATAATTCATTCCATCAATCCTCCACTGATCAAAACCCTTCTATAACTTGGTATACCTGCTTCCTTGAGTTGCTGCAGTTGAAAAATTTCATTGCCCTGTGACCAAGGTATTGATGAGTCTCTTTGAGCTTGGACATCAGACACACAGTCCATCACTAGGCCTGTCCTTGAAGCCTTTCTAGCTTGCTAAGACTGACCAGATCTTGGGCTCCACTTCCAGTCTTCAAGATTCAAAGGTCAAGGATCAAGGTCAGGGTGAAGGGCTGGAGGAGGACTGCAGTGGAGGTGGGGTTCTATGGACTGAAGTGTCTCCTGCTAAAGTCTTTCTGTCCTAGCTCTTGCCCATTGTCAGAAATCCTTAGGATTGTATTATGGGAACTAACTTATTTGTTGTGCCTTTGTGTGAAGCATGTGTGGTGATTTGACCCCACAGGCCCTGTGCATCCTGTTGTAGATGTATATTTATATGTAATTATATGTAGACGTGTTTATAATATATACAGGTGTCAGTGTGAGCTGGCTGTTATACCAGCCCCTGCCTTCCCGTGGGGGTTGGTTAGATGTTTGATTTTTGAGGTGGGAGAAGAAAGGGAGCATTCCTTCACTGCTCTGGAGAGACCATACCTCGATTCAACTCAACATACACTTATTGAGTGCTCACTCTATGGAACCTTGGATCCTTGACCTGTCCTGTTCAGCACAGCCATCTCCAGGGTGGGGACCCTTCAAGTCAGTGCATCACAGCTGTCTTTGGATCTCTTGTTAGTTGAAGATACTTCCAAGAGGCTCACTTCAGAATGGGGTGAGAACATGGATAGAAAGGCACAGTAGAGGCAGGGTGGTACAGTTGGAGGTGGAGGGTAAGGACCTGGGTTCATTTATTACCATTTTGATCATGGACAAGACCCTCTCTGGGTTATCATTTTATTTATCTTTAACATGAGAGGGATTGATTGAACTAGGTTTCACAGAACAAGTCCCCTTAATAAAAGGATTTGTTCTGTGAAGTTTGGATTCAGAGGGCCACATGTGGCCTCCAGGCCCCACCCCTGAAGTAGATGATTTCAGAGATCCCTTTCATTTCTAGATTTATAAACCTAATAAAGGGAGTGGTGTGTAGTGGGTGTGGGAACTCTGGAAGAGAGAGGAAGATGTGTGACAGAGAAGGACGATGGGACTTCCTGGGGTGTAAGAGGGTAGTAATGTTTTCATGTGTTTTGTAGTGTGTTACAGTTTGCAAAGTGAAGGTTGACAGCTGTGTGTGCTAGGATGGGGTGGTGATGGGTAGATAGGACTGTGGTTGAAGGGAGGTCAGAGGTTTTGGTGTTGGGGCAGCACAGGGTAGGGAAAGTTCCTGGCCATATGCCCCTAGGCGAGTCACTTCCCCTCTGCCAGCCTCAGTTTCACATCTGGGGGATGAACATAACAATGCTCACTGTACTGTGAGGATAGTCTTTGTTAACTAACTGTAGGACATTGCAGGAAAGAGGAGCAAGAGTTAATGGTAACTTTGGTTGAAGACACTCAGAAACTGACTTTGGGGAGCTTTGGGGTGTGTAGCTCTTGGAAGTCGAATAGGCGGCTGCAGTGCCCTCTGAGGTGTCTTCTAGGATGGCAAGGGGAAAATGGTGGGCTTGGTCTGGGGTTAGGGTGCTTCTTTTACATAGGAACTAGTTCTTCGGAGTCTCACGTTGTCGCCAGACATTTATAACGTGAGCACCGAGGCAACCACCCCCGCCGATTCCAGTAGGGGGAGGCACGCTTCCGTTTTTAGGCTGTTGAAGGCTAGCGGGCCGACTAAGGGGACGATATCCGGCAGGGAAGCGGCTTCCGAGCAGTGGTCGCGCTTCCGGCGAAGCGTTTCCGGTGGCGGTAGTGGTGGCAGCGGTGGTTCCGGGTGCCTTTGTCCCCCGGTGTCGCGACCCCGGGCCCACAGGTGGGTTCAGGGCCCTTCTCCTCCCCGCCTTCCGCCCCTGGTGAGGGGTCGCGGGCCCCTGGATCGGGCTTCCCGGACCCGGGCCACAGCTCGTAAACTTCCCTCTCCCGGTTTCCGTGGTAACGGGCTTGGGCTCCGGGGAGGGGGGGAGGTGGAAGCCGCGCCCCTCCTCCCTTTCTCTGCCCTCTGCCCCTCCTCCAGCGGCCCCGGGCTGCCTCGGCCAGGGCAGGCGGAGGCGGGAAAGCTAGTGTCCGGGGCTGCGGCCAGTCTGCGCGGGGAGAGGGCTTCGGGGAGCGGGGGCAGCCCGGCAGCAGCGCCCCCCACCCTGGTCCCCAGGAGGTCCTCTCCGCTCCCAGTCTCTCCGCATCTCTCCTTCCCCCCGCCGCCCTCCCATCTCCTCCTCGTCACCTGCCTCTTCCCGCTTTCCATTATCTCTCATCATCCTGTTCCTATGTTCCATCATCATCCCTCTCCTACTGCAGGATCCCTCCTGCTCCCTCTCCTCCCCATGAGCATTGTCCGTACCACTGCCCCCTCATCCTCCATTCCTCAACGTCTCCTCTTCTCCTTCCACATAATTTCTTTTCCCCCCTTCCTCTTGTCTCCTTTCCATATCCTTACCACACTATTGTAGCCTTATCCTTTCATTGCCTTTTCTCCCCCCAACCCCCAATTCCATCCTATCTCCCTTTTCCTTTCTTCCTATTTTCCCTCTTCTAGGATATTAAGATCTCTTGCTTCCATATGAAGTAGATAACATTTCCCTTTTCATCAAAGGTTTTTCCCAAGACCCAGTAAAAGACACCAGCATTCTCAATGTCTCAGTTCAAGCGCCAGCGGGTCAACCCACTACCAGGAGGACGAAACTTCTCAGGTTAGGCCCTATGCCCATAGCTGATACTGTATTGGAAAATGCCTGCTTTGTCTTCCTTAGAGTTAGACTTCCTCCAGTTTTCGCTATTGAGGTTTCTCTAGCAGATAGTAAATTTTATTTTTTATGCTGCATCATTAAGGATAAATAGCTACAAACTTAAGCCTCTCTGCTCCTACCACAGCATCCCTGAGGTGATGGTAATTTCTAATGGGGGCTGTAGGTGGTGGGAGAAGAACCATTTGCTGAGATTGCCCTGAGAGTGAGAGAGCTGCTGTGTGGTGCTGATAGCAGTATCTGCTAGAGGTATTTGGAAGCTGTATGGTCTGTGGCTAATTGATTCAGAACTAGAAGGGATTTCAGTGGTCATTTAATCCAATCCCCCTCCTTTTACAGATGAGGAAACAGAATCTCAGAAATGTGACTTACTCAAGGTTGCAAAGGATTTGAACACAGGTCTTCTGACTCCAAATTCAGTGTGCTTTCTACTTTACCAAGATACTTTATACAACCTTTTCCTGATCCTGGGGTCTAGATTGGGCTAAGGCAGTATGCCAACTCTGCTTTTGCTTTTATTCTCATAGGCTCTGCATCCACATCTCTCCTGGGCCCACCACCAGGTTTGCTCACCCCTCCTGTAGCCACAGAATTGTCCCAGAATGCCAGGCACCTTCAGGTAGGCATTTATTCAAGTATACTGTCCATTGAGGTCTTGCCTTAATGTGTGAATTCTGATGACTCTTTGATCTTTATGTTACGGGTCATTCTCTTCTACCTTTTTCCCATCTTGGGGAAATGGCTAATCAACTCTTTGACTAGGAATCATATACCTTGGGCTTGAGGATTATTTAGCTTTTCTTTATCTAAGAAGAAGCCAAGTCCTTATAGGTTGGTGGCTCAGAAACCAATCTGATTTTCATCCATGACTGGGTTACATCTATTTTTAATTGTTAGTCTCCTACAGATTGAGATTTTCTGGCAAAGAGGACTTTAACTGTCCTTTCACTGATGACTCAGACTGTTGAGGGTGTTGGGTAGGGATGAGAAGGTAGTTTGAAAGTAGGTCTTTTGTGTTGATGGCATTATGAGAGATACTCATTTGTTTCCAGCCATTTTCCTCCTTATTTTGATTACTACCCTTTTACTCTACAGGGTGGAGAGAAGCAACGTGTCTTTACTGGCATTGTCACCAGCTTGCATGACTACTTTGGGGTAGTTGATGAGGAGGTCTTCTTTCAGTTGAGGTAGGCTGAAGGCTCTGATGATCTCCCCAAAGAGTGAGGATGCTTTGACAGAAAAAATTTAATGGGTTAAAGTTTATCATCATGATGGTGTAGAAATCTCTGAGGCTGCTATTTGCATTGGGCCCCAGGGGATTTGGGTGCTAACAGGCAGGAAATTTATGGGGGGAAGACCTTCTTTACCAGAAAGTCTTCTGGGGAAGGGGAGGACATGGTATTTTTGAGGTGACCAGGGGGCCTGGTGAGGCCCCTCTTCTCAATGGGCACTCTTGGATTTTGTGCTGGCAGTGTGGTGAAGGGCAGGCTGCCCCAATTGGGTGAGAAGGTGCTGGTAAAGGCTGCATACAATCCTGGCCAGGCAGTGCCCTGGAATGCTGTCAAGGTTCAGACACTCTCCAATCAGGTACTCAGTCCTTGTCAGTATGTGCATTGGGGAAGGGAGCCCATATGACCTGAAAGCCAAGAAGGAGTCATACTTCTTGGGAGGGGGGTGTTTTGCTTTAGGGTGTGTGAACTCAGTATTAAGAGTCTCCTGAGTTCCTGATTTTCACTCCTCAGCCCCTGCTGAAGTCCCCAGCACCTCCCCTTCTACATGTGGCAGCGCTGGGTCAGAAACAAGGCATTCTGGGGGCTCAGCCTCAGCTGATCTTTCAGCCTCATCGGATTCCCCCACTCTTCCCTCAGAAGCGTGAGTATGGTTGATAAGGAGGGTGAGACAGAATGGTTATGATTCAAACTAATAGGCTCCCTGTTCTAATCAGAACTGTGGATATAGAGCTTGAGAGGTAGAGATGTGAAGATAGCCAGAGAGATTTCTTGAGTCTTTGACTTATAATGTATTTTCTCTCCTTAGCACTGAGTCTCTTCCAAACATCCCCTACATTGCATCTGAGCCACTTGAGCAGGTTTCCTGCTCGGGGTCCTCATGGCCGACTGGATCAGGGTCGAAGGTAAGAAAATGGAACCAGGGAAATTGTTGTTTGTGTGCTTCTTTTTCATGGTATTGACCCACTGTCATTGATACTGTCTCTGCAACTGGTCACTTTGCCTTATTATATATTTTCACAGTGAGAGGTAAATATAAATGACTTATGTCTGTTTTAGCAGACAGGTACATGATGTGAATTGGTCTTCCAAAGTATTTCAGAAACTAGACCTTTTATACAACTAAAATGATCATATAAGACTGAACATTTCAATGTTCATTAAAATGACATTACCATCTACATTTTAAAAAGTTATTGATTTAAATTGTGTGTACTCATAAATGTGTAGCAAAAGTTCTTTAGATTTATGTAGTGCCTTGAAATCAAAGAAAGCAAAGGTCTTAGGTTGCTTAGTGTGGAGCAAGTGTGTTGAATTGGACCTTTGGGATATTTTGACTTTGTCTTGTGTGATATGTGAATAATGTGTTATGCATAGAGTATGTTACTAGTTCTTTTCTTGCTGCCCTCTGCTCTTTTTTCTCTCCCTAAAGGTTTTCACTTTGTTCCCTGAGATCTAACTTACTTTTACCTTAGAATTGTAATATTAGAGGTGGAAAGGATCTTAGAAGCCTTTTGATCTAATCCCTGCCTGAGCAAGAATACTTTTTTTGTATCCCTTAACATGTAGATGCCTAGCTGTTACTGGATGTAGTAGGATACTTGTTATCTCTCAAGGCAATTCATTCCATTGTTGGACAGCTCTAACTGAAAAAGGTTTTCCTTTTCATCTCACCAAAATTTACCTCTCTGAAACGTCTATCTCTTTTTGCCCTTGAGGGCTAAGTAAAATAGTAATACTACCTTTTCCACACGATAGCTTTTCAGATATTTGAAAACTGTCATCATGATCCCCCTAAATCTTTTTCTGAGTTCCTTTCCCTGTTCCTTCAACTGAACCCTGTTATGGCATGATCTTCTTCTTTTTTTTTTGTTTTTTGTTTTTTGTTTTTTTAGGCAGTTGGGGTTAAGTGACTTGCCCAGGGTCACACAGCTAGTAAGTGCCAAGTGTTTGGTCTGAGGCCGGATTTGAACTCAGGTCTTCCTGACTTCAGGGCTGGTGCTCTATCCACTGCGCCACCTAGCTGTTATGGCATGATCTTGAAGTCATTCACCATCTCGTTTTCAGTCTCCTGGATATTCTCCATCCTATCAATGTCCTTTCTAAAATATAGTGTCCCAAACTAAACACAATACTCCAGATGTAGTCTAACGAGGGCAGAGAACAGTGGGACAAAATCTCCTTTGTTTTGGACACTATGTTTCTGTTAATGCAGCCTCAGATCAAATTAGCTTTTGTGCCTGCCATATCACAAACAGACTAGGGTTTGTTTTGTGTGTTTGTGTGTGTGTGTGTGTGTGTGTGTGTGTGTGTGTGTGTGTGTTTTAAACTTTGATCAAGCCCTTTTGAAATGAAAATCAAAGAGGGATAAAAACCTCATATCCTAAATGTCAGCAGGGTTGTAAGTAGGAAGCCATCCAGAATCCTGAAAAGGAACTCTGCAAAACTTGGGGCAAAGTTTTACAGTGACATGGCCAGCAACAGGCCAGGTTGCAGAGTTAGTATTTATTTTCTTAGGAATAAGTCTTTCTTGAATTCCAGACTAAAAGAATAAAGCCTAGTGCCTTCATGGTTGCTTATCAGGAGGCTTCTGTTTGTGCTTCCTTTGATTTTTCTCAATCTCATGGTGTTAGAGCATATGTTTAAGGGTAAGTCATATATACACACCTTTTGCTTCTAACTCTATGGGCTTCATTGTCTTTATTTATAAAATGGAGGGATTAAATTAGGATGATAACTAAAGATTCCTTCCAGCTTTCATATTCTATGCAGTGATTTTATTATTGAACCCTTAAGTATCATCTAAAGCAGGGGGAAAATACATATTATTAAATTTTTTGTTTCTAGATTATAAATTGTAGATCAGTTATGGAGTCATCAATATTTATTGAATCCTTGCATGTGAGATGTTGCATTTGGGGTGCTGTGTGTGATTTTGGCCCTAGCTTTACAGTGATCTAGTTTACAGTAATCTAGAGTGGAAGGAAATAATTGAGGATGAGTGTTTTTTAGTTGAGAAAAATATGTGGGGTAGGAAAGGAGGTGGTAGAAATTAGGTGCTTTCAGGGGATGTTCAGTTTCAAGAGGCATCAATAACATCAGTAACTTTGCTGGAAGGTATGGTTTTCTGATTCCACATTTAGGAAAGACATTACTAAACTGGTGAGTGTTCAGAGGAGGGCATTTAGGATGGTAAAGTCTTGAATTCATGTCATGTTTTCAGTTGTTTTTCAGTCATGTCTGACTCTTATGTAACCCTATTTGGGGTTTTCTTGGCAAAGATACTAGAGTGGTTTGCCATTTCCTTCTCCAGCTCGTTTTACAAATGAGGAACTGAGGCAAACAAGTTAAGTGACTTGTCTAAGGTCACCCAGCTACTAAGTGTCTGAGGCCAGATCTGAACTCAGGAAGATGAGTCTTCCTGACTCCAGGCCCAGCACTCTAGCCACAGTGCCACCTTGCCACCTTATGTCATGAGTTCATGTCACATGGTGATCTGTTAGTTGAAGGAACTGGGGATGTTTAGCCTGGAGAACAGAAAACTCAAGTGACATTATAGTTGGCTTCAACTATTTGAAAGACTCTCAGATGGAAGATAACTAGACTTGTTCTATTTGGCTCCAAACAATAGACAGTTGTTACTATGAAGGAGTCGTGAAGCTGTAAAGAGACAAACTTAGGCTTGACGTCAGGAAACGCGTCCTCACAATTAGAGTCGTCTGGAAGTGGAATCAGCAGGTTCCCCCTTCTTCAGACAAAGGATGGATGGCCGGTTTTTTGGATGGAGGTTAGACTAGGTGGCCACTTAACTCCCTTGCAACCCTGACATTCTGTGATTCAGTGGTGACAGCTTCTCTTTCGGGGATCTGGAGCATGGTATCCCACTGGACTTTTAGTGTTATTTTTCATGGGACTTTGAGGCTGGGCATGTTTCTGCTGATGGTTTCCTATTACTGAAGTTTACTTTTTTTTTTTTTGGCTAGGCAATGGGGTTAAGTGACTTGCCCAGGGTCACACAGCTAGTGAGTGTTATGTGTCTGAGACCATATTTGAACTCAGGTCCTTCTGAATCCAGGGCCGGTGCTCATCCACTGCGCCACCTAGCTGCCCCCACTTTTTTTTTTAACTGGTAATGAGTTATAACCAAGTCCTGATTGTTCATAGTATTAGGGGAAACTTGTCTCAGATTATTCTAAACCACAGGCATTTAGTGGACTATACAATGTAGCTGAAAAGTTACATTTACTAAAATCTACTTAAACTACTAGTCTCGCTGTGTGTGGTTGTCCAAATGATTTCAAAGCTGTGTCATAGAAACATTGAAATTCTTGTAGAGACGTAGCTGAGAGAAGGTATTCTCCCTGTCTTTAGTTAAATAGCCCAAAAAATGGTTCAAAAATTAGCGCTTGAAGCTCTGATTTTGAAGGTCAATGAGAGGAGAAGGAAGCAGGTCTGGTACAAATACAGCTGACACTCAGTTATTCTGGAGTGAGTAATTTACTCCTGAATAATTGATAATTAGTTATGTCTGTACCAAGAGATAGGGTTTTCGTGTCTAGGACAGTCTGAGAATGTATGTTACTAGAAGACAGGGGTTGTCTTTGTTTAACTCAATAATATCCCCTAGTACTTACGGGTACTTAATACTCTAATGATAATATTTCAACCTTCAGTGATGACTATGACTCCAAGAAACGCAAGCAGAGGGCAGGTGGGGAGCCTTGGGGTGCTAAGAAGCCAAGACATGACTTACCACCTTATCGGGTCCATCTTACTCCCTATACTGTGGACAGGTGAGCATACAGAGCTGTGGGGTAGAAGGGAGCTTTCTGGGGGCTAAGTGTGAGAGTTTGATGATAAGAGATAGGCTGTGACCCTGTTTTCTTTGCTTTTGGCTTGTAGCCCCACCTGTGACTTCTTAGAACTCCAGCGCCGGTATCGAAGTCTCTTAGTACCCCCAGACTTCTTAGTTGTGCATCTGAGCTGGCTGTCAGCCTTCCCCCTGAGCCAGCCCTTTTCCCTACATCATCCAAGCCGAATTCAGGTATCATCAGAGAAGGAACAAGGCCCAAGTGCTAACCCTGAGGCCACTCCACCAGATTCTGACATGACTTACAGTGCTAAGGTGACTTGGTAGCATCTTGTTACCTTTCTCATGGTTTAGGAGAATCTCCACAGTATCTGTTAGTTACTCTTTTCTTGCTGCCTCTGCTTAGGTACTTTTGCTCTCCTCCCCGGGACTAGAAGAATTACATCGTTGCTGCCTGCAGTTTGTAGAAGACATGGCTGAGCCAAGAGAGAGTCCAGAACACCCTTTGAAGCAAATTAAGGTAAGAGTTGGAATGATTCTGGGTTCTGTGAAGCAAGATCTCAAAATCTTATACTTTTCCTTCCCCTAAGACCTTTTAATTGATATTGTCCCGCTGCCACCAAAGGCCTGGCTGCAGTATCACTAGATTTCCCTCTACTGCAAGCCTGCCCTTCTCTTTTCTCCCATGCCCTTGCCTACTTCACATTCCTAGAATTATGGTGAATTGTAGTTCTGTTAATCAGTCAACATTAATTCAGCCCTTCCTATGGGCCAAGTATAGTGCTAAGCACTGGGGAGGGCTCTGGGTTTCATGACGGTGTAGCTTGTTTCAGCTTCTTACTCCTTACCCCGAGAATAGTGCTTTGCAAGTAGTAAAGCACTTAGGTGTACTTGAATTTAATTGAAGAATCTTAGAGCTAAAAGAGACCTTGAGGTGATGTAGTGAGTATACAGATGAGAAAGCTACGGGCTGAAAAGCCCACAGCTCTGCCGATTTATATAGCTCATAACTTCTGGCAAAGCCAGGACTAGAACCTTCGTCTTTACCCACTTTTCACTCTGTATCTAGCTCCTTCCTGCCTAATATTATATGTCAGTTTGTTGAGGGGGCAGGTGGAATGGGGGAGGAACACTTAAGCTTTAAAAATTCTTCTTTCATAGTTCTTGCTGAGGAGGAAGGAGGATGAGGCTGTGATGGTTGGGGGTGAGTGGTCACCCTCCCTAGATGGTCCTGACCCGAAGGCTGATGCCCAGGTATTGGTCCGAACTGCTATCCGCTGTGCCCGAGCTCAGACAGGCATTGATTTGAGCAATTGCACAAAGTGGTGAGTATCCTTTCTGCAGTTTTTATTTGAGGACATTTAGTGTAGTTGGTGAGAAGATTGTACTTAAACCAAGATAACAGATTCAACAGCTCCATATAGACTTGCCAGCTTCCCTCTCTTCTGTGACCACAGAATACACCTTTGACCCCAGCCTTACGGATGGGTGGCATGGACTACAAGTGGGGGTTTGGTGACTGTGTTTGTGTGTGGGTTAGTGCCTGTCCATCACCCTTCCTGGCTCCACGGCAGTGGTCAGTAATGTGCGTGCATTTGGTGAAGGGAAGGGTCATAGTTAAAAAACTATGTGTGTCCCAGGTTAGGGAGCTTGTGATAGATGTGGGGGTTGCCTGGTCATTTGGATTGCAGGGTTCATCAGAGGGTAGTGTCTCAGTGCCCCCTTTTGCTGGGAGCAGGTGGCGTATTGCTGAGTTTCAGTACATACAGCTGGGACCCCCTCGGCGGCAGCGAACAGTAGTGGTGTATCTGCCAGACATCTGGACTCTTATGCCCTCCCTGGAGGAGTGGGAGGCTCTGTGCCAGCAGAAGGCCGCTGAGGCAGCTGCCCCACTCCAGGAGGCTCCAGTGGTAAGTCTGAACCCTGGAAGGGACAGGATCCAAAACATTTGGACTAACAGGTGATGACCATTTTGTTTGCTTCCTAGGAAGCAGAGGCTTCTGTAGAGGAAACAGACTCATCTGAGCTTGCAACAACAGAGGCTTCTGAACAAGACAGAGAGAATCCTGAACTCAGTCTGCAGCAGGAAATGGACCCTTCTTTCCCAGAGGCCCCTCCCCCTCCCCTGGAACCTGTTATAATAGCCCAGCCTGGCTGTACCAACCTTTCCCTCCATGCAATTGTGGAGGATCGGAGGCCAAGAGAAAAGATCTCATTTGAGGTAGATGTGGAAGGTGGTCTGGGTATGTGCTTGGTCTAGCAGAACTTAGAGGAACCATTTCTTGGTATTCATGCACCCTCAATTCTGCATTAACAGGTAACGGTGTTGGCAGTACTGTTTCAGGAGATGCTGCAGCGAGACTTTGGATACAAAATCTATAAGATGTTGCTGAGCCTTCCTGAAAAAGAAGTGCCCCCACCAGAGCCGGAAAAGGAGGAGGCGGCCAAGGAAGAGGCAGCCAAGGAGGAAGCGGCCAAAGAGTCCAAGGATGAAACACAGAATGAGGGAACGTCTGCTGAGCCGGATACGTTGTTGGTGAGTGCCAGGGCCAGAGAGGGGAAGGGGAAGAGAGCTTCATGTAGCAAGGACCTGAATGCTGAGAGGCCAGGCAGGTGTGGAAGTGCCTGGAAGTGACTGGTGCTGGGCCTGGGAAAAAAGGAAACAACATGTATTGAGGATGAATGGACAGTGAGTGTAATAGAAGAGACAACAAGGACGTGTACACCCATGTGGTGATAGTGCTTAAGCTGCGTCTTAAAGGAAAAGAGGAACTCTTTTAGGCACAGGTAAAGAAGGAGCATGTTTCATGCATGGGGTGATCAGTGCCAAGGCATGGAGAGTTTGTGTGCACCGGAGAAAAGGAGAGGAGTGATATCTAATGAGATTGGAAAGGGAGGTTGTGCAGGGCTTTAAGAACTCAATAGAGGAGTTTCTCTTTTGTCCTAGAGGCAATAGGAAGTCAGTAGAGCTGGTTGAGTAAAGGGGTCACATGGTCGGGTCTGTGCTTAAGGAGAATCACATTGGTAGCAGTGTGTAGGATGGACTGGAGTGGGGAGGGACTTGAGGAAGGGAGGCTAGTTAGGAGGTGGTTGCAATACTCTAGGCAAGAGGTGATGCAATCCTGCACCAAGGTGGTAGCTGGGTGGAGAGAGAAAAGGGCCATGTGAGAGAGACTGTGGAGGTGGAAATACCTCCCTTTGGCAGTCGATTGGGTCTGTGGAGTGAAAGAGAGTGAAGAGCCCAGGAGAATGCTGAGATTGTGAGCCTGTAAGGCCAGAAGGGCAGTGGGGCCTTCTACCGAAACGGGGAAGTTAGGAGGAGGGGAGGCTTTAGGGGAAAGATAATGAGTTCAGCTTCTGACAGGTTGAGTTTAAGATACCTCTGGGACATCCAGTTTGAAATATCCAGGAGGCAGTCGGTGTGGGGCTGAAACTTAGGGAGAAAAGGGCTGGCTCTTTGCAGTCATCTGCAGTCATTTTCAGCTCCTAAAAATTTTAAATAGATGAGAAACTGGACATCTGAGTTGGTAGTTCCTGATGTCTTCTCAGGCAGCTCTCTCTCTCTTTTTTGGTAATACCATTGCTGTTTTTGGGCTTCCATTCACTCTTGAGATATCTTGAAAATTGATCCTTGGTGCTTTCAGATCATGTTGCCTTCTGCACAGATGTCTTATATGTATACTTGATTTGATCTAGTCACTTCGTGACTTCATCTTGTGACTTTCTAGTTTCTCCAATAGCATATTTGGTACTGAGGTGTTAGAATCCAGATGTATTTCCACTGTTATCAGTGATAATAGATTGTTTTTAAAATACACCCACACACACATATGCATATACAGATGTTCCATTTTGCACTTGTTTATTCTCCTTAACAGTTTCATGTAAATGCTCTTAGCTTAGTTGGAGCTCATGTCAAGCTTTCTGCCAACTTGTTTGGCTCTGTATTTTGACTATTACCTTCTACAGTGGTCTGCAGGTGAGAGTAGTGAACATCTTTAAATGTGTGTCTCGCAGGCATGTACTCTAAACCACTGTTGCTTTTGGCTGCTGTTTCCCTTCCTCACAAGGAGATAAAGTATTTGCTGGTTGAAGTGGTTTCTGAGCCCTTTTGGCTTTCCCTTCCTTGTGGTGGTGGCTACTTTCATGAGTTAAACTTCTCTAAGAATTGGTGATAATTTGAATCAATATTTTTTTTTATTTTTCAGAGTCAATAGGTGGTTTTGGAATGATTTATAATTTAACAGTTTTCTTATCCTTACCCTTTCTTCTGATATTAGTGTTTATTTTGATCTTTGCTTAACATATTTTCCAGAATATTTTTCTCTCTCCTTCCTTCCTCTAACCTTCATATTGAAGGTAGAGAAAATTGGTAGTGGAAAGAGCACTGGGTTCAAATTGGGTTCAAATCCTAACCCTGATACTCAATCCCTGTATGACTTTGGACAAATCACTTTAAATTTCCTTGGAGCTGTTTTTTCACCTGTAAAATGAGGGGGCTGGATGAAATTATTTCAGAGATTCTTTCCAGCTCTAAAGTGAGAAAACTGTACTGATCCAAGGACAAAAAGGCAACTTGGAATTTGCTTAAAAAAAAAAAATCCCAAAAATCAGTTTTTCTTGTAAGTTGCCTCCTCTTTTCCTAAGAGTCAAGTATAGGGCAAAGTATAGGGTCAGGTATAGGCGAAGTAGGTAAAGGGGCAGAACAGGCAGGAGGACCAGGAAATGAAGGTGGATCATCATATATGTCCTAATCAATGTGGCCTAGAGGGATGAAACTAGGTTTTAGTTCCAGGTCTTAAAACAGGGCTCATACTTGTCTCTGCTTAGTTTACAAGGCTGTATTGGGAAAAGGGAGTTACTGCATTGATGGGAGGGGAATGTTTCTTTGGGCTGTGAAATTTCTTAACCTTCCACATATTCCTGTGGGACTGAGACGAATGTTCCATTAACAAATATCTGGAATATCCCAAGAGTACCTTGAACTCCAGTTAACGTATGTAAAATGTTTTGCGAATGCAAAAGTGATATAGAAATGTGAACTAATTGTTGTTTTGAATTTTCTGCCCCTCACAGAAGGAGGATGGGCTTTTGCCCAAGCCTGCAGCTTCCGGCGAAGAGGAGGAGGAGAAGGGTCGGGGTGAAGCCTCTGAGGACCTTTGTGAGCTGAGCTTGGATGCAGAACTGCTGCTGCTGAGGGAAGATGTGGAAGAGGATTTTAGTATGTTGGGAGCCTAATAGAGCAGGGAGGGAATTTTGGCATGGGCTGAGCTGTTCACTGGTTTGGGCTGAGGCTGCTTCTTCAATATATTGTGCTGGGTTTCTTCAGCAGGGACAAAGCTAGAAGATGCTGAGGTACGGTCTGTTGCCTCAAACCAATCAGAGATGGAATTCTCCTCACTTCAGGACATGGTGAGGATCCCTCTTTTCCCACCTGTTCTTCACTAAGTAGGATTAGTTATCACAGTTAGGGAGGCCTGTGATCTGAGTAGCACTTTTAGCACTTCATCGGTCTTGGCCTTTGACTTCTTGCTCTTTCTGTAGAATACACACTTAGGGAGAAAATTTTCATGTGTATAAAGACAGCCAGTAGAATTCAGTGTCTACGAATATATTTAACCTCTACTTGATATTCATTTGTACGGCAGAGCCCCTTAGGGTTCTTCTGATAATCTTCACACTTGAACTTTATAGAGCTAGTTTCAGAACTGACACTCTCCACAGAAATCTAGTAAATCTAGTAGTGGAAATCCTTTACTTGGCCTGACAGAGCTCAGATTCAATGACTTTTCCAGCTTACCAGCCTCAGTGAAGCAAGTATCCAGCAATTCAGTTTAGCCATAAATGGCTATGTTTGTAAACACTAAGCCAATTGGAAATTTTTCTTCACTTACCCTGGTTCTCTCTTAGCCCAAGGAGCTAGACCCCTCAGCTGTGTTGCCCCTGGACTGTCTTCTTGCTTTTGTGTTCTTTGATGCGAACTGGTGTGGCTATCTTCACCGACGGGACCTAGAGAGGATCCTACTCACTCTTGGACTTCGGCTCACTGCAGAGCAGGTATCTTTTCTCTCCTCTATTGCCACCTTGCCCTGGAATGACATATTTTGTCTCATTGTGCTCTCTCCCCACCACTCCCCAACGTAGGACTCAAGCCAGGTATTCAGTAGCCTTGATTCTTGTGTTAGATAGCTCTTTGTGATCCTTGTGCAGTGATGGGTTGCATGTTGTCTGTAGGCCAAAAAGCTGGTTAGCCGGGTGGTGAGCCAGAACATTTGTCAGTACCGGAGCCTACAGTACAGTCGTCAAGAAGGCTTGGATGGTGGGGTCCCCGAGGAGGCACTCTTGGGTAAGCAGGAGAACTCCACATCATTTAACTTTGGAAGGTGAGGGCCTGGGCTTTCTTCCTCAGATCGTCTTCTAATCTCTTCTCTTCGTCTTTTTAAGGAAACTTGGATCTGCTGCCTCCCTCCTCTGGGGAAAGCCCAAAGCCAAGCTCCCCTCAGGTGGCACACAGGGGCCTGGTGTCTCATAATGGCAGCTTGATTCATGTGGGGAACCTACTGCAGCGGGCAGAGCAACAAGACAGTGGGCGGCTTTACCTAGAGAACAAGATCCACACACTGGAACTGAAGCTGGGTGAGAGGCCTGCGGCCCCACATCCTTGCTCGTGTTTGAATGTCCCATAGGCTGCGTATACCTTGGTGCACCACTAGGTGCTGCACTCCTCTTATCCCTTATTTGTCCTGAAGTTGCAGGTGGGAAGCAAGATTTCTGGTGTTTTCTTTCTAGAGGAGACCCACAGCCGCTTCTCCACCACGGAGGCTACCAATAAGACGCTGACAGCAGACATGCAGGAATTGCGGACACGGCTAGCAGAGGCCGAAGAAATGGCCCGAACAGCTGAGAGGCAGAAGAATCAGCTGCAGCGCCTGCTTCAGGAGTTTCGAAGGCGTTTGACTCCCTTACAGCAGGAGATGCAGCGCATGGCAGAGAAGGTGGGGGATAGAATTGGGAGGGCTCTGGTTACTTTGGAAACGAGGGCCACACATGGTTGCTGTTGGGAGAAGACAGCTAAAGTGACAGCTCCTTCCTTCTTCATTAATTCCTCGGGCCCATTTGTAGAGACTTCCTCAGAGTAGCTGGTCTTTCCTTGTCCTCTACTGCTAGAGTACATATCCCTGTATTTCTTTTCCTTCCTCTCTCCCCCTGCCCTATACAACCTGCCCCCCCCCCCCCTTCACTAGGGTCCTAATCTTTGACACGTCTGTGTTTCAGGCTGACAGCTGGGGAGAGAAGGAGGAACCAGCACCTAGCAACTGAGACTGAAGGGCACTGCACAGCAACTGCCACCCAGTGAGCTCAGCAATGGAGTCTGATGAAGTTGGACCCTCTCGGCACCAGAAAGCAGCTGGAGCAGGGCCTGGAAACACGGGCAGGGGAGGGGGGCTGACAGTGCTCAGCATCTCCAAGGCAAATGGAGGGGGAGGGGCCTGGGTTATGAGGGGAAGAACAAGGACTGGTTCTCAGGCTATAGGCAGGGAGGGACTCAATTTACACCTACCACTAATAGAGCATCTTTTCTTCTCACTCCTGAAATAGTGTATCTCCCTGTACCGTGGCTCTTCCTGGAGCCCTTTTAATCTTGTGCTTCCTCATATACTCCCAGTTTAGAATGAGGCAAAGGAAGGGAGGGGAAGACAGCTTGAGAACCTGTGACCAGGCCTAGCACCAACAGACTTTCTGGAGAAAGGGTCAGGGAGTCCAATTGTGGGCAGTGGATCCTTGATCTGGTCAAGCTGCTGAGCTGTAAAGGCGGATCCTTGAGGAAAGGGGCTCATGATCGCTGTACGAGGAGTAGAGCCGACAGCAAGGGCCAGTCTGTGTCTCGGGCTATTTGTCTGTAGTCCTGCACTCCGCCAACCCCAGACGAGATCCCTTGCCAGGTGAAAGCCGCTCCTTTCTCTTCTGCTCTTTGTTCAGAATGTGGTAATGGCTTGGGCCTGGTAGGTCAAGCCTTTTTCTGTTACCTTTGTAATTCTCACCTCTTTCCATAACCCACGGTTCCAGTTTGACTTTGTATATAAACAGTTGTCCTTTTTTTGGCTTTTTGTTTTTTAAATAAACCAAAGTCAAAAACACAGTACGTGCCTGCAGTCCTGCAGGGCCCCTCCCCTGCTGTTTGCTTAGTCTTTCTGGTTTGTAACCTACTTGTGTCATAGGGCCCCGAGTCTTCTTGCCTTTCAGACTTCCCTGCACTCCTCTACTCTTCCCTTAACCCCCCAAAGTGTAGGCTAGATTGTACTCATCCAGGTAAGGTAGTGAGTTGTTTCAGTTTCTTCCTGTTAAACAGATGTCAGACCCTAGAAGTCAGTTACCTATAACCCCAAAAAGCACTTGAAAAAGAAAAGAGTGGTGGGGGGGACTACCAGGCATTAGGTAAAGGGTGCTGTTATCATAGTTTAGTCCTCCAGAGGGCAGCACCACATTGTTCATGGGACATCGTATATCCTTGGAAGCAAGGCTTGTTGGTTAGTCTGACCCCTACCTCATTACTGAGAGAACCAGCAATATGGGTAGGCTTTATTTTAAGTTTCCTTGAAAAAATAAAATCCCCAGTATTGAAGTCAGGGGAGCCCAGACTTTTGCCCTTTCCATGGGGCTCCTGAGTTACAGATGAATAGAAATAACAGCATTAAATTTACATTTTAAGCTAGCTTCCAGACCCTAAAAGGTTATCTCTGGTGGAAAACTTAGAACTCTTTACTTGGTTGAGGCACAGGACGCAGACTGGAAAGAAGATAGACTAACTTTTTCTTAACACTTAGAAACCGGGGCAGGTTCCTTTGTCCTTGTCATGGCATATCAGAGAAGACAACAGCTTTGATTTGCCCTCAAGTTATCTGCCCTACCTCTAATGTAGACAAAATGACTTTTGAGGCGAAAGGTTCACCAGCAGAAGCAAGGCTAGAGTACTGAAGCAATACAATAAAGCAGATCAGCATGCTACATGGCCTAACAGCCAAAAAACTCCCTGACTTCAAATTCAAGACTCCAGTGTTCTGGCCCAGCTTGAGTTGACTTGCTTGTACATCTGCGGCTGATGGACTTAAGTTACCCACTGCTCTAGGGTGAGACAGGAAACAGGTCTATGTTGGACCAGTTATTCTGGAAAGAAAAGCCCTCATGCCTGTTCTTTTACACTAATTATCTGGTTTCACTGTCCACCACTGTTCCTCTCCAGAGAAGGCATTAGCTTGCTTAGAGCTGGACATTCTATGGCATGGCACTAAAATGAGACCACCTACAACTTGAGGATGTGAGGGGGAGTCGCTCTCCAACAAGAGGGTTACGTTTGGTCTAAGGGCCAGTGAAAGGCAGCAGATGTGGCTTTTGCTCCCTTTGCCAATGGGTCATGGCAAAGTTTTATAGTAGCTACTGCCCTTCACCACAGAGTTGGCTTTACTGGGTCTGAGAGTGTATGTGGCATGAGGACCTCTGCCCCGGAGGGGATTCTGTGTAGAGTTCAGTCATCAGCCACAATGGAGAGGGCTCGGAGCTCGCTCAGCTTGGTTTCATTCTCCTGCTCCCTCTGCTCATCTGTATGACCAGGTTGGTCCAGCTGTTGGGTTAAGTCTCTGAAGATCTTGTGCATCTCAGTGTAGTACACAACCTAGGGTCAGGTGGGAAAAGGAAGGGAGAGGTTGGCAAGATCTGGACTCACTGGATAGTAACTATACCCCCCATAATCCTCCTAGGGACCAAAAGCCCAATAGTACAGTACAGTATGCCGGCAAAGTCAGTCAATAAGCATTTAAATGCTTACTATGTTCCAGGTCCTATGCTCTGGTGGGGAAGATATGAAGGCCATACCCAGGATTAAGGTTCAAAATGGGGAGAAAGGAGGGTTAAACTTGGTGTTGGCTCTACTTCCCTACAGGGATGTAGTAAGGACGCTGAAAGGGGTGGGTCACAGAGTTTACCAAGTCTAATTCTACGAGAGAAATGCTTGGGCTTTTTTTCCCTTTGGAGAGAAAACCTGTGGTAGGCTGGTGCCCCATGAAGCCCAGAACACTGGGAAGTAATACTGAAGAAAACCACAACCAGCTAACTAGAATCTGCCTTCTGGCCTTCAGTCGCCCCACCTTAGTAGTGGGTCAAGAAAATGGCAGGGCTAGCTTCCCACTTTTCCTCTTGAAAGTACAGAGAGAGGACACTAGGGCATGGGCAGAGAAATGAGTATTATGGGGTCACTACCCTCCCCATATGGGACCATCAATATCAATAAAAGCAATGTACAGCCATTCAAGTGGAACAGCCCTGAAATCATTTTGAGGGACCTTAAAAAAGTTGGTTTTTCCAATACTGGAAGGTGTATAAGGAGATTCCTATACCTCAACACTGGTTCCTACTACTACAGCCTTGTATTAGGGCATCTGATATAGGTCCCCCTATCTGCCTGCCCTCCCTTTTGCGGCAGATAAGGACCCCCCCCCCCATGCCGTTTAGATACCTGAAGATAAGTGAGCCCTAAAGCATGGGTCTCCTCACATGCTGGTCATAGTAACCTTGTCTAACTGGCACTCTGTCCTAGAGAGGTCTGGAGTTGAGAACAGAACCTAAGAAAATCCTGTTCCTTTATTCCTTATAGGGACCCAGAAAATAGGAGTCAAATCTGGAAGTTTCCAACTCCCACTATCAGCTCATCACATCTCTAGCAACCTTGCCGCAGCCTTGTAGGAAAATAGGGGACCTTGTGGGCAGCCTAAGCAGGCTAGTGGGTGGACGGGGGTGGAGGATGGTCCCCCCCACGAGCTGCACTGCGCTGGGTGAGTCACCAGGAATGCTCACTTTTACTATGACTAATGGTATCAGAATTCAGGCAGGGGGAGGGCTAGAAGCCAGTGTGAAGGAGGTGCTAAACACCCAACACCCCCCTGTACCCACCCCCACCCCCCACTCCAGTCAAAGGTTCTCAAGAGGCTAGACTCCCAGATCTGGGAGCCCTAAGGATTCCTTTTCTTACAACACCACTAATATAGTGGGAAGTCAATGTGAAATGGGATGGGATGGGAGGGATGACTATGGAGGAAACAAAGTATGATCCCCAGGTAGCAGAAGCTTACAATCTAGCTGTGCTTTAGTTCTACCTTCCAACTCCTCCTGATGCATCCCTGTGTAGACTCCTAGAGGCAGAGCTGGCTGTGAGGCTGGGCTTGTGTCGCCAAAGCCATCAGGAGACTGGCAGCAGCAGCACATTACCTCTGTGGACTTCACTCCTCCCCACTGCCCCAAGACCCATTGGGAGATCTGCTGTATCCACGTGTATACCTGGGATGTCAGGGTCTGTAGTGTGTCTGGTGGCAGGATTCTCCTAGGGCACTGACGGTCTCTAGTCATTCCTTCCACAGTTGTACCCGGAAGCAGAAGCAGGGCCAAGGACTGGAAATACTGGGGTTCTCTCCACATCCTTACTACCTGCCTCAGGGTTCCTGGAAGGAGCCTCCTACCTCTCCTACCTCTAGACGCTTGGTTTCAGGCCATCCTTAGCATCCTTTCCTATATGCCTAAGCCAGCCAGCAGGTTGAAAAGTCAATCAGGTTCCCACCTGTTATGGAACCTGTAATGTACCACATTGTCCACTAGAGGGCAAAAGATGTCCAGGTCATCAAAGAGCAACCCCCTAAATAGGAAGATGGTTAACCCCCAAACCTGGCCTGTCTGGTGCCCATCCCCAAATCAAATTTCCCACAGCCTCGGAATGGCCTGAGGTCTGGTGGAGGAAAGCTGGGCTAAACGTTCCCTGTCTTGCTACTCCATTCTTCCCAGGGATTGACTTTCCCTTCCACACGATGAGAAGAGCTGCCTCCAGACTTGCTAGGGCAAGGGGAAGGGCCAGAGAGGATCAAAAGAATTAACAGAAGGTCGGGAAGAGGCCAAGTCCCTCCAGATGCCCACTGCTGACGAACTCACTTCAGCTTAACGCTGCCTTTTCAATTCCCTCATCAGGTGGGAGGAGGGGCTGTGGCTGAGGGGCTTGAAGGCCGGAAGGCGGCAGCAACAACGCAGTGGTCCCATTTAGCAAGGGGAGGGGGTGTGAGAGCACAGGTTGGCAAGATCTGAGACCACCTCAGAGCCCATCTCTCTTCTCCCCTAAAAAGGGTTCTGACTGGCTCCTCTGAAGACGCTGCTAGCACACTGATTTCTTTCTTTTTTTTCGGTCAGGCAGTGGGGTTAAGTGACTTGCCCAGAGTCACACAGCTAGTAAGCGTAAGCTAGTAAGGCCGGATCCAGGGCCGGTGCGCTATCCACTGCGCCACCTAGCTGCCCCTTCACACTGATTTCTTTCAGTGGTCTCATCAGCTCACATATGTTCAATTATCTCTGTGTAGATGATTCCCAAGTCTATATATGAAGCTTTCATTTCTTGGAATTCCAATTCCACTGCCAACTGCCCACTGGACATCTCCACCCGGACAGTCAACTGTCGCCTCAAATTCAATATATCTCAAACAGAACTGCTTATCTTTCCCTTCAAATCTATTCTTCCTCCAAATTTCCTTACTTATGCTGAGGGAGCCCACAGACGTCTAGTCTATCAGAGTCATCCTTGATACTTCTTTTCTCTCTTACCCAATCAAACATCCCACTCTGCTCATTAGGACCACCACCCTAGTTAAGGCTTCACCATCGATCATCTCAACCACTACACTAGCCTCCTAATTGGTCTCTCTGCTTCCACTTGTTCTTCTCTTCAATCCATCTAGCAGACAACTGCCAAGTGTATGTTCCTAAAACCATGTCTGATAATGTTAGTCCCCTCCTCAAAAATCTGGACTAATACTTTATTGCCTCTAGGATGAAATGCAAATTCCCCAGGCTGGCATTTAAAGACCTTTTCAATCTGTCTCCTACTTACCACACCAGGCTAATTTCATATTAGTCCCTTTCACATTGTTCAAGCCAAATTGGCTTACTAGTTCTCCCTTAAACTACTAGCTGTACCCTAGACTTAACTTGTCATCTCTTGCCTCCATTCCCCATGTTTGGGATGCATCTCTTCTTCCTTTCTGCCTTTTAGACTCTCCAGTTTCCCTCAAGGCATTGGCTCAGGCACTGGCTCCTAAACAAGGGTCTTTCCTGATTGCCTCCACCCCCATCTGTCAGTGTGGTCTCTTTCTCCTAAAATGACTTTTGTATTTACTCGTATCTCCCTGGTAGAACAGAAGCTACTTAGAGATAGGGCCTCCCTTTGCACTTCCAGAGCCCAGTGCATGCTGCAGGCAAAGCAGCCATGGAAAGACTGAGGTTCCAATTCTAGCACCATCACTTCCTAGCTGTGCAATCACACATGAGTCACTTGGGCTTTCTGAGTCACTGTTTCTTCTCTGTAAAGTGGGGACAACCCTAATCATGGCAGCACAGTGTAGTAGATGAACCACGGGTTAAGTCACTTAACAATCGTAAATGACCAACTGAGCTGCTTGTTTAAATCTGTGAAGGAAGTTTCTCCATGCTGAAGAAATCACAGAATGGACAAAAAGAAAACATACTATCTACCACACAGTTGTGAAGAAACCTTAAAGTGTGACATAACTGTTACCACCATCATTATCCCATTACCTCTAGGCCTCTAGGTCCTAGTCCCCCAGGCAGCCTCTTTAGGGTCACACAAAACAGGTGTATGCCTCGGAATGCTACTGGCTCCATCAGGTTTGGAGAAAGGGGTACTTCTCTCCAGTTCTGGCCTCTATTCCTCAGCCATGAAGCAAAACTGAAATCCAAATTCATCCCAAACCATGCCAATCTGGGCTCCTCTTAGATGGTTCTAGGATGCTGAGAGTTGAATTCCCTAGCTTGGAGTCACATGGATGTCCCTGCTCTCACTCTGTTGCTTATCCTTCCAGTGGGGAGTCTGGGGGGCTGCTCAGAAAGCTCAGTCTTACCTGGGCCCGGATCAGTGACTCAAAACTTGGCTGGAAGTAGTCAAGTCGGCTGCTGTAGAAACGAGGCATCTCCTCTAGAAGCTGTCTGTTCTTGGCTTCAAAGTCGTCCTTCACAGGCCGAAGCTCTTCTCGTACCTGCCCGTTGTGGGTTCGGTCAGGGTCCCAGCCCGGGCAGTGGGGGTGTCTATCCCACCCTTTCTCCTCAAGGAGCCAAATTCCCAGGGAAGGGTGGAGAACCCACCTGGGGAGCTCCCCCCCCAGTTGTGTTTCAGCTGGCCCCCTTCCTCACCTGCCAAGCCTCTGGCCCTGGCTTTTGTTTTGTTCTGTTTGTTTGTTTGTTTGGGCAGTTCCAGTACCTGGTGGAGTTTGGCCAGGACTGGCCCTGTCTTTTCCTTCTCCTCATACTTTTCCACCCTGGACTGCAGCCGTTTGTAGTCCTGCAGGGCTTGTTCCCGCCTTTTCACCGCCATGTTGAGGCTGGGGAAGACACTGCCAAACCTGCCAGAAACGGGGTAGGCAGATGAGCAGAGGCTGCACCATTACTCCTGCCTGGATACTACCAGGAGGGGAGGAGAGAAAGAGCACAGCTTATAGAGACTCTCGAAAAGGCCTTAGAGACCACCGAGTGTAACCAGCCCCGTCACAGTACAGAGGAGGAATCTGAGGGTCAGAGGAGTCCTGCGTTCTGCCCAAGGTCACCCAAGCAGGAAGGAGCTGCATGCAGACTAACTCCAAATTTCCTGTGCTTTTAACCACTAGACTTCAGCGTCCTGGCACGAAGCCTCAATGATAAAGGAAGGACTAAAGGCATCAGCACTCCCAGCACCTTACAAGCGGATGAACAAGTATGATACTTTGTACTTGCTAGGCAGGTCAGTAAGTGTGTTCAAAGTGCTTTTACATTCATTATCTCGTTTGAGTCTAACATTAGGAGCTAGGTAGGGTAGGCTTTATAACATAGCCACTAGCCTACAAAATTATGCATGAGAAGAATATCACAGAACTGTAAGGGCCCTTGGAGATGATCTAGGGCAAATTCCCTCATTTCACAGAAGTGGAAACTTTCGCAGTGGCTTGAGGCCAGACCACTTGGTCACAGCAGCAGTGGCACAGTGGAAAAGATCTCTGGAGTTCTGAGCAGAGGGCCTGGGTGGGAATTCCCATTCTACTCTCCTTTGTGACTGGGGGCACATTTACTTATGCTCCGGGCCTTTTCCACTACTCAGACTTATGGAAAACAGGATCCATGACCAACTAGACTAGACTATAAACCTAATGGATCTGACTTTATAGAGAAGTCACTCATTGATCTCCAGGACCTCCTGCCTCTTAGACATCAACTGTGAGGGCTTTGCATTATTTCTGTGACTAAGATAGGCACCAGAAAAGCCCAGAGCTTTGGGACCATTTGATAAGCTACCAATAATTCTGCCATTTCAAAGTAAAGGAACCATTGATTTACCAATTGTTCTGAACTGAAAACCTCAAAGTTGGCAGCCCACGGTTGTTGTTCAGAAGACCCCTGGAGCATTTTAAGTGCCCCTCAGATATTTACATTGAAAGACTGTAGAGATGGAGGCAGAAATGAATTTTTTTCCTTGGGAAATCTAGAAAGGCAGTTCTTGAGGTCTTAGCTCTTTTCACTAAGACCCCATATGAGCTCTGGATCCAAAGTACTATCATCTATATGGATCCAACTGAACATATAATAATGCTTGCACTAATCACGCTACACTGAAGTTTTCTCCAAACTTGAAACATGATCACCACTCAAACAAAAAAATTAACAAAACATTGTACATGAGTTAGAGAATTATTCAATGATGCCTGAAACCTGGGCAAAGGAAGAAGAAAATATGAAGCTGACCAGAGATGGAAATCATCAACTTGCTCACATGGGGCTTTTCTGTAAGCAAAGAAAATCTTTTGAATAAACCATGTTCCTCTACTGAAGTTTTCCTCAAATGCTTCATCATGGGTATGGGTGGGGGTGTGTGTGTGTGTGTGTGTTACAGACATAGATAGATAGATAGATAGATAGATAGATAGACAGACAGACAGACCCTGACTATGCCAGCACAGGAGGACAAAGATCTGGCAGGATCTGTCCAGCTGGAGAAGTTTCTGAACAGGCACAGTAAGAAGCTGCATGTCGGGTAGCTAAAGAGCAGCCCAGCTAAGTAGGGAGAGGCTTTTCACTCTGCGGGTGGCCACAACAACTCTTGAAGACCATCGTCTACGTTACAGAGGGATCATAAGCAGTACTGGTGGAGAGAATATCCATACCAACAAAATGACAGATTCTTTAAGTGTGGAAGTAAGTAAACCACAGCTGGGGCTTGTTCCAAAAGCATGGCATTCGAAGTTTCACTACCTTCAAATCAATCGCTGCTGCCCTGAACGAGCTTTCCTCACTAAACTGGGAATGTCAAAGGTATAGTGTTTTCTGTCAGTCAGTACCATTGGAGTCTAGTGTAACATGGTGATTCTAAAAACCATGGGGTGCAATCTAGAGGGGGACTGATTTCAAGGAACTCATCTCAATACTTTTGAACTGGCACCTCGGGTTGTTACTATGAGGCAGTCTGAGAGAAAGATTTCTGGCCCACCCCTTCTCTCCCTCTCTCTGAGAGGACTATGACAGACAACTGACAAATCACATGATTCACAGAAGGCAGTGTAGGCAGAGCTGTGAATTCACTAAGGTGCTCCCACTGGGGAGTAAGTCATTAGAACAGCCCCATTGGAAAGGTCTTAGTTCTGGGGCTTTCATCAGTTCCACAGCCTCTGGCCTCTGACTTGTCACAGGAAAGGAAGACAATAAGAATTTGACACAGGTGAGTGAACTCTCCAGTGGTTTCTCCTGTGTTGTCCTTGACAGCCTACTTTCCATCCTACTACTTTAGGAAAGAGAAGACATCTCTTTGGAAGAGATAATGTAACATGAAAACACTTCGAAGGCAGAAGGCACTCAGTAAAGTCTCAGTTATCAGGAGAGGTGTTGTGATGGAGTGGAAAGGGCACTTGCTGTAATTGGAGTCAAGGGAAAACCTAGGTTAAATCCTAGCTACCAAGACTTAGCCCTGTGATACCGGGTAAGTCGGGCCTAGTCCTGTGATTCAAGCCAGTCACCTTACCTTTTGGACCTTTGTTTTTACAAAACTGCACTAGCTGCCTCCCAGATTTATAAACTTTTAAGCCCTGTAGAAATGTGAGTTGTTCTTGTCCGGAGAGAAAAGACCAATCCAGTACGGAAATAGTTAATGGTCCTTCCTTAGGGAGCACTAGCTCCCTGGTCCACCAGCATATCCCCCCTCCCCTCTACAATTTATCTTACAGCGTACATTTCCCAAAGCCATGGTCACACCCACCCGGAGGAGTGACTTGGCAAGTATCCACTGGTCTAGGGGCATAACACTCATTTTTAAGGGAGAGAGAGCCTAAGTACCCTAACAAACCCATTACGTTCTCATCTTGGAAATTAGTCCAGCCTCCTCCATAGAAGTCAATTCACTATTCTAACATTTCTTTTTCATGATTCTTGTTTTGCCCCCTGATGCTGACGACCCTATGCCAAACCAGGATGCCAGGGGTGGGGCGGGTGGGTATGAAGCCAAGATGGCAGCCAGGATGTTACCCTGGGAATCTAAGATGTAGTGAGTGGGGACTGTAGACTTTGCTCCCGGTGTGGCCAAGCAATGGTGGTCCTCGGCAATTCTTTCATGAGAACCTTTGTGATGGGATCTTCAGCTCACTGTTAGGCACTGACGAATGACCAAAACTTCTGGGACTCTTTCCAGCTCTTCCTTTCTCTGAGATTTTCCATGGCTTACTGCAGGTTAATCACTAATAGATTTCCACTCATATGGATACACTCAACTTTGGCATTCCCCTTGGGGGTTGATTTCATGTCTTCCTTGGAGTGGAGAAACTGAGGCAGAGCTTGGGGGGAGGGCACAGCTTAAACCAAGGCTTCTGATAAGTCAGTGGTGGGACCAGGAATCAAGAATTCCTGGCTTTCAGTACTGGCCCACTCAGCCCCCACCTCTCTACTCTCTATTTATAGGAGATGGAACAGTCTTCACCAACTCCCAAGTTGTGGGCAATATAAATAACCACGATGTTGCAAAAGGAGTTGGTTTGAAAGCAGGAAACCTCAGAACTGGCCTACTGCAGTTTGGAAGAACACAGGTTTGGGGGGTAGTATGGTACAATGGAAAGCACACTGGATACGGAGTCAGAGAATCTGGGTTTGAATTTTGACTCTGCTACTTAGTACCTTGGTAGGGGGTGAGGTGGTGGGCACATCATTTAACCTCTGTCTAAATTTCCTCATCTGTGAAATAAGAGAATTGGATTAGATAACCTCCAAACTCTGAACTGAGGATCCTATGATGGGACCAGGCTAGTTCCAAACACCTGAGCACCCTCTCAGCGATGGTCCGAGGCAAGACGTTCATGCTGGCTTCTCCCCCAGGAAAGACACAGCTTTTAAGGCCCTGTGACAATCTGACTGCCCCTCCCAGTGCTCTCTCTACTGTCCCATGCTGCCTCACATGGGTCCTTATGGTGGTTAGTTTTTCATCTGTAACATTTTATTTTCTCTACTGGAGTGTAACTCCTGGATAGCACTGCACATAGTAGGTACTCATTAGGGATTTGATTCTTTATTTTGTCCATCTCTTGCCTGTCCCAGGGCTGCCTAACAAACTCCCTCTCCTGGGTAAGTGTGGGGAAGGAGGGAGAGAGAGGCCGGCTGGGAGGTGGGTTGGGAGCAGCCGGCCCTGGTGGGGAATGCCTGCCATTCCTCAATCTGTGCCCACACAACCGGGATCTTCCACCCACCAGGAAAGGGAAATTAAAAGCATCCCAATCCAACTAGAGCCCGGAGGAGCAGAACACCCAGCTCAGAGAATGGGGGATTAGAGGCCGAGCCCCCTGGAGGTGGGAAGGAGGCTGTGAGGGGGCAGCCATGTGGCCATGTTCTTCATTAGGGGAGGACAGGAAAGCTGCTGTTTCCTGCTTCCGGTCCTGGGGTCCCCAGGAGGCTCCCCACTACCAAGACGGAAGCAGGAAGGGAGGGTGGAGAGGGGGTGCAGCCAGCCTTAGTTTGATGTGGTCAAGGAGATTGCATGTCGCCTGGGGTGGGGTGAAAAGCTAGTCTACAGGCTCATGGGGAGGTCAACGGATCTGCCCAGGGAGATCTCAGCTTCCACCCCCTGCCACTCGCCCACCTTCCTGGCAGGTGGTGGGCTGCCATGGTGGTGGGAAGCAGCCGGGATTTCTCTCAGCTGGGCACCAGCTACAAAAACCAGGGTCGGGGATTGGATTTCAAGGCTGCTTGGTGCGTGTGAAATTGAGTCAGAAGCTCCCAGAACTGGCTTTTCTTTGCCTAGATCTGTCAGGCCCCGAGTGCCTAGCCCTGTCCTTCTGTCCTTTTTTACCTGCCACAGGCCAGCTCAGATACCTTGTGCAGGTTAATATTGACTACGTTGTCCTTAATGAAGCACGATCTCTGGGCTACGACTTCTGATGTCCAGAAGACTACACAAGGACAGGGACTGCTCTGCTGCCCACCTGCCTTCCTGGCTTTCTGTGAAGTCTTATCTCAGGAGGCTGGGGTGCCAAACCACAGAGCTGCCTGATTTATTTAGATACTGGCTTCCTGACCAGTACAGCTGCCTGTCTCTTGTCATCTCATGAGCCTCTCTCCACAATAGATCCAAACAATATACCTCATTCTTCTTCTTATCCTGGTATTTTGGGTTGAGGGGTGACTGGGGGAGGGAAAGTGATTAACTTTGATAGTAGGAGAGAAACTGCTCTGAGTTATAGGCCACTGCCTTGGGTTACACTTAAGTCTTTCAATCATTTCCTGGAAAAGCTGGTGATTAGGAAAGGTGAGAAAGAACCCCTTCCAGGGGTTAGGAGAACTACCTCCTAACTCTACCCCCTGGACCTGGGCAGGGGCAGATAGTTTATGATTCCCTAAATACAAACGGTTAGACTGAGGATCAAAAACTGTTCTAAGTTTGGGGACCCTGATCTAGCTCTAATGATAATTTAGCAGATCCTGCTTATCCAGGTCCCAGATGAGTCAACTGCAAGGGACCACCATAGAAGAAGTAATAATGTGCAGCTGTTGAACTGGAGCCTGAATCCTTTCTAGGTCAAAGCCAGTTTGGGAGAGGCCAGAGAAGAAGATGAAGTGAGGTGGGAGCTTCAAGGGAGCTTTCCTGTCTCCTGCCACCCCCACACCTACTTTTTCCCCTCAACTTAGGGGACCTAGGGAGCAAGTCTGTCTCTCTGATCATCAGCTGGAGGCACTCCCAACAGAGCAGATGGATCCCACTGCAGAATTTATGAGCCTGATGGGTCATGAATTATGAGGCCTTTCCAGTCAAACAATCCTGCTGGTGCTCCCCCCACCCCATCTCCCCTGCCCAGCCGCTCCCTTATTTCAGAAGTAGAATACTCCAAGACAGCTGTTCTTCCACTCCTGACCAGAGATGAAAGGCCTCCTGCACCTCCATTCTGGGCCAGCCAAGATCTCTGCTAGCTTAATTTGGCAAGTTCAGGCCCTACTGGGTCTTGAGCAGACAGCAAAAGGGAAAGAGCCAAATGACCATGCTTGGAATGGCAGGTAGAGGCTTGGCTGCCTCAGGTTTCTACAAGGACAAGCAGCTGCATGACAGGGACCAGAACTCTGGGGGAATCACAGGTCCTGTGGCCTTTTTGGATTGTCCCTTAGCAGTTCAGTTTGGTCCTCAAACTGCTGCCAGCCTGCTCAACTTATCCCTTGCCCACTGCCAACCCCACTTGAGTTTTCTCCTTTATAAAGTGAACATCCTCAGCAGAGCTCTTTAAGAATGTCAACCCTCAGGGATGGCTGCTACTCACTTTTTTAGGGGCTCAATCACGGTCTTTTGGATCTGGTTCACCTGTCAAAAATAAAACACAGTGAGGTCAAATTCTGATGGCAACGTAGTTGTTCAGGCATTCAGGTTCCACTTCCTCTGACTAAATTATGAAGCTGGTTTGTAATGGACATAGAGACCAGAAGGTCTGAAGAGGGAGACAATGTTCTTTACCTCTTCCATGATCATGTACCAATCCCCCCTCGATGGCCTGCCACTCCCCAGGACAAATGATGGCCAATTAGATGACATGGACATCTTTGAGGGCAGGGAATGTAGTGTTTGTGTCTGTGTCCCCAGGATCTAGCATAGTGCCTTTTACATAATAAGTGCTTAATAAATATTGTTGAACTGAATGAAAAGAAAGTGCTAGTCATATCTGAGACTACAACAAGTCTGTGTGGATAGCCACAGAGATCCACTGGGCTCAGGCAAAGACTTCCTACCTATCACTGGATAAGAGTCAAAAGTGGCACTGCACATGGCATCAGTTATGGTTTACATGGCGTTACAGCTATTAATGTCAGCCTCAACACTGATCTAATCTGGCACCTCAAATAGTTATCAGCTCAGCGGCCCTCGAGGCTGAAAGAGCTGTAGGAGGAATCCCGGTAGGACTAAGCCAGACAAATACTAGGAGACATTTTAGCTTGGGCAATCACACAATACAGAAGTATCTCAAGAGGAGAGGGCTAACTGGAAATGAGAACTGGGGCCTGTTGTGGATCCTAAAAGAGCTGCCCAGTGGTTTGAAAGAAGACATGAGAAGAGAGGAAAAGGAACACCCTTGGCTGCAGAAGACCTCATCACCTTCTCCTGGTTAAAGGCATCCATCCGTTTCATGGCTGTATCTAGCGCAGTCACCATGTTTAAAAATTCCTGGTCTTGCTCACAAAGTGGGTTGGAGAGGAGATCAGAAGAGATCTTCACAGCTGATTTGGACATGGCTGTGGGAAGGGAAAGCTTAGAAGTTGAATGGAAGGCCAGAAAACAAGGTTATTTAAGCCTCTATCTTTCTAGAGTCCAGATAACAAAGACCACTTTCACATTAACACTTCAAATTTTACTGCCCACATATCTGGTGGCTAACTTGCCAGTCATGAGAAGGGCAAGAAGGGGGAAAATAGCAAGCCAGAGCTTGAGAATTAGATACTAATGGCTATATAGTGCTTTTCATGTAACAAAATAACTTAGGTCTTTGGATCCTGACAACTCCAAGAAATAGGTAGTGCAGGTATTACGATTTTCATTTTATAGATGAAGAAACAGTCTGGGAGAGGTTAACTGACTTGCCCCACATGACACAGCTAATAAGTGGCATGAACAGGACTCAAACCAAAATCTTTCATTATCTCCACATTTTGTGATGGTCTTGGAGGAAAGCTGGCACAGCACAGGTCATTTAGCTTCTCCCAGCGTGGGCCAAAATCCCACTGACACACATTTGCCCTATGTTCTCCTTCATAAGGATCATAGATTCTCAGAGTCAAAAGATTCTTAAGTGATAATAGACAGCATGTCTGATAAACAGTTACTAGTACTCTATCTTTGCTTTATACAGCAACCCTTTCTATTTAAATTATACCATTGGTCCATATGGAGCAACAAAAGATAATTCCAAATAATGCATCGTGTATTTGTTAATGCTAAAATACAGCTACTACTATCTCTTTAATTTTCTTCTCTAAGCTAAGTGTCCCCAGTTTTTTCAATTGCTTCTCCTATGATATGGCTTTAAGGATCCAAGCCATCCACTTCTTCCTAAAACGTGATGCTTAGAACAAAATACACTATTCCTCATAGAAGTGAATACTTGTTAAAATGGTAACCACTTCAGGCTGCCATTTAAAAGTGACTGGAATTAGGAATTAAAGAGACCTAGCCTTTGGTCCCAGTCCTGACCTTAGGGAAACCACATGTAAAATAACATCACATCATCCACCTCAGGATCACAGTATCAAGTGAGATAAGTGATGTGAATAAACTTTAAAAATATATTGCCATATACTGTATTAAGTTTTATCATATAATACTGTCTCAAGTGACTAAATTTAAAGAATTTCCTTTGGGGATTTTGAGGAATGGGATGGTTACCCACTTGGTATGATATAGTTAGGATTGAGTCTAGAGGCAAAGGTATAAGTTTTTTTAGTTCAATGAATCTATGATAAGATTCTACGAAAGGACAGAATATCCACATTCTTTATTAAAAAACACCAGGGACAGTGCTGGGAAAAGAACACTTACAGGTCCTCATCCTTTACTGGTTTTAAAATCTATAAAGATTTTAAAAACAAATTCTGTAAGTGACAAACAGGATGGGCTAGAGTCATGTTACGCAATAGAGAATGGGCATAAAATTTCCAGCTAGTGTTTGCTACACAGTCCCTGGCATAGGGTCTAACTATTTCTCAGAAAAAAACAAGAGTAATTCTGTGGTATATCTTCTTAGTAAATCATTCAAAGTACTTTTAAGATATACTCTAAGAAGCAGTGAGTTCATCTCTCCATCTCATAGATGGTGGAAAAAAATCCAAGTCACATAGGCCTGTGCTCAAGTCAAAAATGGAATCCATGAGTTGATGACTATAAATCTAATCTTACTACCACTTTGTGTTTCTTCTCTCTCTGCAACTAGGGATACCTACAGAAGGGGGCTATTTTTACACAAAACAATACAAAGTATGGTAGGAGACAGGGATGTAAAATTCCTAGAAATGCTGAAGACATGGAGAAACTATCTTAAAAAAAAAAAAAAAAACAGGGAAATATATGTGTGTGTGCATAAAACAATTTATTTGGGGGAATAACACATAATATACATTTTTAGTACCTTTTATGATCTTTAAAGTAATTTTGTTAGTTTAGAAACATAGTGCTTAGCACAGTTCATGGCACATAGTTAAGCACTTAATAAATGTCTATTGATTGATTATAATCTAGTTTGCTCGTAAAATAGCATGTTCAATATAGGACAAAGACCTGAGGGAGGGGAACTGTTTCATTAAGAACAAAAAAGTCCTCACAAAATTTTTTCTTCCAATTTTCCGCACCCATTCCCTGACTCCTACTTTTCCACATTTCTAGGGGGGAGATAAATCTCTTCTTTGCCAAAATTATAGGCTATTGTGTGGCAAAGTGTTTGGAGTCATTAGTTTTGCTTAGGCAATTAGCCACTGGGAAAAGCTGAGCCAGGCATCTGCTTATAATGTCACCATCTTATGAAGTTGTCTTTGGTGGGATTGAAAGCCAACTTGCTAGGCTGGTTAGAACAGGGTGCTAACCAAGCCACGTACAAATTCCATTTCCATAAGAGTTAATTAGCTATGCTCCACAGCCACAGACTACATCTTTTAACTTTCAAAGATATGGTGCTAAGACAAAGGGCATGGACTAAGTGATAGTTTATGGCTGATCAGGGCAAATACATTGCTATTATTTGAAAAATTATTTAGAAATAATTCCTTTCTGAGAGTGGATGACACACTTAAAAGAATTCCTTGTGTTTACTGAACCTGGCTTTTTTGATGAAAAAATTCCTCACTCCAGCTCTTGGCCAGGGAAAGGGAGATAAGAGAGGCTGTAAAGAAAAAGGTGCCATGCAAGATGTACCATGTTAAGAAAGATCACGAACCCTTTAACATTAGGACTTAACATATACTGGAGAGACATCTAGGGCACAAGGGTAGAGGTAGCCTTTTCACTGCACAGAAGAGGAAGGTGAAGGTCCATTTTTCACAGAGCCCAGGGTTAGATCACCTGGGGTCTTATTTGCTAACGTGCAGTTTCACCAGTCCAATGTCAGGCAAAGGTCCAGTCTTGATTGATAATTACACACAGTAACCTTTCTGTGAGATGGTAGATCAAGTTTTCAGGTTTTTTTCTCGCTGAGTTGAAGGGAACCCAGGGGGCGTCAAGGAAGGGATATGTGAGATTCATCAAAGCCTGGCCTTTGGAGTCAGTGAAGGAATCATCTCTTTAGGACTGGGGACAGCTAAGAGCAAATAACAGCCTTCTTTACCTTTATTGCTTTCAAGTGCTCTGAGGCCAGTAATTCACTTCTGGGATTCTGGCATTATCTCTATGACCCTGGTATCAGTGTGGCTAAAGCAAGGACACCAACAACACTGTTGAAGCCTACAGTTTATATAGTCAAAGGAAACAATTTATTAGCAACTGTAAGCAAAAGCTTGAATACCACTACTTAAAGAGGTGGACCATTTCCTTCATTTTTTAAGGTTCTTTATTTGAGGAATAAAGAGTCTTAATTCCAGCTATGAAAATTCAGTAATGCTAACATCCCGAAAGGAAAAGAAGCACTGAATCACAGATCCAGTGAAAGAAGTAACCTTAGTTAGCCATCGCTTCATCAAATTCCATCCAATCCCTACATGACTATAATATAGCCTGGCATTTGTATTGTGTTTCACAAACTATCTGCAAAGCAATTTCTCAAACATAACAAGAGTCCATGTTTATTTAGCACTTTAATGTTCACAAAGTGATTTTTCACAATAGTTTGAGGGAGAAAGGGAAAGTATTGTCATCTCCATTTATAGATAAGAAAATTGAGACTCAGAGAAGCGACATTATTTGCCCAAGCCACAAGGGAAACGAGCAGGTGAGTCAGACTTAGAAATGGTACTATGTTCCTTCTACTGTACTAGGATTCCTCTATAATGGATAATTCTCCAGACCTTCCCTTTGTCCCCAACCCCTACCTCCCCTCTACCCTAACCCTCAATGTTGAAAAGGTGAAGAAAAAGAGAAATGAGAAAAAGAAAAAGTTAGTTCCAACTAAGTTGAATTATTTTAAAAATCCAGCATTTTCTTTAAGTGCCATTTTTTCCCTGGTTGGAACCAAAAACAGAGGCTAGGAATGAGTTATGAGTCAAGTATGGAACAACTCAAATAATCTGGATTAATGTGGTGTGAATTTCCCTGGCTTAAACCAAGGGGTTTAGCTATAGATGGAGCCAGTTTATATCAGGGCTTCTGTTTATATTATTTATATTCAGGTCACTGTTTTGGGGGAAACGGCATCTTATTTTTTGCAGCTCATTATGATCAAATGAGATACATTGTAAAGTGCTTTGCAAACCTTAAAACACTATATAAATGTTAGATATTATTAATGTTATTATTGTTATTATTATTATTACCCTTAATAGGATGTGGAACCCCTTTGCATAAGTAAAAAGCCTGTGACAGAAAACATATACAAGGGTATTCCAAAAGTCTTAATGCAGTTTTAAACTATTAAAATACACTCTGTATTCCATTCACATTCGAACCAAAAGGGCAAACGCTACCAAGGTCATATTGGGAGTATCTGATACTGCAGAAAAGAAATACATTAATATGTAAATACTCCCTTTGTGGGGAAAATGGGTAGGATCTATAGAGTGGCAATGGGAGTCCACATTGCCCTTGAAGAGGAGGAAAATGTTGAACACTGTGCTAACCCAGTGTTGGTTCTGGTCTGCCTTTTTCAGGAATGTCTGGAGCTGGCAGTCTATAGAAGGTAGGCTCCTCCACCCTAAATTCTAGGGACCCTTATGGGAATTCCTGGAGAGCTGCCTAAAACCCCAAAGGACATACCTTACATGGGTGGAGTGGGCCCCACTGAGCAGCTGCCACTGACCACTCCCTACAGACTCCCAGCATGCTCTTCTCTGTTCCATGAAAAATGGTCTCACAATACTAATTAATTATTTACTAAGTGTGGCCTGAGGAGTAAGGCAAACCTGGTTTCTAATTCTCTCGGCTCCCTGTAGGAGCTTACATGAATTACTTCCTCTCTTGTGTCTCATGATGTGGATGGAGGTGCAATAAGGGCAGTCCAAGCTGGAACATTCAATCGGTTTCATCAGAGAACTGAATGGCTAACAAGGGCCTCCAACTGGGCAGCCTGAGTGCTATTTCAGAAAATGCTGCCAAGGAGCCACAAGAGTATCATTGTGGCCCACCAAAAAGAAGACTTACTCTTGATCAACTTTTACTTTCTCTGAAATCTTCTGGTCACAAAATGATAGGGCCAAAGAATGTTAGAGTGAGAAAGCATCTGGGAGATCATTTAGTCCAAGCCCATCACTTTACTGAATGGGAAACCAGTCTCCCTAGGTGTTTCTCCTGTCATTTCTGCAAGGAAAAACTTTATGTACAAGTTAGATGGGACTCCTTGGAAGAGGAGCCTCAATGAACAGCTACACAGTTCTGACATGTTCCTCTGTTCCAAGAAGAAGGCTAGTGCTAATTAGCATGACAATACTAATTATCTATAAGTTGGGTTTTTTTCCTTTTTTTAAATGCAAGAGCTCCAGTATATAGTTTCTTTTCATTCAAGAGTGACTCTTGGTAAGAGATTTGCATCGACTTTTGGCTGGCTCCTGTTAATTTCCACACACGAGACCCTCTCAGATCTTTCAGAATCTTTAGTAAATGAACTAAATACAGGGCAGTGTTAAAGCATTCTTAAACCTGTCTGTCATAGAACTACATGTTTTAGTCCACATGACCTTCTTCCTCTGTCCTTCTCAAATCCATTTTCTGAGATAGCTCTTTGCTCCTGAAAAGCAAATCACCTACTTCCCAGGGGATCTATTGTAATTTTTGTCAAAGTTCATATCTGCAAGGGCCTGAAAGGAGGACAGAAGAGAGCAGCCTAAATTCCAATATGCCAGAGACACTTTCAGCTTAAAGTCCAAGTTAACTGTGATGGTACTCCTATCCTCCTTGCTTCAAGCTCGTCAAACTTAGTACCAAATCCAAAAGGACCCTGAAGTCAAAGAGAGCCTCCTGAGAAGTAAGGGAAGAAGGAGAGTTTTGGTAAGAACAGTAAGTTTGCTCTGATGAGGAATGGTTAACCTAGGGCCAACTGTCAGTCAGTATTTTTGGAGGAGTCATCCCAAAGCTAGTCCCCACAACAAATGGGCTTGGGGTTCTGTGGGAGAGAAACCTATTTATTCTCTATGTCATTTGCTCCCCTCCAACTCTTAGGCCCTAGCAAGGTGGGGTGGGACTACCTACCCAGATCAGCATCGGTGCTCTTTTTCAGGTCCTTCTGCAGCTTCTTGGTCTGATCCTCCAGCCTGAAAAGGAGACAAAGAGGACTTGATTTCTGGCTCCTCTGAGCTTCTTTTGGTTCCTAAATCCAACCTTTTCCTCTAGGATGCTGCTAGGGAAGAGGGGTTCATTTGCTATGGAGATTTGCAATCTAACCTAAAAGATAACGTATTCTACAGGATTCCCTAGATCATCCCTATCAATGAAGACTTGAGGAATATGGGGATCTGGCAGTATAATGAACTGCCCTGACAGTATACTAATGGGGGTGTTCTCCAAGTCACTAACAGAGCATCAAACAAATGTTACAACTACAGAAATTAAACAGAATAGAGCTGTCTCTCCCCCCCTGGAGTCGTTCCACCTCCTCTCCTGGAGTTGATCACTTACTGCTGGAGTTTTCCATATTCCCTTTCAAAGTCTCTTTCCACCTGTAATGAAAGACAACTCAATCATCAAAGAAATGACAACGTTGGAAAAAAAATCAGCCCTTATTTCAAACAATATACGATAATCATCCCCCACCTAAGCCTCCAGGAAGCAACACTGTTTAGTTCATACAAGTACTGACAGTTCTCCAATGACAAATTCTCTTTGTGTTCCTCGACTAATTAATTGCTTGATTCAGGGATAAAACTCCTCTCCTATATGGGCCTTCTAGGCAAATACCAGAAGATTGTGACCTTATTCTCCCACCAAAGGGGCATGGGCACAAATTTTTTCCCCTCTACTCCCAGAGTAGAGAAAGAAGAAAATTCCTGAAACTATCTGGCTGAGGAGATAAAGTCAAACTTTTGCTTATTTAGCACATTTTTCATACACATTTTTCATAGAACTGGATCTATTTGTATGTTGGTAGTTCAGCTACCTGCATGCCAGATGAAGTTAAAGGTCCTTCTCTGTTTTCTTGTGAATCAGTTTCCTCATCAAAAAAATGAAAACAATAGCCTAACTTCACTATTAGCTTTCTATAGGCAATATTCAGCTTATCTGGGATGTTAGATGAAACAAATAATGTCTGAAAGGTAACAGGAAGTACTAAAAGAAAGCAGCTAGAAGCATATATTTTTACTCTAACCATTTTCATGTGGAGGAGATAAATGGATGTCCCTGCTCAGAAAAGTAAATGTCATAGACATGACGTGGTGAACTTTCATATAGCCCCTCTCCAATAAGAGGATTCATGTATGCTTCTCTCTTATCAAACTTGCTCACCTAGCATTCCTCTTTGGGAGGATGTGCTTACTGATGGAGTCAAGATTTTGTTTGGTTTTAACAAAACTGCCCTCATCTGCCCCAAGGCAAAAAAATCCTGCCATTTTATAGTCACTGAACAGAAAACCACCAGAATGTCAGGGGTCATTAGAGGAAGGAGGGCATGTCCCTGCCAGACTGACAGGGGCCTTTAAGACCACACTCTGCAGAGGAACCTATCCTTTACATACTTCCTTCAAACTCATCCCTTCCACGAAGATCAGCCTCATTAAGCATTATCCTAAAGCTACACCAATCTTACTACACACGCTGGGTTATGTATTGATACAAATTCAAGGTAAAGCTCAATATAAACTATTCAGCCATAGAATGTCAGGGCTTTCTGGTCAAATCCCTCATTTACAGAGGAGGAAACTCGGGCCCAGAGAGAGCAAGAAGTGACTTAATCGAAGGTCACAGAGCCAGTCAGTGGCAAAGCCAGGCTTAGAATACAGGTCTCCAGAGCTCTACAGAGCTCTCTCTCCTGTTTCCTTATACTTCTCCTTTGATAACTGTCAAGTTGCCTTATCTCTTCTATGCTGATCAGCTTAGAGGACAGAGATGTAGTTTCCTCATTTGATAGACTGGCAACTAGAACCTGTGCCAGACCCTGGCAAAATTATAAAGTCGGCTAAGTTTTGTCTTTGGTGACCCCAGTCTTCCAGATCTGCATTCTTTTCCCTCTGCAGTGAGGTCCCTCACTTTTCTCAATCAAGTGCCCAATAAATGTCCTTATGCTTTCTTCCCTTCCCTGTTTCTCCCCCTAAGAAAATCTATTCTCAAGGGAATGAGCTGAAATTTATTAAGGTATAAATAATTACTAATAGCTTAAATAGTACTGTCCCTCTCAGGGGAATATGCATTTTTAAAAACCTGGATCAAATGAGATAATGAATATACAAGTACTGTGTAAACTATAGAGTGCTTTGTGAAACATAATGTGTTGTTATCACTGTTCTAGTAGGAAGTCTTAAGCTAAAGTAGTGATGCTCCTGTGATGGAATTTCTGGCATCAATGAGTCAGTGGGAAAGATGTTTGGGGGGTAGTGAGGTCTTACCTATGCTCCTGAAATCATAAAACATACATAGTTACCTACTTGGAAAGATACTATGATAGAGATCAGACAGATTTGGGTTCAAAGCCCACCTCCATCAGTTCATAGTTAATATAATAACCAGCATTTATATAAATGCTTTAAGATTTGCAAAGGACTTTATATACATTATCTCATTTGATCCTCACAACAACCCCTGAGAGGTAGCTGCTGTTATTACCTCTATTTTACTGATGAGAAAACTGAGGCAGAGAGAAGTGAAGTGTCTGAGGCAGGATTCATGAAGACCTGAACTCAGGTCTTCTATACTGCAGGCCCAATGCTTTATGTATTCAGTGGTCTTTAACTTGACCAGTTTTGTGACCATGGACACAGAACTGCCTAGGACAGTCTTAGACATTTAGCAAAATACTGTTAAGAGATTTTGCACGACACTAACGCTATTTTTAAAAAGGGAGAACAAGTATTTTGAGGGTGAGTGGCGCACCCCAAATTACCCAGTAAGCTGGTGGCTAGGGTTATGCTTGGAGTCCAGAGCCGTGCTTCCAGTCAAGCCACCAGGAGGTGGCAGGTGAGTAGTGTGTTGTTATATGTTAGGTCTACAGATGAATTTTAGCATTTTAACTCTGCCAGAACCAATCCCTAAGAGGGTGAGAGCAGAGTGCAGGTGGTTTCTTGGAGGGGAGGCGAAAGAGTCTGCTGAACTGCTAGAGCTGTGACCTCTGGCTTCCACTCTTTTCTTTTGCAATCCCACCAAGTGCGTTGGTGTGTGGGATGTCAAAGAACACCTGGCTTCTCTGGACTGAGATTGCTCGGACTTGTACAGAATAGGACTCTAAGCTTCCAACTAGGTTGGTTCACCCTAGGATGCACATGATCCTGGGCTTGCACAGGGGCTGGAAGCTGAGAAGGGCGGTCAGGGGTGGGAACTGATACCTACACATCGAATGCTAAGAAAGGATACCCTAAAGCCTATGAAATGCTGGAAGAAACCATGCTATCCCTGGACCTCTAGTAATCAAGTGTTGGGCCACATCAACTAAAAGGGCTCTCCAACTTCCACAAGGGAAAACTCTCAAGGAGGTCCTGGGGAATTTCAGTTCCTCAGACAGGGCACAAAAAGGTATTTTATTTCCCTATTCTGAGGGAAGAGTTAACCAGGAAAGATCAGAATCCATTTAAATGCTTGTTCTCTCTGCCAAAAGAGCAACTGGATCTCAGTCAACAATGCTAGACACGCATGGACAATAGGGGATCTAAAAGGGTTGGGCCAGGCTGATGAAGTGGACTGTCAAGCTGGAGGCCAATGACCAACACTGCTTGGCTGCTCCCAACATTCTCAAGGCTTGGGATAGTACCCATACAAAGTGTGACCTCTTGTTAAAGAGACTAGAAAGATTCTGGCAAGGGTAGGAGGTTGGAGGAGATGACTGCTGTGAGGTCATTCCTGCTCTAGGATGCCATGATTGTTAATGAGAAAGAAGACTATGACAAGAAGGTACAAGGACAGATGGGGCTCATGCTGCAATAAAAAGGCTAGAATGCCAGAAAGAGCTGCACACTCCCACCCCTCCCAGGAAGCTAGGGTTCAAATGGCATATTCTCCTGAGCTTGATATTGCAGGGCTGCATTACAGAATTGGGTAAACACTCAGAAGGAATGCAGACAAGGCACCATCTATTTTGCATGTAAGAACCTTTCATCAGCAGAGGTCCAACCTGACAGGGTTTTTTCCTCGCCTTAACCATGGAGGGGGATCCCTTTAACTTACAGACTCAAGTGAGTCTGGGGGATAGGGGGATAAGTGAGTCATGGAGGAGGTAGCTTTGGACTAAAATTCCTTCTATTTTCCCTTGAAGTACAAGGGCTCTCTATTCTTTCCTCAGGGGGATGGCTCTAGCCACTTTGTGAGCTTCTGGGGATTGTGAGGGGACCAAACAAAATGACAACATTTGATAAGGATTTTTTCCTTAAATTTCAGTTTCAGTTGTCAGCTCCTATAGAGAACATGCCATTCCAGCAAAAGTCCCAGAGCTTTCATGAATAACCTGGGTGCAGGAGAACAATGAGGGCAAAGACACAATGCCCTCTTTGTGTCTGATAGTTGGGTGCCTTGAGCCAAAAATCTCCTGAAACTCCCTGAAGATAACATGAGCATTTATTCCCATGACAGCGCCTCTGTGACTTCCAATAACCTAGCTATCCACATCTGCTCCCCTCCCAGAAAGCGCTCAGGCAAGAAAAACAGTGTGCGTCACTAGTGTTCAGATGGCAGCTGCCAGAGATGCTGAGACAACTGTACAGCCTGGGCCTGTTTGGAGAGTTGGGGTGAAGGTGGTAGTAGGGATGAGTGGCAGTAGAGAGGAAGAGTTGGTAAATGCCAAGACTCCCAAAGAGTTCTGGGGAGGGAGTATGGACATCAAGGAAATAAATCCAGTGATGTTTTTTAACCCAAGCTGAGGGTTGTTTGGACTCCTTCATTAAGGATCAAAGACTCTGATCATAATCTCACTAAGCTAGGATTCCAACTGCTTAGTATGGGCTTATTTCTTGGGAGTTTATAAGGAGAAACCAACTATCTCTAGGTCCCCTTCTGCTCCAGTGAAAGTAAGGCTCTCTGTGGCAGTCAAGAGTGTTGGAGATTAAGAGGAAAGAAATTCTGTCCCAAATGAAGCTGGCCCAAGGAGAACGGAGAACTAAATGAGGGAGATCAACCCAGGCTGGTGTGGCTCAAGGGGTTTTCTAAGCTCTACCCACCTGCCCGTCTCCCTATAATCTTGGTTGCCCAGGGAGTCACTTTGCCATTCCAAGTAGTCTCTCAGGCCCAGGGGGTCTTTCCAGCCAAGAGTTTTACAAACAAGCTGGATCTTAGCCCCGTACCCTTCCAGGGAGCAGCATGTTCCAGAAGCAACAAAGTTCATTTCAGCAAAGGCAGGAGTAGTTTTGTTTTGTTTTGTTTTTTAATATCAATAATAGGAATATAAGACCCTTCCCAAAACCACTTCTCTTTCTGATCTGCCCTGGATTAAGCCCTGGAAACCTGAGGCCACACCTTCCCACTTCCTGCAGCCGGCCAGAGCCCAACATCTGCACACCCAGATTCTTTGAGCTCTGGCTCAAAGTCAGCCTGTACAGATGGATGGCCTCATTTAAGTTTTGAGATCTCCAGCATCCTGACTCTCGATGACAAAGTGGGAAAACTCTTTTTAGGATCTAGGAGTGGTTTGTACCCCTGGCCTCCTCCCCCCAAGCCCTTCTTTTATAAATGACTAGGCTCTGGATTTCCTACTGATAGAGTTGTTCCGATGTTTGCTCTGAACTTCATGATGGTTGGTAGAGATGCTTTGCTTTTGATTTAGTTACCTCAGTTAAAGAGAGCAGAACCTATTACGCAAAGAGGGCAGGAAGGGGCTGTAGCATACAATCATACTTGAGAGGCTTGGATTCCCAGAATCACAGTTTCAGAGCTGGAAGGGCCCTCAGCTGCTAGTCCAATTCATACCTGAAAGATTCTTCATGGCTTTCAAACTAAATTCAAATGACTTATTCAGATGGGGAAGCCAGAAGGGCCTCTTTCTTACAGGGTTTCCAAAAATCTTGCAAAGTGCATATGACCTCTTTCTCTGGGAGTGAGAGAGAGGCCTCAAAACAGAGGCAGGATCTAACTCCTGCTAGAGGTTTTATAATCAGAGGCTATTGAACTGGATGGGACAATCAGGGAACAAACCTCCTGCAGGGGTGTAATGTCTGAAGCTTGCTTTTCTGGAGCTGACCTATTCCCTAGATGTTAAATTGGCTTAGAGCCTCATCCAAAGTAAAGGACACACTTGTATATGTAGCTGGTAGGGGGAGGAGGAGATGATGGGACAGGAACTGGTGGAGAAAGGCAGGGTCCCCCTATGAAGTCAAGACAATAGGAAACCATCTTAGTAGACAATTAATCATAACTTCTTAGTTGATGCACAGCTGCAGTGGCCACTGAACAAGAGAAGTGGTAAGGGCCTAAAATTGCTGGCTTCAACTTAACACAGGAACTCTCTATGGGAGTACAAACTATCTGGATCTTCCAAACAGGTTGTTGGCACTTCAACTTTTTCTCTAGGAAAATGCATAAAAGCTAGAGGGGAAGTTATCAGGCAATAACAAAGAATGGCTGCTCTGGAGAGATTATATTAGTAAGAACTTCTGGATTTTCTGCATCAAATTTGATTTAAATCATTAAATTCTACCCTATTTCTGGAGATGGGTTTGTTTGAACTAGTAATTTTCCCAGGTCCTTTGCAATTCCCTCTATTCATCTGCTCCTGAGAGGGGCAGAATAGGTTGATCCAAGGAAAGAAAAAATGCCAGGCCTTGAGGACCTTTGGGCTTTTAGCCTGAGCCACATTTTAGATCTACAAAAGTGGACATAGAGTCAAAGACTGCTTTTCTTTTCTACCCTTAAGATGTGTTGGGTCAAAATCATGGCTCCACTACAAGGCCATGTGTGGCAAGATGGGCTCTTGGGGAAGAAATTAGGTTACTCACTGTCTTGGGGACAATCTGTTTCTTGGGCTGCCCAATCTTGAATGGAATCCTACAAGAGATAAAGAGAAAAGTTACAGGAGACAGGGAAGAATGTAATACTGTAAGGATGGGGATAAAGTGGATTGTTGAAATCTAGATAACTATCTTTTACAATGCAAGGAGAATTGGATTTAGAATCAGAGGATACAGGTTTGAATATAAGCTCTGCCGCTAGCTCTGTGACTATAAACAAATCACTTACTTCCGTGGACCTCAGTTTCTTTATCTGTAAAATGACATGGTTGGGATAGATTTAAAATTTCTTCTAGTTCTAAATACCCTAACCCTATTTCAGGAGTATAAAGAAAGAAGGCAGGTAGATTACCACCTGAGATGCTATTCCCAACTCAGATCCTTGTGGCTACTTATAGCTAGGCTGAGTTTTAGGGCAATGTTCTTCTAAACAGTGCTTTTTCAAATCCAAGTTCTTGACAACATTCTCCTATTACTATCTTTGCTGATAGTTACTATGGTATTAAATAAATATAAAGGGGGTGGAGAAAGGGAACTGTTTCATGAAGAATGAAACTGTCATGAGCCCCCCCCCCCCCCCCCCCAGCTATGAGAACTTTCAAAGACAGTAGTTTCAGGCTAGTAATCACCATACTTAAAAATCCTTATATTATTATTATTATTACTGGTTTTTTTTAGGCAATTGGGGTTAAGTGACTTGCCCAGGGTTACACAGCTAGTAAGTGTCAAGTGTTTGGTTTGAGGCAGGATTTGAACTCAGGTCCTCCTGACTCCAGGGCCAATGTTCTATCCACCGCGCCACCAAACTGCCCCCAAATCCTTATGTTATTAAAAAACAAACCAACCCATATTGACTATCTTCGATGCCTGATGACTCTAATGCATCTGTGGATCTAAAGTGTTCTTTTTCCTGGCCGGAGAGAGGTGATAGATTTCAGGTACACTTGGAAGACTGGTTATAAACTAAGTTCCCAGTAGAAACTGATAAGATCCAAATGAAGCTCAAAACAGAATCTGAGATTCAATCACAAATTTGTCTTTAAGTCAAGTCAACAAATATTCTTGAAAATGCTTACTATATGCCAAGCACTAGAGATACAAATAAAAGCAAAAAGAAAATCACTGTCCTCAAGGAGCTTATATACTAATGGGAGAAGACAACATATGACACATAAACGGGAGCTGAAAAGTGGGGAGGAGGGAGAAGGTAGGTATTCACTTGGGGGCCTGGTGGTGAAATCTGGAAAGTCACAAGCAGGGCTGGGAGAGGAGTGAAGGATGGCTGGGTTCTATGTCCTTCCTCGAAATTGAGGTCCTTTGAGGAACTCACTAATGAGAGAAAGGGGTTGCAGGAGAGGAAAGATGTTCCAGGGACTTGTTTTGGACCTACTATGAAGTTCTGTACCTCAGGTTCTCTACCTGAAAACAGGGAATATTCCTTCTGAGAAGTGATATGGTATAGTCAGTGGAAAAGAACATTAGATCATGAGTGACTTTAACCCTTCCAAAGCCTCAGTTTTCTCATGTATAAGATAAGGACCCTAATACCTACCTTGCTTATCTCACAGAGATGTTGGGAGGAGCAAATTGGAAAGGATGTGAAAGTACTTTGAAAACTGTGAAGTGATGGAGCAGCTAGGTGGTGCAGTGGATAGAGCACCAGCCCTGGAGTCAGGAGGACCTGAGTTCAAATCCGGCCTCAGACCAAACACTTGACACTTACTAGCTGTGTGACCCTAGGCAAGTCACTTAACCCCACTGCCTAGCCAAAGTACAAAACAAAACCAAAAAAACCCCCAAACCCTGTGAAGTGTTATATAATGGCAGACATTATTATTCTTATTCTTATTAATATATACATATTCAACATTTTATTTGTATATTCTACATACACACATAAATTCATATACACACATATCACACCAGATGGACAGGAGAATCAGTGCATAAGTTAGAAACCAGGCTTAGACTGGGAAGCAAAAGACACTTCCTGGTATAATTGTTGAAACTGTAGATATGTCTTAACATCAGATAGCTAGGGAGTCACTGGGATCAGCCCTAATAGATGAGCAAATTCAAGAGAGCCCTGGAGGCATGAGAATGAACTAATGACTTCTACCACTCGGTTCTACTTTGCTTTATTGAGTATACCCACTTCCTCTAATGTAAACTTCTTGCTTCAAATGTTGCAACTTACCTGTTCACTCACTGATTCTACCACTCCCCTCATACTTCTTTTTCTCTGTACCTAGTTCTATTTGGTCCAAACTGACCAGCATTGCTTCTAAACCCAACAGTGTAATTAACCACCGATAATAACCCCAGACGTCGATCCGGTGGAGAGGTTGGGCCAGCCTGAGTCACAGCGGTTAAATTTAATTTCTGGAGGACATCCTGTTTATTGTTAACCCAGCCCAGTAATTTGGGAGGGTTAACCCTTTGGGGACTGGCTGGCCCTGGCAGCAGTCAAAATTCACGTGGCTTCCATAAACAAATAATCCTCAACTGTATAATTACTGAGGAAAAGATCAGGCTGAGGGATAAAGAAGGGAAGAGAATTAGAACCTGCTTCCCTTTCTCAGACTGGCTATGAGGGACAATAGCTAGGTGAGAAAATCCCCTGAGACTCTTTTCTAATTCCTAACTATTCTTTCTAAAGGGTGAGGATTAAAGTCCACATATTGGTTTTAGATAGCTGGCAACTACCTTTAAAGCTATCTTTAAGGACCCTTCTGTGACAGTGCAAATAAGGTACTCAGAGTGGCATCATTATGAGATCAGCCACTATTTTCCTTGAGACCTGTGGTGTGGAAAAGATGCCATGCTAGCAATCAGAAGACCTAGGTTCTAGTTCCTAGTTCTGAGGCTGATAACTGTGTGACCCCAGGCACTTCTCGTCATCTCTCTGAAATAGTTTCCTCATCTATTTAAAACAAAATGAGGGGCTGAGTGGGAATTGAACTAGAAGGCTTTGTATAGACTCTATATAATTTTAATCTGAGAACCAAGCAGAATAGTGAGACAAGAAGCAAAGCTGGGTCATTGAATTTCAATGTGGTTTTCAAATGGATTTGTACTTAGAGAAGCAGTGCTCCTGACAAGGGACTGCTGAGTTAGGAATCTGGGTTCTATTCTTTATCATCTCTATCACTGATATGTGGATTAGAATTATAATCATAAAAGTTTTAGAGTTTAGAAGGCCATGTGAAGATCATCCAGTCTGATTGCTTTATTTCAGAAATGAGAAAACAGTCCTAAAGAGGCTAAATGATTTGTCTAAGGCACACAGTTAATGGCAAAATGACTAGAATCCAAGTCTCCCAGACTAGAAAGCTTTAATGATTTGGATTCTGACTTAAAATGCATTTGTCACTATTTTAAAGAATAGGGTAGGAAAAGTCACCTAGTCAAATGTTTAACACAAGAATTTGGTGAGGAGTTAAGGTAACCATGGGTTGAAGGCACTTCTGAAAGCTATCATCAACCAGGGAAGAGATTTCTTCGTAGCAGGGATGTTGCAGGGTGTAATGTCAATGTATAAAGGAAAAGTCGCGCATAACAACATATCCAACTCACCTTCCTCACTACTGAATTTCAGACCTGCAAAAACTGCAATGGCCTGATTGGTCTCCCTGACGTTTTCATATTCCTATTGATCCTGCTCCACGCTACCATATTTTAAACATTCTAAAAAACTACCTGTGTCATGCCACTACCCTGTCCAGAAAATGGTCTCCCACTGCATGCGGGATAAAGTCCACTCCATGCTCCTTTTTTAAAAACACAGTAACAGCAATATTGTTTTAATAACAACTCTGAGTGACTAGGTAATTTTGACTATTATAAATACCAATTTAACTATAATGGCCCTAGGACGGAAGATGTTATCTGCATCCAGAGAAAGAATTGATAACTAGAAATAGGTATAAAATGATTTTACATACACACATGACACACATATATGCACGTGCATATACATACGTGTGTGTATGTGTGTGTGTGTGTGTGTCTAACGGTAGTCCTCTGGGGTGAGGTAGGGAAGAAAAAAGAAAGTTACATGATAATTTGATTTTATATTTAAAAGGAATAGCAAGTTAAACATAATAGATTTGCAGTTTCATGTTCTACTATGTTATTGAAATGCTTGTTTTATTTCTTAAATTCAAAATAAAATAAATATATTTTTTAAAGAGGGACTTTGCTATAAACCTCCTGCCAATATTATAAAGTGCATATCACATACAAAATATTATTTTGGGTGCTAGGATCATAAATTTAGAGTCCTAAGGAACATTAGAGACATGTTCAACCTTTTCATTAAGTTTTTATTGATATCTTCTGTTTCTTACATCATCATAGTTACCCCAAGTATCACTTCTCCTTCTAAAGAACCATCTCATATAACAAATACTGTTCTTAGACAGGAAATCTGATAATCTTATCAATACAATGAAAAATGAAATGCAATGAAAAACACTTACAATGTGTAATACGTATGGACCTCCCACCACCACTGAAGGGTGGGGGTTCACACTATGCTCCTTAAATTGTCATTTAAGGTTTCAATAGTCTGGGTAGGGCTCCTAACCAGAAGTATCATCTCTGGCTATAGTGTAGAGGCCTGGAAGGGATTAGATTTAAGACAGAGTGAGGTGTGGCAGAAAAAGCCCTTGCTTGAGAATCAGGAGACCTGGGTTTGAGACCTGGCTTGCTACTGCCTCACTATGAATTTGGGCACATCTAGTGGGTGGCACTAAATTACCTCTATGGTCTTGTCCAGCTCTAATATTCTTTGATTCTGGTTCCTAGCCTATTTCTCACTGTTCTTCAGTGAAAAGCTTCTGTTTTAACTATGCTGACCCAGTTACTCACAGGAATCTCCTGTCCCTCAAAATGCCTTCCAATCTCTTTTCTGTCCACCCAAAATCCATGCTGCAAAATCTTTCTCAAGTCACAACTCTCTTATCACATCACACTCAGTGATTCCCTCCCTCCGTTTACTCCTAACAACTGCCTGTACTACTCACCTGGCATTTATCACATGACTTGCTTGGTTTTTGAAATATACACATCTCATCTCCTTAACTATAAGACTGTAAGTACCTCAAGGGCAGGATTCAGGTATTACGCTTGTTTTTATTTTCCAGAGTCTCATATAGTACCGGGCACATACTGAGCAGCCATTCCAAAAAAATGTTACGTGAATGAGATTCTCCACAGGAACTGCTTATGTAGTTCCCTAAGTAATTCCATGCTAGTGAAGAACCGCTGCCCCCAGCTAAGGTCAAAATGATGCAACATCACTGTATTTGGGGTCTTAAGAGAAGCAGGAGCAACACACACTCAGAAAAGATGGCTCTCTTGGGATCTGAAGACCAAGCACTCGGCTGCTACTCAGGGCAGGGGGCTAGCTTTCAGTTTGAAAAATGAGAGCTGGTGAAATCATCAGAGTAGGACAAGGGAAAACACATAACAATATCCAAGAGAGGAAATACCAAATAAAAGGAACATTCTTGGTTCATTCAGAGGCTGCCAAATAGAAGATATATACTCATACTCTGTCATAGGACTGGCTTGAAAATGGGAATATATGCCTTGCTGTAGAGAAACTGGAAATCTTTTGCTAGAGAAATTGAGATAAAGACCCCACTGGTAGTAGTGGTGGTGTGTCAAAAGAAGGAAAGAGGAGAGAACAACTATAGATTGAATATAAGCTTCTATAATTTCCTCAATCTATCTCCTTGGTTTCCATGGCGTTTGAAGTGAAGTTTTGACTCTGCTCCCCTTTGGGAATGCAGAGTCTTGATGAATAACAGCTGCTCTGGAAAAAGTGCGGCCAGGGTAACAACATCCCAGGATTCTGGGGAAGAATGACCATGCTTGACACAGCTAGAACACATAGAACTTATATGCCCATGGCAGGCTTTGAAGGAACTCTTAACTTCAGTGTATGGAGGAGCTCATAGTAATTCAAGGGGACATTATTTATTCATCCTTATGGCACTCAAGAAAAACAGAAAAGGTACACGGATTTAATTACATTTAATTCAACAAACATTATCAATTTTCCAACATGGATAAGTACTGGGAATTTTTTCATAAGTCCCTTCCTTTAAGAAATTTACATTCTACTTGGATTTTCCTCTTCATATTACAGAAGAGGAAACAGAGGTTCAGGAAGAGGACACAGTTTGCTATTACCTAGAGAACTTCATTGGACTGAGAGAAATCAAGAGCTTACAGATGAGTCTGGAGTGAAATTCCCCACTCTGCCATGCTCTTCAGTTCATAAATGTGGGTTCCAGAGGGCAGGAGCAGCCACCCAACAGGGAAAAACATTTTTCACAACTATTCCTTACACCCCCACCGCCTTACCTAAAACAAAACCAAAATACCCAACTTCTATGTGTGCAAAGAGGGAAAAGGAAAAAAGAGATTCTATTTTCTTTCAAAACAAAGAAAAGTCAACAGGATGTTCTCCAAAGCTACAAATACACTTTTTCAAACAGTAAATATCTTTATTAGCAGCATGATGCCAGTTGGCTAATTTTGTCTGTCTCAGTAAAACCTTTCCAAAAAAACTGCTCTTGTGTAATGTCTATTTACAAAAACAGCTCTTTTGCATTTTCAACTTGCGGGGTTTCTCAATCTTTTTGCTTGTCCCCTCCTCTTTCTTCTCTATTGCAGAGGCAAAGACAAGGGAAATGCTCAGACAGCGCAGAGTTCCCTGATCTCAAGCTGATTTCTTGACACCTATTTTCTTTGGAAAATTCTCCTTTTTCTTCATCAAGTGCATGAATAAGTTATTTAAATCCTAACCATCTTCTCTCAGCTTCTATCAGCTTTTGTTGGCCACTGAGCATGAAGTGTCCCTAAGTTTGGACTGGGAGTGGGGAGTCCCCTAAAATTATTTTTCATAAAGAAGCAGATGATTCAGACTATCTCATCCCATGAACTTTTGCTGTCCTTGGCTGGACAAGTGATCCAATTTGACCTCTTATGAGTAGGGGGCTAGAGCTGAGCAAAGAGCATGAGGCAGTCTATAATGGCTGAAGTCCGGTTATTCCTGGGGAGTGATCTGGGCTTACTCCCTATCTTGCCAGGAGCAGGAAAGTGGGTAAGAAATAGGTTGAAGAATTAGGTTTTTGCTGTCTGGACAGGATTTCTACCCCTTCTTCTACCCACCTCCTTCAACGTCCTTCCCTGCTTCTCCCAAAACAAAACTAAACAAATCTCAGGGTCACTCTTATCTTCAGGTTTACTATCTCTGGTTCATAACTTACTCTACCAGAGATAGCTTCCCACTGAAACAAACAACTTCTCTGGTAGCCTTAGGGTTACGTAAGAAATATCTAGAACCGGAGTAACAGCTCCCTATCAAGTTCCAGCTTCCCTGTTCGAAAGCATTTGCTAGTCAGACTGCCAAAGGAACAAGAAAAGTTCAGCCACCCCTATGTCAGAAAAGTTGTGGCTGGAATTAAATAGTATCATGTTGTGTGTCAGTGTCCATGGCAACAGTAGCTACAGCCCACCTCAGCTCCCCTCCCCCCAAACAACCACCAGCATGATGGATACCCATTGCAAAAGAGAACATTAGCAGTATTCACCAAATGGAGGTAGAATATGTTGACATGCACATAGCACTTTTGGGATTGCAAAGCACTTTATGAATATTAGCTAATTTGATTTTTACAACAATCCCATTATGTCACCAAATCAGCACTACAGATATTAGTTCCATTTTATAGATGAGGAAGCTGAGGCTCTCAAGATCACACAACTGTTTTCACGACATCATGCAGCCTAGAGCTGGAAGAGGCCTTAGTAATCTTCTAATGCAGGGGTTCTTAATCTTCTTCGTGTAATCTGGTGAAATTCATGAACCCCTTCTCAGAGTAATATTTTTAAATGCATAAAATCAAATACATAGGATGACAAAGGAAATCAACTTATATTGAAATAGTTATTATTAAAAAAGGACTCCAGTTTAAGAGCCCTTGATCTAATCCAACTTGTCTTTCCTTTTCTCCGGAGGTTCAAACAGCTTTAATGACTTGTTCAGCTACTCAGTAGAAGACCTGGGCTCCCTGACTCCCAGTCTGGAGCTCTTTCTGTAGTGCTAAAGGTGAGTTAGGGCCATGACACACGAGACTATCAACAGGTCAACAAGTTCTGACTATGGGTCTGGCATGGTGCATATTTTCTTGTTTCACAGATAAAAACTTGTCCCAAAATTCATTATTGCCTGGACCAAGCTAACAGGTTTGAAACAGAATGGAGACTGTTTTCTAGGTAGTCAGGTTAATTTAATTCACATTATAACAAGGCACTGCACTACACATAGGGGAGAGGTAAGATATAAAGATGAGAAAGATAGTACCTACCCTCATAGAGAGCAGTTTAGTAGGTGAGAAAAAGCACACATACACATAAGGAAAAAACAAGGCAACTCTTATCTGAAGGAGGCTCACAGGAGGTTTTCCGGAAAGACAGCACCTGAACTGGTGCCTGAAGAGAAAGATCATAAGTCAGGTTGTGGGATAAAGAGCACAAATGCCTAGACGTGACAGAGCACTCTAAGAAGTCAAGTTTGGTTATGCACAATATGTGACATGGAGCAGTATGAAGCAAAGATGGAAAGGTAGGATGGCATCAGACTATGAAGGATTCTGAATGACAGGCTATGAAGGCTATATTATATTTAGTAGTCAACAGGGTGGCTACTAAAATAGACTAAAGCAAGGGGGTAATGAAGGCCTGAACTAAAATGGTGACAGTAGGAAGTACTGGACGGAGATAGAAGAGGGGAACAACAGGACTTGGCAACTGACTATGTTAGGAGTGAGGGATCACTCAAAGAGGACTCAGAGGTTTTGAGTCTGGGTAACTGGAAGGATGGTGGTGGCAGCAACATGCTTAATGAAATAGAAGCTGGAAGAAAGGGCAGATTTGGGATGCAGAGTAGATGAACAATGATGAATTCAGTTTTGGACAGGTTGAGTATGGGGTAATATTCAGCTGAAGATACTGAACAGGACATTGGAAATAAGGGATTGGAACTCAGGAAAAAGGCCAGAGAGAAAGCTAGAGCTTTCAGAGTCATTTTCATAGAGCTGGCCATTAAAGCTATAGAAGCACATACATGGCTTTGTCAAAAGAGACACTATAGAGAAAGAAAACAGCCAATGACAAAATTTCTGCTGCTGGGAATTACCAAGTGAGACAATCAAGAAGTAAAGAAAATTAAGGAAGATGAAGATGGCAGGTCACTTAAAAAAAAAAGGCAATTTGTGTTTTCTTGTAGTTGTCTTGAGAAAGTGATAGGTATTATGGTGTAGTGCAGAAATGTCAAACATATAGCCTGCAAAACTCCCAAGTGCAGCTGAACCAGATTAAAATGTAATTAGGAAACAATTAACAAAATAAACAAAAATACAACAAAACATACATAATTTTACATTTCAAAATTAGGTCAACAGGTGTCCCCTCAAGGATCCTCATGTGTGGTTTAGGGGCCCCCATTTCTATTTGAGTTTGACACCACTGGTGTAGTAGATAGAGCCCTGGTTTTGGAGTCAGGAAGACCTAGGTTCAAATACTCTCAGACACACAGTAGCTGTGTGACCCTGGACAAGTCACTTAACCTCTCTGGGCCTCAGTTCCCCCATCTGCAAAGTGAAGAGGTTTGAGTCAATGACTTCTCAGATTCCTTCCAGTCCTAAATCTATGATCCTATGGTTTTATAGATATGATCACACTTATTCTCACAACTGTAAGACAGAGTATGTGTAGGGGAAATGATCTTTTATAGAGAAATTTACTTTACAGAAGGGGAAACTAAAGTAGAAATGAAACAGTTCACTTGGCAAGTCAATAGTTGAGCAAGGGATCAGCTCTAGCTGGCCTTACTCCTTTTATACTCTAAGGACTCCAGAAAGAATCACGCAGCTTTTAGTCCTGGTACTATGATCTGTTCTTACTCCTCCCAACTAGGTGGTATCCTGAGTAGCCACGAGTAGAGGTAGAGTAGCCAGTAGAGGTAGAAAGGGAGGATGGGCTCCTATTGTAGAGTCAGTTCTAGAAACATGTTTGTGGCACATGCTGCAGGTACAACACCTTTACCTTATTCCTGATCTTGGAAATTGTGTTTGGTTCAGCCAGGGTTGACCTATGGGACCAGAAGCCAGCTTGGAGTGCTAAGAGTCAAATCTACACCAGCCATGGGAGGCTGAAGCTTTCTTCAAGGTGATTGTTCAGCTGCAATAAACAAGACATTCTAGCCAAGAATGTTGCTTCAGTGAAACTGGAAGACAGTCATCAGAGATGGTGTTGCCAAGGCTGTGCTTGACCAGTTTCCAAACCCACAGTACAGGTTTCCATAAACAACATGGACATAACCTCTTGGTTGCCTGGTTCTTTCTTCTCTCCATCATTATAAATTTCAAAAAATAAAAACAATTTCCCCTGCCACCACATGTTCATTTAGTTGGCATCAAAGGGGAAAGCTTGTAGTCTAGTCTAGCCTCCTAAGTGGTCTGCCTATTTCCACTCACAATATAATCCATCAAACACATACTCCCAGATTACGAATGAATGAAAAACATTTATTATGAACTTATCATGTGCTTCAATACACAGTTTATATCACATCCATCCCATCCTAAAAAACCTTCAATGGCATTCCAACATGTATAGGATAAAGTCCTAAAGAATCCTGGCATTTGAGACCCTTGATAATCTAACTCCAATGTATCTTTCCACTGTTATCTTCCACTCCTCCATTCAAATTGTTTTCTGCTCAAGCCAGACTGGAAAGGCTATGTGGTAGAGTAGATAGGCTACTGGATTTGGAATCAGAAGAATTTGGTTCATATCCTTGCTCTGCTACTTACTACCTGTGTGACCTGGGGCTGACATTTACATAATGCTTTAAGGTATGAAAAAAACTTACTATCAAATTATTTCTTTTAATCTTCACAATAATCCTATGAGATAAGTAAGTACTGCTATTACTCCATTAGGAAACTGAGGCTTAGAGAGATTAACTGGCTTGGTTATGGTCACACAACTAATAAGTATAGGAAGCAGGATTTGAACACACATCTCAAGTGATAACACGTTTACTGCTGTTTCCTTTATAATGTACTGCCTTCTCCATCTGGCTTGAGCAGAGACAAATATGAGTAAGGGAGCAAGCCACTTCATTTCTCTGGACATCAGAATGAAATGGGAATAAGGTAGAAGTCACTGGACTCTAGATGTCAGTTTTCTTATCTGTAAAGTGAGGAGATAAGAACAGGTGATCTCCAATGTTCCTTACAATTCTAAATATAATTCCTCACTCTCCCTGATATTTCTTGCATATTCCTGGTCTCTCCTGCCAGGATGTCCTTCTTTCACCTCTCCTTACAAAAATACTTCTTGTTGTTCAGTCATTTCAGTCATGTCTGACTCTTTGTGACCCATTTGGGGTTTTCTTGGCAAAGATACTGGAGTGATTTGCCATTTCCTTCTCCAGCTCATTTTTATAGATAAGGAACTGAGGCAAACAGGGTGAAGTGACTTGCCCAGGGTCACACAGCTAGTAAATGTCTGAGGCCAGATTTGAACTCGAGAAGATGAGACTTTCTGACTCCAGGCCCAGCACTCTATCTACTTCGAAGTTAGCTGATTAGATAAATTGGCTGGAGAAGCATCATGGTACAATGGGAATTACTGGATTTAGATGCAGGGGACATGGGTTTGAATTATAGCTCTCCTACTTACAGGATGTTAGATTTAGATCTGGAAGGGATCCCAGAAACTATCTAGTCTGAATTTATCATTTTATAGATGAAGAATGGAGGCCCAGAGAGAGGCAGCTAAGTAGCAGAGCAGACAGAGTGCTGGCCTGGAATCAGTCAATAAGCACTTATTAAGGGCTTACTATATGCCAAGCACTGTGCTAAGCAGCTGGGGATACAAAGAAAACAAAAAACAGTCTCTGCCCTCAAGGAGCTCACAATCAGGAAGACTTGGGTTTGAATCTAGTCTCTATTAGCTGTGTGATGCTGAGTAAATCACTTGACCTCTGTCTGCCTCAGTTTCCTCAACTGTAAAATGAGGATAATAATAGCACTGTCCTTGCAGAGTTGTCATGAACATCAGATGAGACTGTATTTGTAAAGTGCTTAGCATATGTCTGGCATAAAGTAGGCATTTAAATAAATGTTTATTGATTACTGATTAACAGTAAGATTCAACTACTTTGGACCCTCCACCCCTAATTCACCACAGGCCTAATTCACCACCTAGAAAATGTCCTTTCACCTTTGGTTACAAATGAAGTAGAAAAAACTACACTATATTGGGATCCGTAGGTGGAGAGACCCCAAAGGCCAGAGAGAGTGTTGCAAAATTACTGGATATGGACAAAGCTGTTCTCTTCCCTACTTTAACTTCCCAAATAGTAACAGTATTCATCATTTACAAATATTTATCGTGCACCAGATGGGTCCATGCCATGGCAGTTGACTTTAGATTGACAGACTCTGGGTAACCTTATGAAAGGACTTTAGGTCATCTAGCCCATTTCATCTCTGGTAAATCACCATGGAATCAGTGCATGGAACTACAGAATATAAAAGTTGGAAGGGAGCTCAGAATTCACTTAATCTAATCCATACCTGAGCAAGAACCGTCTCTATAACATTCCTGGCAAGTGGCTCTCCATTCTCCTCTAGAAAAATGACTACTTTCTGAGGGAGAATCCACTGAGCTGAAATGGGCCTCTGCAACTCCCATCGACTGATCCTAGTTCTGCAATCTGGTGCCAAATAAAACAAGTCTAACACTCTCCACAACACAGCCTTCCAAAAACCTAAAGACCTACCATGTTCCCTCTAAGTCCTCTCAGGTTAAACATACCCAGTGTCTTTAACTGGACCCTGAGTGGGTCCTGAATGTCTTTGATATCCTGGTCTCTCTTCTCCACATGCTCCCCAGATCATCAATGTCCTTCCTAAAATGTGGCACTCAGAACCTAACACAGTACTTCAGATGTGTTCTGAGAAGCAAAGAAAACATCAGGATGATAACCTTTCTTGTTCTGGATCCTACACTTCAGTTAAGGTGGCCGAGGATCACATTAACTCTGTTGGCAGGCACATCACGTTGAACATGCAGTCCGACTAAAACCTCCCCTTTTCACACAAACTTTTTTAGACACCCCTTCCACACCTTGAACTTGTTCACTCAAGTTTTTAACGCAAGCGTGGAACTTTGTATTTATTGCTACTAAATTTCTTTAGTTCACTTTTGCAACCTTGTTGCAATCTTTCTGGATCCTGATTCTGTTATCTAACACATTAGCCATCCCTCCCACTTTTGTGTCTTACAACTTGCTAAGCATGCCATCTCTGCCTTCATTCTTGCCACTGATAAAAACACTGAACATACATGCCAAGGCCAAAGCTCTGAGTCACCCTCCCCAGAGCCCTCCCTCCAGGCTGACATCAAACCATTAATTATTATTCTTTGGGTCAAGTAGCTCACTCAGGTCTAAATCCACCTAACCATACCCAGTCCACAGCCAGGGGAAATGTGCCAAATGCCTTGCTGAAAATCCAGGTATATTTATGTCTACAGCACTCTATTCATCTACCTGTCTAGCAGCTCTGTCAAAAAGGAAGTACAGTTGGTCTGATTCAGATCACTATAGTAAAAAGCAGAATGTGATAAATGCCACAAGAGATGGGCTAAATGCCACAGGAGGAGTTCAGAGAAGGGTGAGATCACATTTAGTGAGAGGAGAGAAGAATAAAAGAAAGACTTCATGATATAGGTACCATTTGAATCTTTATCACGAGATGAGGGAATGAGCAGTTCCACTTGGTAAATGCAGGGTGTTAGGTCTCACAACGGCATCTATACAGCTTCTTCCTCTTGAACCTAAGCTTGGGGGCTCTTTCAAGAGGTTCATGCCTATACTCTTAACTTTTACCCAGTCCTATAGCAGAGCCATAGCAAAAGAGCTAATAATAGCAATTTACATACCAATTCCATAGCACTACATACTACATACTAATACCAATTCCATAGTACTTTAAGGTTTGCTAAGTGTTCTATGTATACTACTATTTTGTTTGATCTTCACAACAACCCTGTGAGGAAAATGCTATTATCTCCATTTTACAGATAAGAAAACTGAGGCTGACAGGGTAAGTGACTTGCCCAGGATCACACAGCTAAGTGTCTGAATCAGGATTTAAACTTCATAATTCCAAGTCCAGTACTCTATCCATTGTGCTACCTAGTTGCCTAAGGTGATTGGGCCTCAGCTCTTAGACATGAATATTTGGTAATATTTAGATTTCTCTCTTTTTTTGAATCAATCTGTCACTTTAAAGAAGTGTACTTGGATAAAGCCACTAGTAATTACTAGTATTAGGATTAATTTAATCAAATGATATTCCGCTAAGAAACTAAAAGCATGCAGATGTAGTCTTCTTTATTCTCACAAATTGCACATGTGGCAGAGTCAGTCAATCAATATTTATTAAGTGTTTACTACTTGCCAGGTACTGTGGTAAGTGTGGGCAGAAAGGCAAAAAAACAGTTTTTGCCTTTAAGAAGCTGAGTATAAAGTCAGGTTCACTTGGCCAAGGACCCACAATTAGCAACTAAACAAGGGCTTGAGCGCATGTCTCCCATTTCCCAGGGTAGTACTTCACTCACACTACACTAATGCTTTCTTTTGAGTTAACCTTCCAGGGCACACATAAACCTTTGTACAGGACAAACCTGACAGTTTCTCCTCCAAGGTTTCTTTCTCCTAATCTTATCTGTGATCTTTAAGGTTTCAGAGAAAGGTGTAATGGTAAACTCAATTACAAAACTTAACTGTACTCAATTTCAACTCACTCCTTAGGGAAGAAGGTATTTACTCTGTTCCAGAGACAAGAAAATGGAGAGACAGAGAATCTGGTTTGGGGCCACGTGGTGAATAACGGAGCGGAGACTGGAGTCCCCAGCATCTTCCTCTTAGTCAGATGCTCAGATTCTTGGGCCATCCTGATTAGGAATGGATGGTCTTTGAAGGAGGGCACACACCAACTAAACAAACAGGGAGGTGGGCAGGCCGCCTGCACAGAGGAAGTTGGGAACAAAGGCCATTAGATCTTTATGCAAAACCCAGTGTGCAAAGGGCACTAATGTTGGACATTTTTCACCATGACATTTTGAAAGCACAGCCTGGCCCAGAACAATGGCTTCCCTCAGGGAGCCATGCTCAGAATGCCCTATGTCTCACTCACTAATAGCTGGCACATCCCCTGAGCTTGGTGAACTTGACCCTGGGCTAATGCCTCCCATGGTGGTTGTACGTCACTCTCGCCATTTTTCCCACCCCTGGAATTCCAGGCTTTGGTGAATGAAGAGATTGATTCCAGGAGCAGGAAAACAGTTCCACGCATGAATCAGATAGACCAAACCCTGGCTCCCTGTGCCAGCCATTGAGCCAGGAACTGAATGTGATTGTATGCCTGGTCACCAGAGTTGTTCCCCTTTCAGGGGGAGGGGGTCAAGGTCCACGCAAAAGATGACGTGGGCTAAGTCCAAAGGGAAGAGAGACAAATCTCAGCTTTGGGAGACAAAGCTGCTCTCTTTAGCACAGTCTTATAGGGCAGGGTACAAAAGGTGGCTCGAAAATGTGGTAGTATAGGCCTATGACAGCATTCTTTTCAGTTCTTACAGCAGCACTTACTCACAGACTGTCCTCTTCTCCTGAAAGACCTCAGAAACCCAAGGCTACAGCCTCACTTTTACAGAATGTTCTTAGTGAGAAGATAAAAACAACTTCCTTGAGAACTTCCCCAGAGAACCTCTCACTCAGTAATCTTCTCCCAGGTTGAGAAGTAAAGATGAGTTCTGTTTGATTTGTATATTATACTCTGAGCACTACAAGGCAACTGCCCTTTCTGGTTCTAACCTTGAGAAAACTGGAAATTCATGGTGTGCTAAGTAGGGATGAATTTAGCCATAGGAGGAAAAAGCCCAGGCTACACTCTAAGAAACTGATTCCCCTGAGGAAGAATATCCCTGTGCTATCACTGTCTCACTGACTGGCAGGCAGAAGAGACTGTGATTTGGTTCTAACAGGACTGGAACATTAACTTCTCTAGGTAAAGGCCTGCAATTGGCCTCTAGCAGGAAAGGACATTAGAAAAAGAAGTAATTCCTAGAGGAGCTTACTAGGTTATTGCTTGGGGCTCTACCTAATGTGCTGGGGGATGTCAGTTCAATATCTGCACATAAATCTTAACACAGTAAGGAGAAAGATAATCAGAAGTGGTTTGGATTTCATACTACAAATCTGTTCCTGATGTTTATTGGCACATCAGCTGCTTCTAGGAAGAGCTCAGTTTCAAATGCCTAGGCAAAGAAATAATCTACAACTACCCATTAAAAGAATGTACATTCAAACCTCTCTATGACTAATGGACCTATCTAAAATGCTTTATGGACAATTCTTCTACTCTTATGCTCTAGGCACAAGGGTCTTGGTCAAAGGCAAGGCTCAGCAAAGCTGACAACTAGGCAGGAAGGTTCCTGAAAGCCTCCATAGAATGTAAGAGGGTAAGCAGGGGTAAAAGGTCTCTCTTCCAACAACAAAAATTAATCCGGTCTACAAAGAACAACCTGCTTTGCCAAATGGAGTCCCAAAGTCAATCAATCATCAAACATTTGGTAAAGGCTTACTATGTATAAAACATTGTCAAATGAAGTAGCAAATAAGGGCTAGAAGTTCTGCAGAATAGGGACCTTAACAGTTATTATTCAGACCTCTGACACTGTTCATATATATACATGTATGTGTTTATATGTTTATATGGGTTACTATATCTTTAAGAAGAAAAACAAAGATCTAGATGGTACTAGAATAATAGTGCTATAAATTTAAGACTACTGCTGTAGAGCTCTAGGGTTGTGAGATTCTTTTTAAACCCCTTTTCTTAAAGATTAGTCTGCTTAGGAAGAGTGAATTTTGGAGGCCTGGTTACACGAAAAAGGGCCTAGGACCTGGAGTCAAGAAATGATGACTTCAGTCCTGACAATTACCAGCAGTGTGTCTTTGGACAAGTTACTTCCTTGGGGTCTCAGTCTCTTCATCTGAAAAATGGGGATAACAACACAGACCCCATGTACCTCACCGCTTGTCTCCATACAACAGAGTGTTACAATGGAAAGAGCATTGGCTCGGTAGTAGGATGTCAGTTTAATTAATACTTGTGTGACCTTGGGGCAAGTCACTTAATGTCATTTAATCTCCCTTGGACTCAGCTTCCTCCTCTGTAAAATGACAGGGTTGGCTTGGGTGGCTTCTGAGGACCCTTCTGGCTCTAGAGCGATGATCTCATGATGGACTTCGTAAAAGGTTATTAAAATTATTCTTAGAGGTCTGGGCAAAGTGCGGTTTGGGACCCGAGCCGTGACTAGGTCCAACTCAGCCCCACCCCGCTAGGGCCAAAGCATTCACAGGTCAGATCACAGAAACGGAAGGGACCTCGGGGGTCATCTTATCGATCGGGTTTTATCCCCCTGCAAGGTCCCTGGCTCACAGCTATCCAGCCTCCGGGGACGGGGCAGCTGCTTTAACCAAATCCATTCCCTGCACTTCTGGGGGAAACTTGGCAGAAGCGCCAGAGGCTTGCTCCCGGACAGGGCCAGCCCACTGCCGGCCGGCGGGGAGAAGCTCAGTCGGAGGACCCCGGAAGGGGGGCGGGGCATCCCAGCCGGGGGTAGGGGGCACTTGGGGACTCAGAGGCGGAGTCCGGCATGAGGCACGAGGGGAAGCCTAAGGAAGCTCGAGGTGGGATCCGCTGGGTCTCACTCACCAGCTCATGGCGGCGGCGCCGCTGTCTGAGCCGCTCGTTGCGGCCCCGGCCCAGGCCTCAGCCCTCAACCCCCTTTGCCACGGCCACTTCCGGATTCGGGCCGTCTCCAGGAAGTGACGAATGAGACACTCCCGGAAGAGAGGCGGTGCGCGTGGCGCGGTGGGGGGTCGGTACCGGGCACGTAAGGGGTGGAACCAAATGTGGTTACCTAGTAACCCTTTCGCTGCGGAATTTATCGGCTATATCTCTGCGAGCCTCCCCTGGCCTAGTGCAGGCTCCAGCTGTCTCCTTTAAGCTGTCCCAGTACCCGCGCTCACGCCTCTTCCTTGCCTCAGTTTCTCCAGCTGCAGAAATGAATGCGCCAATACAGTAAAGCGCAATATGCATTTATTAAGCGCCTACTGTGTGCAGTGCAAAAAAAGAGAAGGAGGAGGAAGAGGAAGGCAGCCCTGGCTTCTGCGGAGCTTGGGAGGCTGAGGCTGAGCCCGAGTTGCAGGAGAGCGTGATAGGAGGAGGGGAAGAACAGCAAGGGGTCGCAGGCTGGACCTAGAGTCAAGATGACCTAAAGTTCAAATTCTGCGTAGCTGTGTGACCTTGCACAAGTCACTAGACCTCTCATCTGTAAAATGAGGATAATAATAGCCCCTACTTTACGAGGTTGTTGTGAGAATCAAATGACTTAACATGTGTAAAGCACTTTTACAGACCTTTAGGTAAAAGTTAGTCATTATTATTGTGATCCTTCATATTGGGGTTCAGGGATCATTTTCCAGGTTGTTCACTGATGAAGTCGAATGGAGAGCCATGGAAAGTGGGGAGTTTGAGGGTTAAGGGATTGTTAGGTTATTGCAGAAGTTGGAGCCTGGAAGCAGTGGAATGCACCCAATTATCTTTATTACTTTGTTGCATTCATTAAGTAAACATTTATTAAGTGCCTGCAAAATGCCAGGCACTGTGCTATGCACTAAAAACATATAAAGGACATAGCCTCTGCCTGAAAGAAACTTACATCTGTGGGGGTGGGGGTGGGGGTGGGGAGGTGGGGGAGGCAATATGGTCACAGATAAATAGGTAATATTAATTAATTAGTAGATCATATTAATAGATAATAAGTAAATACTCATTTTGGTTAGGGAGAACACTGATAATCCATGAGTCCCCCGTGGGGAAAGGCGATCAGGATGAGTCTCAAATGCTGCAGAGAGACTGAAAGGCTGAACTTTGAGAAAAGGCTATCATTTTGCAGTGAAGGGATCTCTGGTAACCTTGAAGAGAGCAGTTTTAAATGAATAATGAGGTCTCCTGTAGGAAATGATATTTCAGTCAAATCCATCAACAAAAACTTATTAAGGGCCTACTGTGTGCCAAGCAATGTACTGGGGAGACAGAGACAACATAATACAGCCCCCAACTGAAGGAGTTTCTATTCTATCAGGGGAAACATGTACTCATATAAGTCTACAGAAAATATCTACAAAGTAAATTACAGGGTATATAACAGCTGGGAGGATCAAGAAAGGTCTTTCGTGGGAGGTAGCATTTGAGCTGTGCTTTGTAACAAGCAAGGGGTTTTAAGATGTGGGGATGAGGAGGGAGAGCATTCCAGGCATGCAGAAAAGCCTGTGCATGAGATGGGATGGAACGTCAAGTAAGAGCAACAGCAAAGAAGACTGAAGTAGAGTAATGGCAGCTAGGGGGTGCAGTGGAGAGAGGGTGGTCCTGGAGTCAGGAAGACTGGGACTTCAAATCCCACCTCAGACACTTACTAACTGTGTGACGCTGGGCAAGTCACTTAACCGCTTTCTGCCTCAGTTTCTTTATTTGTAAAATGGGGGTGATAATAGTACTTACCTCCTGTGATTGTTGTGAGGATCAAGTAAGATAATAATTGTAAAGTGCTCAGACAGCGCCTAGCACATAGTAAGCACTATGTAAATTTATCTATAATAATAATAATTGTTGTTATTATTATTATTATTATTACCTCCCAGGGTTGCTGTGAGGATAAAATGATACAATAATTGTAAAGCACTTAGCTCTAAATAAATGTTACTTATTAGTGGATGCTTGGGAGTAGGGAAGGGCCAGATTTCAGAGATGTTATGGAGGTAGCAAGATTTAACATCTCAATGGACATGTGGTTAGTGAGAGTGAGGAGCCAGGAATGATTCTGATTAGGGACCTGGGTGCCTGGAAAGATGGTGGTACCCTTTATAGAAACAGAGAAGTTGATGTCCAAAACAGAACTATATTTTCTCCGTATTGAATTTGAGATACCTATGGGACATCCGTTAGAAATTTCTAATAGGCAGAGGATTCACAACTGGAGCAAGATATCTAGACTTGAGAGCCATCTGCATAGAGATGATAATTGAACCAATGGAAATTAATGAAGTCACCAAGAGAGAAAATGGAGGGAGAGAGAGAGAAAGTCCCCGGACAGAGCAAAGGAGACTTGAAAGGAACCCAGGAACTAAGAGAAAGCAGTGTCACAAAAACCCAGAGAGGAGAGAGTATCCAAGAGGAGAGGGTGGTCCAAAATGTCGAAAGCTGTGGGGAAGTAAAGAAGGAAAAGAATTAAGAAATGGCTCAGGTAGTCAGCAATTAAGGGATCACTGATAACTTTGAAGAGAACGATTTCAGCTGAGGGGTGAACTTAGGAGCCAGATGTCAGAGGCTGAGGAAGTGGGTGCAATGAGTGTATACAGATTTTGTCTCTGAAAGGGAGGAAAGATATAGAATAATATTTGAAATTGATGGTAGGGTCTACTGAGGGTTTTTCAGGTTTTAAGGAGGTTTGGATATTGCAAAGATGTTTGTAAGCAGGTGATAAGGAGCCAGTAGATGGGGAGAGACTGAAGGTTAGAAAGGGAGAGAGCCAAGCCTCCAAGGAGGCTATAGATTTTGAGATGCAGAGATGAAGAGGAAGTGCATTTCATCCGTGCAGGACAGCTCAACAAGAGCATGGATAATGCCAATGGCCTGGGCATCTCACTCTTCCTCACCCCACATATCCAGTTATTTGTCAAATCTTTTTATTTCTACTTCCAAGGCATATCTTGCAACTGACCCCTTCTCTTTACTTGAGCCCCTCATCACCTTTTTTTTTTTTTTAAGTGAGGCAATTGGGATTAACTGACTTTGCCCAGAGCCACACGGCTAGTGAGTGTTATAGGTCTGAGGTTGGATTTGAACTCAGGTCTTCCTGACTCCAGGGCCGGTGCTCTATCCACTGCACCATCTAGTTACCCCTTCCTCATCGCCTCTTGCCTAGATTATTGCAATAGCCTCCTAATTGGTCTCCTTGCCTCAAGACTCTCATCACTTCAGGCCTTCCTACACACAGCTGCCGAAGTAATTTTCCTTAAGCACAGATCTGACCATGTGAGTCTCCTACTCAATCTACTCTACTGCCTTCCTGCTGCCTTTAGGACGAAATATAAACTCCTCTGTTTAGCTTTTGAAGTCATATACAACCAGACCCCATCCCTTCTTTCCAGCATCATTGGACATCACTTCCCCCCTTTCCCTCCAGCTCTTTGATCCAACCAAATGGGCCTTCTCCCTCTCCTTCTCTCACATAATACTACATTTCTAACTCCCTACCTTTGCACTGGTCTTTCCTCAGGCCTGGAATGCATTGCCTCAGCATCATAGAGACCTTCTTTTTCTCTAAGATGAAGCTTAGGCACCCCCTCCTGCATGAAATGTTTCCTGATCCCCCATCTGCTAGTGTCTTCCAAAAGTTCTTGTATTTTAACTTCTGTGTACAAAAATATACATTTTTGTATTTATTAACTTTATATTCATGCTATATACTATATATGGAGCAAGTATATTTAACAATATATACATATCTAGAGAGAGACAGAGACAGACAGAGAAAGAGAGACAGAGAGAGACAGTTAAATATACTTGCTTCCCCCTTTGAGATATAAGCCCCTTGAAAGTAGGGATTGTTTTATTCTTTGTACTTGTATCTTTAGCACTTGGCAAAAGGTATATAGTAGGAGCTTAATAAATACTTGTCGATTGATATTTCTCTCTTATTACATGATTGACCCACCTCTTCTTCTGAGCACACATTTCACATACACACACATACACACACATATATGCATGTGTGTATACATAAATATATGTTATATATGTATGTTACTATTTCTTGCCCATAGATTATCCCTAGGACATACTTTGAAGGCTGCTTATCAACTCCATGCATCTTTCCTATGCCCTGTGGGACACCTATACCTTTGATTCTATGAAAATTGTGGTTTTCCAAGATTCAAAGCTAAAAACATCATTGGGAGACTATTTATGTTAACGAGATGTGCAGGGGATCTGCTTGATGTTATTGAAAGTATTACCCAGTTTCCCAAGCTCAATCCGCCCTTGTCTCTTCCCCCTATTCAACTGGAGGTCCAACTCACTGTCCATTTTTAGCACATATCTCAGATGTAGGTGCTGATGCACTAATTCAATAGACTCCATCCCAATACATGTCATAATCTACACAATTGGCACTTTTCTTCCATTTAGTTTTTCCTGTACAGACTTAATCTCTTTTGCATAATTTTGGATCTCATGAGGAAACCTGACGGAATCAGCATGACTTTTGTTCTAACTCGAGTAGATGGTCTTACTGCACACAGACAGCTGATTGCTGGCTCCAGCAGTAACCAGTGGCTACTGCTATTACCCAGCAGTATCCTATATTTTTTTGGGGGGGGCCAACTCCATCGGTTGTACCTTAGTGAGGGCAGAAAGGGGCAAACTTATTTGTTCATTATATTTTTATAAACTTGTACCTGCCATTATCATAATAATAGGTCACATTTAAATGGCACTTTAGAATTATGAATATTTTCTACACATATGGTCTTATCTGATATCTTCATGGTATTCAAAACCGGCAGAAAACTCTATTAGTGATCATCTAATCCAACTCCCTCATCTAATAAATGATCCTTACAGTAACCTAGTAAAATAGGTAGTACGAATATTATCTCCATTTAACAGATGAAGAAAGTGGGGCCCAGACAGAGGGAGACGGACCCAGGGTCACACAGTGAGTCTGTGTTGGAGCTGAGGCTAGAACCCCCTTGATGATGTGTAAAGCATCATGCTTAGCCCCAGGGGAGATGGAGATATGATTCAGGTCCGATCCTTACCCTCAGTTTCCCTGGGCTGCATCATCTTTTATTCTCTGCCCTGGAGAGCTCCCTCTTTTCATGAATCCTCAGATCAATAGGTGCTGCTTAGGTATAGGTACGAGCTGTATTGTCGTCTATGGTAAAAGCTTCCTGGGGGTGTGGAGCAGGGAGGGAGAGGGACACTGTTCAGAACAGTCTGGGGAGTATCTGTCTGGTTCCATTCGTGAGCATCACTCTGATGGGAGCTGTGTTTGATAGGACCATCCTGAGATGAATCCAGTCATCAAGCAATGTACTTGTGTACTTCTCTCTTCCATGAGTTCATTCAAGTCAATCCCAGCATCTGTGAAAGAGAAAAAAGGGAAGGGTCATCACAAAAAGCCACATGTAGTCTGGAAGCAGTGTTAACATTGTGTCACCCAGATAGATTGTCTGGTTATGCCGCGGTGAGGGAGGAAAAATGTGCTGGAAAAATGTTGCTCAGGGATATCCACCTCAGGGATTTTGGACCATCTGAGCCACTACTATATACCATCACAGGCATTGTCCAACTACTTGGTACCCACAGTGTTCTGGTTTGTTTGTTTCCTGCTTTTATTGATGTTCTAGGGCAATTTCTCCCATTTTACCACAGCTGCAGATTTTCTTTATTTTCCTCACCTATAATCAGTATAAGATCCCTTGCTGCAAGAGACCCTAGAAATTATCTAGTCATAATGTCAAATTATCATAGGTTTATGGCTGGAAGGGATTTTGAAGAAAATTTAATCCAATTCCCTCATTTTACAGATGAGGAAACTGAGGCCCAAAGACTTTCCCCATATCACATAGGTCCTCTGATTATAGATCTGGTGGTTTTCCCATTATACAACACCGCTTCACAATCAAAGCCCCATTCAAAGTAGCGTAAGTACCAGTCCCCACAACAATAACAAAACCAAGGTAGCATCTCTTTTTAAAGTAGATAGCAACATAGAAAATCCAGGTCATATGGTAGTTATCCTAGGAGTCTCCCTAGAAGCATATCTAGTAGGACCTTGGGGGTCCTAGGAGGAGCACAGTAGAAGCTGGTTGATGTCTCCAAGGTTAGGGGAAAGTTGGGGAAAGGGGCTTGTGTTGCTACAGTCAGAGAGTCAGAGCATTGAACTGTGGCAGCAGCATCTGTAACCAATAGACCTAATCATCTCTCATCCCACTCCAAAGTTGGCAGCTAGCAATAGATGAAACAGGGCTACTCAGCCTTGGGGCTGGTGTTTGTTCCAGGTTAGCTCACCATAATGTGGTTGTATAACTAATTATCCTTGAGGAAGAAAGAGATGGAAAGCCAGTATCAACCAGCCCACTAGGTGAGACCTCTTCAAGGCTCAGCAGTGCCAGGGGCTCTGTGGTTCCTTTGTGGCTTTCCTTCCTTGTCTCTCTGTTCCCTTGAGTTGTGTTTTCTGTACTGGGCTGTTCATTGAGGAGTCTGACATTAGCATAGTGCCTAGCACATAGTAGGCCCTTAATGTTTATTGATTGAGGTTTTCTTAGTCACAAAGAACGATAAAGGGATGTGTGATGTGGCTTCGCCATCTATCACAAGATCACTAACCTCCCCCCCACCATCCTTGACAATATTTTCTAACAGTTCTTCTCTATATTTCCAATGGGTGTCTTAGAACTCATATAGGTCAGAAATGGAGGGACCTTGATAACTAATGATGGGAAGAGGAGATGCTCCCTAAGACCTTTGGGAATGTGAAAGCATAGAGAAGCTACCATCTCAGGGACCAAACTCAAATCCATTTTCCCTAGGGCTGCAAAGTGCTGACTGTGCACTACATTCCTTTACCCACCTGTGGGTTGTTAAGTCTGCCTGCATGTGTCTCATATACACCATCTGCACGTCTGACCCAATTCAGCTAACTTGCATTGGCTGTCAGGGGAATTGGGTCAGAAAGAGAGGGGCCACATCAGGGTGAGCCCTTCCTCATTATTGAGAAGAATAACTTAAGTTGTAGGCACTCTTGACGTTGTGTCAGTAGCAATAATACCAGGATCAAAAGAGATCATGTTTATAAAGCGCTTGGTACAGTGCCTGGCACATAGTAGGTGCTTTAAAATGTTCCCTCCCCTTTGAACTAGGATGTCAGCACATTCATGTTAGATGGGGGATACTAAAGGAGCTGTAGAGACATATATAGTCCCCAGATAGAATCTGGAAGTGGAGGAACATTCATCCTGAGGCAAAGGGAATAGCTCAGAGAGGATTCTCCACAATACCTGTGCCTCTGATGTTTGGAGGAAGGGAACCATTTCAGTTTTGGTTTTCCTCCTTCCTGCCCCCACTTTGTACCTGAGCATTAAGGTGCAACAGAATGTCAATGGCTGTGAATAGTTGAGAAATGCAGGTAAGGAACAAGGAACCAAAAACATAAAAACCAAGAGTATGCCAGGCTTGCTGGTCTGTACTGGGCATAACCAGCCACTGTGCTAGTCAAAGAACCCAGAAGCATATAGGAATCAAGTGGTATTAGAAACCATCTGCCTGATAAGAACCAGAGGGATGCCGGATAGTACAGGAAGACCCTTAGAGGGCACTAATAAAGGATAGGGTGGTGTGAATACAGACTCTGGCACTGACTGAAGCCGGCTTCCCTGGCTTCAAGACTGAGATCAGTCCTGCCATCTGCAGGAAGCCTTTCTGGGTGCCCCTAGCTGCTCGTGCTTTCTCCTCTGAAATCACCTTCCACCCAGTCCGTATAGCTTGTATAAACTAATTATTGATATGGTGTCCTCCATTAGAATGTGAGCTCCTTGAGGGCAGGGACTTTCTTTGTATCCCGAGTGCTTAGGAGAGTGCCTTAATGCTTGTTAATGCTCGAATCCTACCTCTGATGCTTACTCCTCATGTGGCTTTGGGTAAGTCATTCGACCCCTCTGGGACTCCCATTTCTCATCTGCTAAACAAGATAAGTGGACTAGATGGACTCTGAAATTCTTTCTAGCTCCACAGCTATAATCCAATAACCATATAAGGCAAAGGGGCCAAAAGTTTCAGGTTATATAGCTACCATTGCAGACCACCAGCCACAAGACCTCTGCTTCAGCTAGGGGATTTTAACCCTGGCTTTTATTTTCTCATTAGAGTAGGACCCACATCCCAAGCATGGACTTTCTTAGGACAAGATGTTGAACATGGGTTGAGAGTACCTGGTTGGAGGGGGTGGTGCATAGGTCCGGAGGAAGAATTAGACCCCAACACAAAACTTTCAGGGAAAGATTTTCAGAATTGAGTAGAGAGGAGGGACAGAAGAGCTCACAATCATAGGTGGTCCAGAGGGTTGGAGGAATATATTGACCACAGTGGTCTCTGGTGCTCTGCGTCCTGAAGACCCCTGATGCTGCCTGAGCTCTGGCTGCTTCTTGTAGAATTCCTAGCTTCCATTTCATGTTGCTTGTTCTGTGTGTGTGTGTGTGTGTATGGTTTTTTTCCTCTGGAGAATGACTAACTTTAAGAACTAAAAAAAAAGTGTTTTGATTACACTGCCTTTTTACCAACTGGGAGCATTAGTCACTGTGGATTGCTGCAGATAACGGGTAGAGCTTACAGCAATCCCCCTCCTCCTCTCTGACTTGCTTGCAGCACCCAGTGAGAAGGCAGCAAAAGAGAGGGGGAGAGAAAGGAAAGAGAAAGAGAGCTCAGGTTGGAGTTGAGGGGAGACTCCCATGGATCCGCGTTGTCAAAGGCTCCCTGAGAGGGTCATTGCAGAATTTTCCTGTTTCCTAAGGCTTGAACCCTCAGTGGGAAGACTCTATTGGGGAAGGCCCTCTAGGAAAGATCGATGGAGTCTTTTTAGAGTCCTTTTTTTGGGGATTTTGGACCATGAGCAGTTTATAAGGGATGATGTTTCTTCTTCCAAAGTCCTTTACATCATTCAGTCATTGAATAAAACTGGGGAAAGAATATTTGGTCACTGATCATCTGCATAGAGGTATAAGAGAAGCAAGAAGCCCCCTTCAAAGGATGCCACATCTCTGCTATCCATTGGAGAGGGGGGTGTTGACAGGCTAAAGGTATGAAGTGGCCAGATGACTGGGGGATGGTGGCTGTGCCCCAAAAATAGGGATCCAAAAGCAATGGGTTTGGGCTGGTCTCCATAGCCAGGGCTTAGGGGGAAGCTTCTGAGTCCTACTCTTTGATCTCTGATCTTCAACTTCTATCTAGAGACTAGTGTTTGCTTTTACAGTTTCCTGGGCATCCCAACCTAGAGGTGATCTGCATCTAATAACAGTGTTGTGTCCATAGAGAAAGATGCTGCTAATATTGACCTGCTGTCTAGCAGTCTGAATTGCTTTTCCAATAGTGGGGAGGGATTTAAATGGACATATTTACTCTGGAACATAGCCCTGTATTTCTGGAGGTAGAGAGATATAGGCTCTCTTGAGAAATAGACTGAAGTCCATGGATCAGCCCAGGAGAGGATAGAGCTGGATTCCCACAGATGAAACCCTTCATGAGAACTCTCAGCCCTGCTTTTCTTTGGCTTCTGCATCTTTAAGTGTCCCACCCCTCAAAAGAATTCCTTTTTTGAGGGGCCCTTAGAGGGTACCAATAAAGGACAGAATGGGATGAATCCTGTTTTCTTATGGGTTTATAGATGGGAGGGCAAAATCAGGGGTCAGAAGTAGAGTAGGGGAACATAGAGGTCCAAACTATAACTTTGCCTATTAAAGGTAGCATGGCATAATGGATAGGGGTGTTGGGCTAAGAGTGAGGAAGTCCTCAGATATTTACTGGTTGTATGGCCCTGGGTAAGTCATTAAGCTCTAGCTGCCTCAATTTCCTCATCGACAAATGAGAGGGTTGGTCTTGATGACCCCTAGAGGCCCTTCTAGCTCTTAATGTATAATCCCATCAAAGTTCCTCCCTCCCTGCTGAATCTCCAGAGGGAGATCATGTTGAGTTTAGCAGGGTGGTATCATGTAATTCTTCTCCCAAAATCTTCAGTGTGTTTGTATTACCTGCTCAGTGAAGTTCAAGCTCCCTTTGCCAGGTGTTCCAAGACTACTACAATCTGGTGCCACCATACCTACTCTTCCCAATGCATTGCATACTTGAGCCAGTTGTTCTTTCTACCTCCATATCTTCCCTTTTGCTATTAAGTTCATCCTAGGCTTTGTGCCTGGAACAGAGCTTCTAAAGATGAGAAAGGATGCAGTCCCTGCATGGAAAGCCTCCTTTTTTTTACTGGTTGAATTCCATCATTTAAACCCCAACTCAAGTGCCACCTCCTTGAAAGTCTGCTCTAGTTCTAAGTCTTAAGTCCTCCCTTGCCCTCTACTCCTTGTCCCATAACCTCCTCCCCTCCCCCCATGACCTTATGTAGCACCTTAACTTGGTACCCCTCTAGTGCATTAAGTATTACTGTGCAACATAATTATATATATATATACACATATATGTGTATATGTATCTATATACATAGATACATGTACATACATACATATATAATCCCCCTGCTAGACTATGAACTCCATGAGGGCAGAGATCATGTCTTGGCTAATGTGTTTTCCCAATGGTTAGCACAGTTCTCTACACACAATAGACATATCTTTAACAGTTTCCTCCAGAGAAAACCTAATTGTTTCCAGGGTAAGGCCTAGGGTCCTTGGCTTGGGGGGGAGGGTAGACTTGCTTTCCTAGCCGGACAGTCCCTCCCTACCCTTCCAAAGAGGAGACAGCCCCAGACACAAGGCTGTGGCAGTCTACTAGAGCAGGTAATTATCTCTGAGCTCTGATTATACCACAAGGTTGAGCAGAGAGGCCTCACATAGTCCAGCAGCTGCCCTAGAGGCATCAATCAGCCCTGTTCCAGAGAAGGGAGATAGGAAGTGGAAAGAGGAAGGGGCTGGTTTCCTGCTGGAGATTCCAAGCTGACACCCCAACCCCTCTGGGTGACTGGACGCTGGAACTCAAACTCATTCTTCTTGGGGGCATTGGAAATTGGAGGCTGCTTGGTCCAGAATCAATAAAGAAATATAATGATCAATTAAATAAACATTTATTAAGTACTGATTTCTTAAGTAAAATGCACCGCTGAAACAGAGATTTTAAAATGATACAGTTCCTGTACTCAAAGAAACTGCCCTTCTCCTCTGCACCAGGGCCTGTTGTGCCCTGTCCAGGGATGGCTGTGGGGCACTCTCCAAGACAGATTTGGGGAGGCTGGGTAGCACAGTGAAAGGTGTACTGGAGTCAGAAGATCTGGGTTCGAATGTCACCTGTGAATGTTTATTACCTATGTAGTATGGGCAAGTCTCTTAACTTCCATAGGCCTCAGTTTCTTCATCTGAAAAAGAAGGGGATGGCCTTTAAGGTCTCTTCTAGCTCTAAATGTATGATCTAAGGGTCAGATAAGGCAAGGGCAAGAGGATTGAAAAAAATGAGGCTTCTGGAGAAGTAAAGTAAATTTGCTCCTAGAAAATTCTTTAGCCTGCCACATGGCTATATTCCTTGGTCCCCTCTCACTGTTTTTGTTTTGTTTTGTTTTTGTTTTTTTTTTTGGTCTGTCAGCAAGCATTTATTTTATTTTTTTTTAGTAAGCATTTATTAAGTGTCTACTGTATACCAAATCCTGGATACAAAGAAAAGTAAAAGACAGTCTCTGTCCTCGAAGAGCTCACAGCCTAATGGGAGAGATAACATGTAAACAACTGTATACAAACAAGCCGCATACAGGATAAACTGCAAGTAACCAGCAGAGGGAAGGCATGAGAATTAAGTGGGATTGGGCAAGGCTCCCTTGTAGAAGGTGGAATTTTAGCTGGGACTTGAAGGAAGCCAGGGAGGCCAGGAGGCAGAGATGAGGAGGGAGGGCATTCGAGGCATGGGGACAATCCACCCCTCTCACTGTTTTCATCATCCTTTCTGGGGACCCTTATCCTACTGCAGGCTAGTCAGATCAGGCAGGGCAAGGTTCTGGCCCTTTGTGTACTATTGCCTATAGCAGGGATGTGGATATAGAAATAGAGGTAGAAAGGGAGAAAGAGGAGAAGGTGGAAGATATGGGGGCTGGGAAGATGGAAGAGTCTATTGTTAGTCTAAACGTGGTGCAGTACAAATAGCCCTGAGCTGTAAGTAGGGATGCCTAATTTAGAGTACCAGTCCTTCCTCTAATGACCACACTCAGCCTTAGTTTCTTCATTTATAAAAGAAGGGGCTTAGACTACAGCAGGGGTTCCTAACACTTTTATGTGTCATGGACCCCTTTGGTAGTATTGTCGAAGCCCATGGACCCATTCTCAGAATCATGTTTTTAAATGCATAAAATACATAGGACCATAAGGAAATTATTCATATTGAAATGCAGTTATCAAAAATATAAAAAACCCATAGTTATGAATGCTCCTGAAATTTAACATAGCCCCACCTACAAGGGGTCCATAGACTAGATGGTCTTTTAGGGCCCCCCCTCCAGCTCAACAACTCAAACTCTGAAAAGTGAGATCAGGGTGGGGCTGAGGAGCCTCTTATATTTGAGGTTGGGGTAGGGTCCCAGTTAGTGCAACAGGAGAAAGGACTTCCTTTCTTGGGAGCTTTCCAATTCTCTTGCTTCTTGATTCCCAGTGGATCCTCTTAAGAACTTGCTCTTTGCCATAATGAGGAGGAATGTCTGGGAAATTATATGGAATGGAAGAAGTCATTGGATTTTAAAAATTGGAGGGAAACACTTCTCCCTTGACCCGTTTCTCCTCTCCTGTAAGCAAAAGCACATCTACATTCAGGTTCCTCTAATTTGTTACCATAATTTCCCCCATATGTCAGAAAGCAGAGGGAGTTTTCTGAACAAGCTAAGGGCAGGAGTGCCACTGGCCTGATACTTGAAATAAGAAGCCATTGATGTGCAAGAACCTGAAGAGAGGAGTGTTGGTCCCCCCAAATCTTTCCAACATGGGGAACAATGGCATTTTGTGGGTGGAAAGGTAATTGGAAGAGAAACTGGATTTAATTTAAAAGACCTGGGTTCCCTGACAGATGTCACTTGTTCAAGGAAAAAGGTGAGGACATAAGGTTTGTTATGTCCTTACTTCTTTTCTTCTCAAATCTCAGCCTCCAGGCTCTCCACACACAGACACACATACCTGGGCTCAGATATAATCAATCTCCCTCCCTCTCTCTCCCACCTCTCCCTCCCTCCCTCCCTCTCTCTCTCTCCCCCTCCGTTTCTCCCTTCCTTCCCCTCCCCCCAAGCTGGCAACAGATGGTTCTAGGCCCCCTATTAGTCAGCCAGTACAGGGACAGAGAATGACTCCTCCAGTCAGTGGTGCGGTGGCTCCCTGCCACCATACCCAGTAAGTTTGCTTATAGAGAAAAGGCAGTGGGAGGAAATGATAGTTTCAGAGTTATTTTCAGAAAGGAAACAGAAAATTTTTTTAAAGGGTGAGTGTCCTGTGTTTTGGTACAAAATCCAGGAAGTTTGAGGAAAAGCACCTGAAATCTTTCCTTTTCTTCCAGCCCTCATCAGATAGCAATAAAGAATTGACCTGACTGGTGATGGCAGTTCCTTTGCTTCTCAATACTTTTTTCTTTTGTTTTTAATAGGGAGGGTTACGTGTGTGTGTTGGACTGGGGTGGCTGGGCAGAGAATATAAAGCAGGAGGAGGTTAGAAAGAAAGCTGGAAAACCTTCCAAGACCCTTCCCACAAAGGCAGCTGCACCCAGGTCTGGAAAATCTGCGATATCTTTGCCTTGCTAGTCAGAGCTGGTTCCTCCCTTTGGGGGTGTGGAGGGGTCAGAGGAATTGAGTGGGAAAACCATGGAATTCTTGAGTTGTTGCTTACATGCATAACCTATGTAGGATTGGCCAGGATGGGAGGGTGTGTGCAGGGCTCTGAGGAACACAGCTAGAGAGAGAGGGAGAGGGGGAGGGAAAGAGAGAAAGAGAGAATGTTGGGGTGTGTGTGAGTGTGTGAGTGTGTGTGTGTGTGTGTGTGTGTGTGCACTCAAGCGCCTGCTTGTAGGAGAAATGTGTAGGGCTGCTAAATGTGATTGTGTGGAAAGATGAGTATATGTGTAACCAGGGCTATGTTTTGAAGAGATAGCTAAAGTTGCTTCTTTTTAAATTTCTAGGAAATCAGACTATAGGGTCATTGATTTAAGGTTGAAAGGGACCTTAATGGCCATCCCAGAGATTCTGTAATTTAGCCCAACCCCCTCATTTTATGGATGAGGAGTCTGAGGCCCAGAGACAGGAAGCTACTTGCCCGAGGTCACAAAGTGAACAGTGGAGCCAGGATTGGACCTTAGTACCTCTACTGCAAATCCAGCTCTCTTCCCACTACACAGGCCCAGGCTCCCCCTCCTACAAAGGACATGGGGCATTCACTCGTTGACTTCTGAGGCTCTTGGAATATTTTGGAATATTTAGAAGGAGAGAGTGGCAATGGCCTTTAGCCCCTAGAAACATCTGCTTGGGGATAACAATGTAATGGGAAATTGCCTGGCCTTGCTTAGTTGAGATCATCAGGATTTGCTACATTCTCCTAGATAAGAAAGTGTGAAGATGAATGGGGGTGGGGAGGAAGGGAAAGTGAGAGAGGAGTGAGGATGAGGAAGAGAGAAAGAAGCCATGGTGGGCATTAGTAGAAAGAGAAGGCAGAGAAAACTATTGTTATTTTTCATCCTTTGTACTCGGAAGAGGACCAATGACATTACTATGTTGGGGTCAAGCTATAGTGTTCTTGATTGTGGCTGATCAGTCCAATATGAGCTCAAAATGCTTTGCCACAGGTCAGGCACAAATAGTCAGTATGACTTACCAGAGCACTTTTGTAGGAGGAAACCTTGTCACCCAGTTTTGGGAAGATGGTAGACATAAGTCATAACTAAACTAGATTTTAGAGATTTACCTGGAGTTTTAGTTCAGTTGGAGGACAGAGTTGGAGAGAGAATCTGATGCTCCAATGGGATCACGTCTCCCAGAATGACCCTGTGAGCTCATTCTCCCTTGGGAACCACCTCTATATCAAAGGTGACAGGATGACAAATAGTCATCCATTTGGGATGGAGATGTCTCTAGATTTGAATATCTTGCATTTCTTTTGTGCTACTGAGAATCTGTTTTGCTCATAGAGCACAGCTCCTTCTTTGATGTGGGCATGCCTTGCTGGGTGGTCCTGTCCCACGTCTCAAAATAGATATTAAAGTTCTTCAGAGAGATCTTGAGAGTGTCCTTGTATTACTTCTTCTGATCTCTATATAAGCACTTGCCATATGTGAGTTCTCCTTAAAATAGTCTTTTAGGTGAACATAACTTTAGCATTTGGGTTATGTGGCCAGCCCGTTAGAGTTGTGTTCTCTGCAGTAGAATTTGAGTGGTTGACAGTTCAGCTCAAGAAAGGACCTCAGTTTCTGGTACCTTTTCCTGCCAGGTGATCTTCAGAATTTTCCTAAGACAATTCAAATGGAAGCGACCTCATCGTTGTATGCCTGTGAAACCTGCACAGTCAGCACAATAGCTCTGTAGACCTTCAGTTTGGTAGGTGGTCTAATACCTCTTCTCTCCCACACTTTCCTTTGGAGCTTCCCAAACACTGAGCTAGTTCTCGCAATGTGTGTGTGAACCTCATCATCTATGTGGATATCCCTGGAAAGTATACTGCCAAGGTAAGTAAACTTATCCACAGCATTCAAAATCTCTCTAATTACTGTAACCAATGGTTCTATGTATGGATGGTGCAGCACTGGCTGGTGGAGAATATCTATTTTCTTTGTGTTGATTGTCAGGCCAAAATTAGCACAAGTGGCAGAGAATGGATCCATATTCTGTTGCATCTCAGTCTCAGGGGCTGCATAAAAAAGAGAAGGAAGAAGATCTGGGTCGGAGCTAATGGTTCTACTGGTCACTTTCAGGGCAGTTGCGTAGTAAGTGGTTTCAAGTAAGACAGAAAGAAGAAAGACAGGAATGAGAATTGTAACCAAGGTGATTAGGAAGACCTCAGTTTGATGAATCCCTCCAATTCACTTGATGAAATTACAGGGCATGGACCTTTGCCAGAAGAAGGAATCTCCCTTGGAGCTGGGCATGTGGACCCCTTACTGGGCCGACATAGTGAACTCCTGACTGGTTCCCAGAGACTGGGCCTATGTCAAAGAGAATTGGTGATTGAGGCACAGAAAGATGGACTCTTGTTGGGAGGAACTGTGCCCCTCCTGCCCCCCTGCCCCCACTGTAAATGAGCAAGCAGTAGAACTGGCTTTACCCCTGGGATCCTTTTCTATCACTTTCTTTCTCCTGGACTTCCAGTGGGCTGGAGAGGACTTCTCTCTTTCCCTCCATTGCAGTGGTGGATTGCAGTAGAAGGACATGGCGCTGGCTAGAAATCCTGAAAGAAAAAGACATTTCTAGCCTTGGCAACTACCTCATGAGCAATGAGCAAAGAGTTCCTGAGTTGGGGATTCAGGCCAACCAGTGGAGATTTCTACAAGAGCATGAATCTAGGAGAATGAAACACTACCAGGATCATTCTGTACCTAAAGGACCAAAGAAAGCCATGCCACCCAGGAGAGCTCAACCTTGTGAACTGCTCAGACGGTGCAGTGCAGTAAAAGTGAACTATCTACTCATCAGTCCCGCAAAATTGTCTTTGTCTTTTCAAGGGGTGAGTGATAAGACATGATGAGTGTAATGGGCCAGCTGAGTGTTTGATGAGAACAAAAATTTACTTCTTCACATTAGCTTTTTGAGTTCTTTGTGTTGTATATAATTTTTGTGGTGGAGGAAATAAAAATGTAGTTCCATACCTGAGCACTTTTGTAGGAGAGAACCTTGTCACCCAGTTTTGGGAAGATGGTAGACACAAGTCATACCTAAACTTTATTTTAGAGATTTACCTGGAGTTTTAGTTCAGGTGGGGGACAGAGTTGGAGAGAGATCCAATGGGGTCACAACAAATCAAATCCCTCTTCACCATGATTATCCTTCAAATATTTCAAGACACCTATCATGACTCCCTAAGTTTTCTTATCTAGGCTAGTATCAACTTATCTAGCTAAGCATCCACAATTATTTCGATCAATCATTGCTTGGTTTCAAGTCTTCTCACCATCTTGGTCACCCTCTTAGCCACAATCCCAGTTTATCAATGTTCTTTCCAATGTATTATACTTAGAACTGGATACAGTACTCTAGATGCTCTGCCCAGGGCAGAGCACAGAAGGACAATTACCTCCTTTCCTCTAGACTCTTGCTTTTATTAATGCAACCCAAGATCGCATAAACTTTTTTTGGCTGCCACATCACACTTCTGACTCATTTTGAGATTTCAATCCACTAAAACTTTCAAGTCTTTTTTTCTTCACACAAACCACCCCCGTTACTAGCTGTGTGACTTGCTCAGGGTCATACAGCTGCTAAGTAGTGGTGGTGGAATGGTGTCCTAGAACTCAGGTTTTCTTTTTCTTATTGTAGTTCTTCCCAAGGGACTAAGAAGTTAAGGAAATATGGGAGTACTCAGTAGGGTTAGGGAGAATAGCAATTTAAGTGAGAAAAAAATTGGACTGAAGTCAGGAAAATTCTGATATTGATGATGGCCATTAGCAGAGCCAACCCATCCTCCTTCCTCCATTACCCAAAATGAAATAAGGGAAGTCCTCTTTTTCTATTAAACCTGAACAAGCCCTGGAGATCTTGGAGGGTATGGGGAGGAGATGGAGATGATGACTCAACCTATCAAGCAGATCCTCAAATAGGGAGGAGGAGCCGCACCCTCACAGAGGGCAGATTGGATAACTGAAGCCAGAGTTGAGTGAGGGATGGAATAAATTGTTCAAAAAGACAAGGGAGAAAGGGAGTGATGAGAGGGAGTGAGGAATTTATTCCTTGTACCTTGGCCTTGGGAGGAGGGAAGGGAAGGATAAGTAAGTTGTGAGAAGGATATTTTTATCTCTGGGCAGGGGCTCAGGAGAAGGAAAATGATCATTTTCCAAGATGAAGCCACAGTCTTTGCTATAAAGGAGGGGCAGGTATAAAAGAAAATGGTGGGTTTGCCAGTGGAGTTAAGATCCGACTCTTGAGAGACACCCTGGCTCAGGCTGCAGAGGCTTCTGCTGGGTATAAGTCTCTTTACCAAACAGGCAGGACAAATTTACAGGCTGCCAGGGCATTAGGTAGAACCACCATGACTTGCAGATCACTGGGGTAATGCTTAGGTATCCTCTGAGATAATCTAATGACTTCTACCTTAAATCTAAAGAGAAATGAGGCTGCTTAAAGCTATTCCAAAGATGTCAGTGCACACAGGAACTGGAAAACCGTCAGCAGAGAAGAGGGATGTTTTGAAGAGATGAACTATGCTGAAATCTAGAGGGAATCTCATAGAACTTAGACCCTAGACAGTTTAGGGGGGTATACACCATAGTAACAGCCTGAACAATCTGTCTTATACTACTGTGGGGGAGAACGGTATTTTGTTCCTCTTTTTCTCATTATTAAACAATTAGGGTTTCAGACAAAAAGAGCCCATACAGGCTTGTAAGATAGCACTGCACTTCCCAAAAAGAATGCTCTAGGGCTTGAATGATATTGATGAGACCCACACATGCTAGTTTTGGGGTATGAGGGTCTAGAATCCCCTCAGAGATAGAGGTAGTTCAAGGAAATTTTGAAGAAAGTAGATTGAAATTAAGCCTTTTTTTTACACTGAATAATATATAAGTATTTTTTATATTTGCATAATTCAATACTTAATACTTCAAAGGAGAAAATATCCCTATTTATATTTTATCATTGACCTTTATTCACATAATATAGAAGTTTGGGAAACACTAACCCAAAAAAAAAGCCAAGGGAGTTTTAAGCAGTAAACAGGAATGGAGACAGAGGAAGTCTTCTGTCTCAGCACAGCTGAGAGGAAACATTATCTTGAAGTTTCAGCAAAAGGAATCAAAGCACAAATTTTTAAGAATAAGCTCTATTCCTCAATGGATAAATGGTCAAAGGATATGAACAGGCAGTTCTCAGAGGAAGAAACAAAAATTATCAAGAATGACTTGAAAAAATTATTTGGAAAGAACAATGAGAGAATGCAACTCCCCCCCCAAATCCCCCAAACCCCAACTCTGAGGTACTATCCTACACCCATTAAACCATCAAAGATAGTTAAAACTATAAAATTCAACGTGGGAGTGGTTTTGGAAGAATAGCCACACTACTATCACACTGCAGGCAGGGCTGTGAATTAGGGTGTTTGGAAAGCAATATGACAATTAAAAAAGAGAGAGAGAGCTACGAAATTATTCATATCCCTTTGACCAGGGGTCCTACTACTGGACCAGTGCCCTAGATATGACATAAAAGAAAAAAGGACTTATTTATCTGTACGAAAATATTCATAGCAGCTTTATTTTTAATAGCAAAAAGCTTCCCATATGTCCAACAATTGGAGAATGGCTGAACAAACTGTGATATATTAACATAATGGGATATTATTGCTTTATAAGAAATACAAATATGAGTACAGAGTAGTGTGGAAGGACATCTATTAAATGATTCAGAGTGAAGAAAGAAGCATTTGAATAATTAATACACTATGATTATGCAAAATAATAATGATACTAGCACTGAAATCTAAAAAAAATACATAGAAGAAAAAGTTATCAGAGGGGAATGTGAAATCAAATAGTATTTTTTTTAAATTAAGCTCTTTGTAAACCTTATGTAAATGTCATCTTAGAAATTCAGGAAACTGCAATATTTTGGGACCTGATATAGTTAGCCACATGTCACCCACAAACAAGAACATCTAAGAGACCTTCCCATCAACAGAAAATCCTTCTTCTATTTGGACTCTATGCTGGGCATTCTCCACGGATGGTGGCAAATGCCTTTGGCTAGTATGTACCTTCCAATTTTATGACTCGTTTGACATTGATAATGAGAAGGTCAGTGGCCAAAGTTAGCTCTGTTGTTATATCTTTCAAATACCCCTGTACGATTCTGACACATGCCTGGGAGACATCATGTTGGAGGACAGCCTTTAAGGTTGCATTTTGCTCTATTGAAGTAAATTTTATTTTACAAACAACAAGCACAAGCACAGTGGGATCTTGTATTCTATATACCTTTTTGGTCTACAGTGTGAATGAATGTCAGCTCTGATGATTATTATTTTGAGGAATTAAAATTACAAATATTTTAGAGTTTGTAGTTTTATGTATACTCATTAAAATGTGTTTTATTTATTTGAATGTGTTATGCTGATGGTTGCTAAGTTTAGTTTAGAATTAAGAAATCCCTCTCTCTTCCCTGCCCCCCCCCAAGAGTCAAAATCCAAGGTCCTCTTCTGGATTCTACCCTTCGGTTCTGCTATCTGTGAGTTAGTATTAATAATTCTTATTGTATATATTTTTTCTTTTTGTTATTGTTGTTAGGTCATTTCAGACTCTTTGTGACCCCATTTTGGTGTTTTTCTTGGCAAAGATACTGGAGTGGCTTGCCATTTCCTTCTCCGGCTCATTTTACAGATGAGGATACTGAGGCAAACAGTTTGCCCAGTCACATAGCTAGTAAATGTCCGAGGCTGGAGTCGAACTCAGGAAGATGAGTCTTCCTGATTCCAAGCCCAGTGCTTTATCCACTGTACAACTTAGCTGCTTCTCACTGTATATAGTGCATGACAGTCCAGATTGTGGACATAGGATCTGGAGCAATGTGAATTTTCCCTAGGACCAGCCAATGGGACATGCCTTCAGATGGATAGATTACAGGTCCTGATTGGGGTTGATTATCTTGGACCTTGTTGGTCTTGAATCCATTTGAATCAACAAATTCCACATTTCCGCAAACCTACATTGGACAAAGAGCATCCTAAATGTGCTTTCTGATCTAGCCTAATAAAAGATCTAATTTGGAGGTGACAGTGCTCAGTAATCATGGCTTCTTCCCAATGCCCTTCCAAGAAAAATTGATGTACAGCTATTACATCACACATGTGATGGTTTTGATGTGGAAAATAAAGGAACCTGAATAGCAGTGCTTCTCACCCCTAGGGTGAGCAAGAGAAGAAAGGAGGGGTGGAGTTGGAAGTTGGACCCTGAAGAGGTTTCCACATGCTTAGAAGAAGGGGAACCAAATTAAAGCTGATCAAACGCTATCCCTCATTTACACAGTTTCATTTGTCCCCCTAACCAACCTGGACCTCACGGCCTACCATTTTGCTGATGCTGTGGCGAGCACCCAAGATCACCTCGTCATCTTGATCTGACACCATTCTCATTTTGTTAGTCTCTGATCTCTACTATCTACTCTCTCCACTCTTGCTCCCTGGTTGCTGAACATTGCTGGAGAAAAATCACATAAGGTTACCTGTTGGCTCCACAACAAATTCAGGTCATCTAACGTCAGCAGGACTCTTAAGGCAGGTCAAGCAGTTCCTTGAACTCATCTCTTACTGATCCCTATCACGTTCTCTATAGCAATCACTGCAAACAAACGTCTACTTTTATCAGAACTCATCCCCAGTCCTCTCATTCTTAGATGACAGACATGAACTCCTTCACCTTCTCTTCTGTGCACATCAAAAGGTCTCAGTATCTTGATTCATCATCTTCTTTTCCCCTCCTATCTCCAAGGAGAGAGAGATCATCCTCCTTGTCCAGGTTAAGCTCTCCACCTGTGCCTTTGGCACCATATTTTCTATTCCAGGACCTTGTTCCTTCAACATTCCTTCTCTCTGTCACGTCTTTAATCTCTCCCTGTCCACTGGTGTCTCTTTCTATGCTTACAAATGTTCTCAGCTATCCTCTAGTCTTAAAAAGGCCCTCATCTGACCCTGCTATTCCCTCTGGTGTTCACACCAGACATCTTTTTCCTTTCTTCCTGTGACATACTTTTTGAAAGTCTATATTTGATGCCTCAACTTCCTAATCGCCTTTCCTACTCCTCAACCTTAAACTCTGATTTCTAGACTGACTACTTGAATGAAGCTTTCTCAAGAGTCACTAGTTATCTCCTAATGGCCCTTAGCCCACCTAACCTCCATATAGGGTTAAACACCACAGCTTGCCTCTTCATTCTTAAAACTCTGAGCTTGTGGCTTTTTGTGACACCACCCTCCCCTGGCTTACTCTTACCTGACTTTTTTTCTCCTTCCCCACTATTTTCTCCCCCCTTAAACATAATAAATTCCCCAAGGATCTGTCCTTGGCCCTCTTCTCTTCTTTCCCTACACTCCATCCCTTAGAGATTTCATCCACTCTCACAGCTTCAACTATTATCTAGTCATAATTCCAGAATTCATATATCTAGTTTCGTCCTCTTTCTAGAATTCTAGGCTCAAATCTCTAACACCTCAGGTAATGTCTCTATCTGGATCCGTCACAGGCATTTTGAACTCAACAGATAAACTAAACTCATCGTATTTCCCTCTAAATCTGCCTAAACCTCAAAGCTCAGCTCCTAAGCACCTACTTTGAAGAACACTTTACTAACTTACAGTCTAGTAATCAATCAACAAGCATTTATTAATCACTTTCTATGCATCAGGCACATTCCCCCCCCCCCATTTTTTAAGAAAAAAGGGAGTTTATTATAAAATGTGATGAAGCAACAATGATTTCTGTTGAGTTTCTGCTTCAAGGTCCTATATAGAGCATAATGTGACAATGAATTTATAAAAGCTAAAATAAAAATAATGGCCCAATTATGTAGACTTTGTCACTTTAAAATCTTCTCTTGATAATTTCTGGTTTCCAACTGACTGGAGCACCGAGGATTCAAAGACAAAAAATAAAATGAGATGATATCTGTTCTTGATGAGCTTCTGTTCTATCAAGGGAGACAATATGCATATATGTAATTACATTCAGAATAAGAACCAATATAAAATTAATACAAAGTAGTTAGGAAAGGAAGGCCCTAACAGTTGGGAGAAAGGGAAAGAAAGGCATTATGTAGAAGGTGCTGCTTGAACTACATCTTGGAGGAAATGAAAGATTCTATGAGGCAGGAGTTTATCTTAAGCAAGGAAGAACAGAGGGAAGGCCAGCTTGGCTAGACTGTGGAGTTCAGCAAGAAGAGCGAAATATAATAAAGCTGGAAAGATAGGTTGGAGCCAAGCCATGAAGGTCTTTAAAAACCACACAGAGGGGTAATAACCAATATAAAGTCAGGTTGGAAAATAAGTGCACAGGCAAGGTCAGATAATGGGCTGAGATTCGTGGAGGGAAGGATCAATTCTAGCTGATTGATCAAGGAAGGCATCATTGAGGAGGTGGTGCTGTGGCAGAGAGTAGGCAATGGCCAGAGATGCTCAGATGACCCCTTGAAATTCCCATTTCTGTTTTATTCTCTCAGTTACTTGGACTGAAAACTCTGGTTATTTCTCAGCCTCCCCTATCTCTCACCTGCTACATCCAAGTCTAGTTAATTCTACTTCACCAGTCTCTCTTGAATCCATCCCCTCATACCCACTCTCATTGTTACCACCCTAGATCAGTTCACTTCTCCCTTAGACTTGCCTCTGAACTGGTCTTCCTATATGTAGTTTCTATCCTATCCATTAGGTACGTAACTACCCAAGTTATGTCATGCACAGCTTCGATCCCTTCATTTTCCTACTCCAAAACCTTCCATGATTCTAAATTGCTTATATAATAAAGCCTACACTTCTTGGTCTGGCATTCAAAGTCTTTTCTGACCTGACTGCAAATTATCTTAGCTCATATTTCCATTTACAGATACCCTATGTGCCAGCCAAAATGAACTGCTTGGCATTCCCTGGGCTTGCCCAGTGCCTCCTTGTCTTTGCTCACGTTGGTTCCTCCAACCAGGGTGCCCTTCTCTTCCTTCTCTGTCTGTTACAGTCTTACTCAAACTTCAAGGTATTGCTCAAACACCATAAACCCTCCCTGATCTCCCTTCTCCCTAGCCCAAAATTATCTCTTCCTCCCTTGAAATCTCATAGCACTTTGTGTATTATCGCACAATAGAAAAAGTGCTGGAGTTGGAATCAGAGGATCTGGCTCTGCTACTTACTATGTGACCCTGGAGAAACCCCTTAACCTATGTGAGCCTCTGTTTCCTCATCTGTAAGATGAGGGGGTGGACTAGATGGCCTCTGTAGACGCTTCCAGCTTCCTGTCGTCCTAGCACTTACCACATTCTGCCCTGTACTAGAACTATTTGTATACTTGTCACAATGATAAGAATAGCTGATATGTAAATGGAGTTTAAGGTCTGCCAAACAGCTCCCATACATTATTTCATAAACTCTCTGAGGGTAGGGACTTTTATTTTTGGTTTTGTGTCTCCAGCACTAGCACAGTGCCTGGCACATGGTAAGCACTCAGAAGAGGCTTGTTGACTTGTTTGATTGAGTTGAGCCTCACAAGAGTTCTGTGAGTTAAATACTATGGGCGCATTTTTATAGACGAGTAAACTGGGGATCACAGGTTCACAGAATTAAAGACTCAGAGCTGTAATGGACCACAGAAGTCATCTCAGATCAATCTCACTTATCTTACAGATGAGTGAAACTGAGGCCAGAAAGGTGAAATGCTTGTCTTGCCCAGCCATGTCTAATAAGTGTGAGAAATGGGAGTCAAGTCCAGGTGTCTCCAGACTTTGTTCACTAGGCTGTGGGCTCCAGTATGGTTTATCATTATACACCCAGATCAGCAACCAACAGAGGGCCTTGCACACAGTAGGCTTTAGATAAATGCTGGTAGAATTGAATAATATGTCCTTTCCTTAGCTCTCTTTTCTAGTCCAAGAACTGCACAAATATGAGCCTAATCTGTAAAATGAAGGGGTTGGATGTTTTTTTTATTCAATCATTTTCAGTCCCATCTGACCCTTTGTGACTCCATTTGGGGTTTTCTTGGCAAAGACACGAGAATGACTTGCTATTTCCTTTTCTAGCTCATTTTACAGATGAAGAACTAGGACAAATGGGGTAAAATGACTTGCTCAGAGTCACACAGCTAGTGAGGGTCTGATGCTGGATTTGAACTCATGAAGATGAGTCATGCTGATTCCAAGCCCAGTGCTCTATCCACTGTGCCACCTAGCTGCCTGGGGTTGGATTAGATGACCTTTAAGGACCCTTCTAGTATCCCAAGTATATGAACTATGAGCTCCCATAACTTACAGGAATGGAGAGAGCCCATTCAGAAGGTGCAAAGGAAGCAGATGAAGCTGCCACTACAACTTAAATCCAAATGCTACTCTTTCCTCTCCACCTCCAAAAACAGGGAGGGAGGAGTAGATAGGCAAAAAATAACACAGCAAGTGTCATTAGGTTAGGATACCTTCATCAAGAAAGTTGGTGTTTTGTTTCTTCTTTCTTGTGGTTCTTCCTGTTGGTTCTAATTCTTCTTTACAACATGACCAATGTGAAAATGTTTAATAGGAATGTATATAGAGAGCCTATATCAGATTGCACGCTGTCTTGGGGAGGGAGAAGAAGAAAATTGAAAACTCAAAATCTTATGAAAGTGATTGTTGAAAACTAAAAATAAATTAATAGTAAAAAAAATTAAATTAATAAATGGAAAAAAAAGAAAAAGAAAGTTGGACAAACTCCTATCATGCTATGTCAATGAACAGCATCCCAGGGGCTGGGACTTGCTGCTTTCCATTCTCCTGGAAGAATACTCCCCAAAAGGGCACAAAAATAGGCTTTAGGGATGGGAAAGTCCTTAAGAGATCATTTAGCCCAACCTTCTCATTTAATAGAGGAGAAAACTCTGACCCTGAGGAGCTTAAGGAACTTACCCAAGGTCACACAGATGATAAGGATAAACAGGATTTTAATTCAGGTCCTTGGATTCCAAATCCAGGGCTCTTTCAAATTCAAGGTGTTTTAATTCTTTGTAAGTCTGAAGGGCCCTGAGCAATGCCACATAGTAAACTGAGTCAGCAAGACACTGAAAATGGGAATTGGTAGAGTTTGGGCTCAGAGTAAGGATGAAACCACGTGAAAGTTGATATGGGGATGAGATTTTGCACTTGTCAGAAGGAGTGCAAGTTGGCCCCTCCCCATTTTGGCTAGATGCTGACTTTGTCTTTGGGAAGGACTTCTGACCTATAATTCAGACTACTATATTACTATTCCATTCCTTCCCAAGTAGCCAGGAACAGAGAAAGGGAGACTAAGCTCTTATTGGAGCAGGGGGCCAGTGGTTGCTGGCTGCTTTTGGCTGTTTTGAGACACTGCACAGCGAAGGCAGAGTTAGGATGGAGTCTGGAGGGCTTTAGTGGGCAAAGCCAGAAGAGACCAAGGCATTGGGGCTCTAAGAGGTCAAGATGGCCTGCTAAGGTGCAATGAATGCTCAGTAACTGGTGACATCAGGCTGCCACACTTGGCCCAAATCTCTGAGGCTTTCTCTGAGTTTTCTTTTATTTCTTGAGCATCCAGTTAGTAGAAGGGAAGGTCTTAGACACTCCATTCTCCTATTGCTTCTCCTTGTACTCCACGGAGCAGTGAGGGTGGATGAAGGATTGGTGGGAGGCAAATGGCTGAGCATGCCTCAGAGCACACTTAACAAGCATCTTACTGATTTTCTTGTATGCTGAAACATGCAAGGCCATAGGGTAGATCGCTTGTATACTATAGAGAGGCTTGGTTGCATTGAAGGAAATTTCTTAGACCTAGACAAACAGGGGTGGGAGTTAGCACCAAACAGAGATGTCCATAATTCTCATGTTTCAGAGTAATAGTCTATGTACTTTATTTACACTCTTAGATCGGGACCAAATGGGCCCAGTGTCAACATCTCCTGTTATATGGAGAGCCATGAGAGGTCCTGGTGGGGGAAGGGGAACTTTTTTTCTTTTCTTTTTTTTTTTTTTTTAGGCAGTTGGGGTTAAGTGACTTGCCCAGGGTCACACAGCTAGTAAGTGTCAAGTGTTTGGTCTGAGGCTGGATTTGAACTCAGGTCCTCCTGACTTCAGGGCCGGTGCTCTATCCACTGCACCACCTAGCTGCCCCCAGGGGGACTTTTCTAAGAACTTTCAGGGCACCTCCCTCTCCTGAGCAGTGAGAATACTACAGCCTTGAGGGAAACAAGCACATGGGCACTGGGTAACCTCAGATAAAAACCACCCGGCTAATGGCCTAATTATGTACTACATACCATTAATGCTCAATCAATCAATTAATTAATTGACAGCTTGTTTTTCTGTGGGTTTGTGGAAAGCAGGGAACAAGCCAGATGTGGGTGGCTACTGCTGCTGCAACACCTTGAGCGTCTGCTACCTAGACACCTACCAAATGCATAGACAACTGAAACCACCATCATGGATGTAAAATACAGGAAGTCCTATAATTATGGACAGTTACAAAGGAAGAACTGGGGAAAACAAGAGATTAGTCTGAGGTTTCTGAGACACAGGATTGTAGAGTCATACATTAAGGGCTGGAAGGGACCTTGGAGGTGATCTATTCTAACCACTTCATTTTTACAGATGAAGAATCCTCAGAAGTCAAGTGACTTGCCCAAGATCACACAGCTAATAAGTGACAAAGGCAGGACTGGAACTCAGATTTTTTGACTCCTGAGCCAGCACTCCTTTGACTGGACTATACTGCTTTTCTAAGAAGAGGGAAAATGTACTTCCTAGGAAAGCAAAGTAAATTTGAAGAATACAGCTAGGTGGTACAATGGATGGAGTGCTGGGCCTGGAGTCAGGAGACTTGAGTTCAAATCCAATCTCAGATGCTTATTAACTATGTGACTCTTGGCAAGTTATTTAACCTTTGTTTGCCTCAGTCTCCTCAATGGTAAAACGGGGATGATAGCACTAACTGGAAGGTTTGACATGAGGACCAAATGAGATAATAATCGTAAAGCTCAGCATAGTGCCTGGTATATATAATAAGAGCTTAATAAATGCTTATTCCTTTTCCCCTTCCCTTCCTATATATTCTTCTCTCTCTTTGCTAAGGTACAGGACATTGTAATTTTGGTTCAACAAATGTACTAAATTTTTGCTGTGCTACAAACCGCTAGGTGTTTGGTGTAAAAAGACAAAAGCAAAATCATTCCTATTCTCAAAGAATTTACATTCTACTGGGTGGATGGGAGGCAGAGAGGGCAGAATACAATATGTACATGAGCCAGTAAATGCAAGTAATACAAAGGCAAACAGGAAAATTTCAAGAGTGAGAATGTTAACAAATGAGGGGGATCAGGAGAGGCCTCCCAGAGGAACAGGCACCTGAGCTATGCCTACATGGAAGTTAAGAATTTAACACTGGTGGGGCAGAGGTGAGGAAGGAGTACAGACCCAGGGGACCGTGAGACCTAGGCACTGAGAAAAATTCTGTGCTAATGCACTTTAATTCAATTGAACAAATATTCATTACCTACTCTGGGTAAAACACCATGCTAAATTCTGGGGCAGATATCAAGATAAGCAATGACTTAATCCTTGCCTCTAAGTACTTAGTGATTAATGCTAAGTATTACATAATTAGTGATTAGTAATAATGACTGACATTTACAGAGCACTTTAAAATTTATAAAGTGCTCTACATACATTATTTCATTTAATAGTCAATCTTAATCACCCTGAGATCAGTGTTATTATTATGCCCGTTTTACAGATGAGGAGACTGAGGCTCTTAGAAGTTAAGAGGCTTACCAGAGATCACAACCAGGATTTTATCTTACATCTCACCTGCCTCCCCCAGATCGAGGGCTCTTTCTATTGCACTACACTGCCTCTCTAATAATGAGATAGGCCCACCAATAACTCTACTACAAGAAAGAAGATAATTAAGTGCCTAGAAAAGGACAAATAGTGTATTGATGGACTTTAGGAGGGAAGGATCATTTCTAGTTGGAGTGATGAGGGAAAGCATCATGGAGGGGGCAATCCTATAGCAGCTATTCTGACTTGGCTAGAGATACTCAGGTATTGGATAATGATGAATAAATATATCTAAGATCAAGAGATATCCAGGAGCATCCCCTTGACATATCTGCAAGTTTTACTTACATTGGTCACACTGATATAGAAATGGTCTAATGACATATTTTTTAACTTTGCAGATGGGCCAGCCAAACTCCATACTTCATGCTGACACTTAATGAATGGTATTACAGATGGAAATTCACGTTCTAGATGTATGTGTCTGTCTGTTTGTGTAGTGGTGGTGATGGTAGTAGTGGAGGTATTGATTTCAACCTGTGGCTAATCAATGGGAAATAGAAATTTGTAAAGTAGCAAGGGATGAGAGAATACTGACTGAATTTGGGCCAAAACCTATCACATATAACGAGGACTCTTTTTTTTTTTTTTGAGGTGATAATGAGTGGAAGAGGAGAGGGTTGACATGGGGTGGGATACTGATTGATGGTCCAGAAGAATTGAGTTGAATATCAGTGGAATTAGCCTTAGAATTGCCTGCGTCTCCTACCCATTCCTTCTCTCCTAAGGCACAGATGGCCACAGACCTTGGGTAGAGAAAGATTCTGTAGAACAATTAGGACGGGTAGAGTGTGCACTAGGCTTGACTGAAGACTTGGGGTCACCTTGGCTCTCCGACTATGTGACTCTGAGCAGGTTCTGTTACCTGTCAGCCTCCATTTACACCACCATAAAATAGAGCTATACTTGTACCACCATCCTCATAGTATTGTGAGAAAAGTGCTTTTTAAACTATAAAGTACAATGTAAATGTGAACCATTATTTACATTATTTAGCACAATGCTTGGCACTTAGTGATTAATAAATACTTGTTGCCTGCCTGTTATTTATTATTGTTGTTGCTGTTGTTGATGGGTGGGGGGGAGATAGGCACTGAGAGACCAGCTGGAGTAGCAAGTGTTCAAAAGAAGGGTGGCATCACATGAGGTTGAACAAAACCTTGGAGTCAAATTGGACCCTGAAAATTTTAGGATTCCTAAGTCCAGATTTAGTTACTTTTCTAAGCAAATTGAATAACAGCGCAAATGGGACAGGGTTAAATGGGAAACTCTTGTCATGACCCATCTACGAAATATGAAGAATGAAGGAAGGTTCCAGGAGGTTGAGAAGGAAGTATTTCTAGATTTGGTGTAAAGGATCAGAATCCCCTCCTTACTTGTTTGTGTTGCTTTTAAATTATGCTTAAAGTATTCAGGGTTTGTAAAAACGTAATGACAGATGTCCAGTCCAGAACCACAAGTATGACCCAGGACTAGACCCAAAGAGAATGCTTAGAAAAACGTCCTGAGAAAAACTGAGGATTCCATTAATTTCCAGAAGTCTTGACAACCCGTTCCTAGAATCACAGTATCTTTATTTAGCAACCAGACCAATCCAGACACTTGGAATCTGTAACTCTTCTTATTAGTTGGGTTTTTTAATTCCTTGGTATCTCCACTAAGATTATCCTCTATCGCCTCATAACAGTATCAATAATCCAGTTTGTTGTAGAGGAGAGAATGCTGGCTTTGGAGTCAGAGAACTTGGGTTTAAATCCTCTCTCTTTCACTTACTACCTGTGTGATCTTCTCAGGGCCTCGGTTTCTTCATATGTAAAATGAAGGCATTGTACTAGACATCCCTCTTAGCTCTATATCTATGATCTTATGACCTTGGGTTCTTGAAGACTATTCCAATGGATAGCAAGCACTGGCAGGTCCTAGCAAGTTGGGAAGGCTTTAAGTATGGGCTGGCAACAGACTTTCTGTCTGTCATCCAAGAACCAGCTTAGCTGAGTTCAGAGAGGCTCCTCACCAGAAGGTTAACCACCAGATGATGAATATTTTTTGGCCAGTGCAACTCATAATACTAAGGCATGTGGGGGGAGGGCGACTTGAAATCTTTGTTGGTGTAAGGATCATCCATAGCGATAAATTGTGTCTTTTTTGGGGAAGCCTTTGAAGTAGGATCCTTTATAAAATTAATTGTTACAAAATTAAGCCACTTGTGGGTTTTGTCAAGGGAAAGCAGCTGGTGTTTCTCCTTAAGGTCTACATAGAAAGGGTAAGAGTACTCTCCTAGTGTACAAGTGTGATGGTGGCGGTCATCATATCAGCTCCAAGCCCTGGGAAGAGTCAGTAGAAGTGGAGACAGAGAGTGAGGACAGAGTCAGGCCCAGCTGGGGACACTGGCTCTTTCTGATTTGCATTACAAGTTAATGAAGCAAGGTCTAAAATTTCTTTTTGTTTAATTGTCTAAAACTGTCTTTTCATACCCTTCTGTTAAAAATATAATTTTAAAAAATTTTAATTCAAATAAATAAAACTTACTTTGTAAATTAACAAGGGTCTTTTTTCTCCCTAAGAGGTGAACTTCAAAGTTAAAAAGCGGCAGACATTAAATGGACTTAGATAGATCATGGAATTACAGAGAGAAGGGACTTCAGAGGTCAGGCCATGACTAAATAGGAATCCCTCCTATCATACACCTGACAAGCAATCATCTAGCCTTCACTTGAAGATCTCCAGTAAGAGAAACCCACTTCTCGGGGAACACATCATTACACTTTTGGACAGCTTTAATTGTTAAGAAACTGTTTCTTTAAATTGGGCTTAAATATGTCTCTCTTGTACTTTCCATCCATTGCTCCTAATTCTGTCCTCTAAGGCCATGAAGAACAAGTCTAATCCCTCTGTCATGTGACAGCCTTTCAATCATCTCGGGCTATCATGACTCTCTGTGAGTTTTTTCATCTCCAGGTCAAAAATCCTCAGTTCCATAAATAAATAAATAAATAAAAAATCCTCAGTTCCTTTAACCAATCATCATGTTGGCATGGTTTTCAGTTCTTTCACAATCTTATGTGTTTTTTTTCTGGACAGTCTCTAATCTTCTCTAAAATATGATGTCCAGAGCTGAACATAACATTTGAGATGTGTATATATCATCTGATCAGGGCAGAGGACAAGAGGATGGCCACCCCCCTCCTTGCAGACATTATATGTGATTAATTCAGTCTAAGATTGTTAAGAGTTTTTTTTTTACACCCATGTCGCACTGTTGACTCACATTGAGTTGGCAGTCCATTGAAAATCCCAGAGCATTTTCACATGAACTATATGTCTAGCCCTGTCTTCCTCATCTCATATGTGTGAGGTTGATTTTTTGAACCCAATTAACAAACATTTACAACCCAAGTTACATTAATCCCTATTATATCTCCTCTTATTAGGTTCACCCGTTGTTCCAGCATGTTGAGATCTTTTTGCTTCCCCATTCCGTCATGTAATGTATTGGCTATCGCTCTTAGTTTTGTGTCATCCACACATCTGATAAGTGTGCCATCTTTGCCTTCACCCAAGTCAGTGGTAAAAATGCTGAAGAGAGCAGGACCAAGGACAGATACAAATCCCTTCCACACTATACTAGAGAACTCTTCCAGGCTGACATTGATCCAATAATCATCACTCTTTAGGGGGCAGCCATTCAGCCCTTCAGAATCTGCCTAACAATATGATTTTCTGGTTCACATATCTCCATCTTACTCACAAAGATACCATGAGAAACTTCATAAAATGCATCAAGGAAATCCAGACCTATACGTCTACAATATTCTCATGGTGTATTAGTCTAGTGATCCTACCCAAAAAAGAAAATTAGATTACGTCTGGCATAGCTTGTTTTTGGTGAACCTGTGCTACCTCTTGTTGATTACTCCTCTTTTCAAATGCTTACAAACTATAACATGAACAATCAGATACAGTTTATTTTTAGTGATCTAAGTAAAGCTCAGTGCCACATAATTTGGAGAATTCACTCTCTTCCTCTTTTTGAAAATCAGGACAACATTTATCTCTCTTCAGTACTGCAGCCACAACCCTATTCCCCAAGATTTTTCAAACATCATCAATAATCACATCCTCAATATCAAGGGATGTAGTTCAACCCAGTCTGGTGACTTCAAGTCCTTGAGAGTGGTCAGGTGTTTTTTTTTTTTTTAATCATCTCATTTCTAATATCTTAATTATTAATTCTCTGTTAACTAATTTTGTTCATTTCCAGTGTGAAAATTGTTCTTGTTAGAGAAAACAAGTGCAATGCAAGAGTTCTATAGTTCTATTTTTTCTCTGACATCCATTATTATACTGCCTCATTCATTCCATGCAGCAGACATGTCACTTTTTTCCTTCCAATATAGCTTTAAAAGGTCCTTTTGTTGTTGCTGGCATTTATCACCAGCCCCAATTTGTTCTGAATATTTCTGATTCTGATAGTATCCATATAGGACCATGCCAGTCTTCTGTATTCAATATCAATTTACTTGCTTCTTGTTTTCAGCATCTTAAAAATCTAAATTGGTTGATGAATTTCCCATGGATCTACACCAGTCCTTTGAGTTTGTTCTTATTGTTGTTTAATTGTTTCAGTCATGGAACCCATTTGGGGTTTTCTTGGCAAAGATACTGGAGTGGTTTGCCATTTCCTTTTCCAGTATTTTTAGAGAACCTCTTATTTTCTTCCTTATCAAAATCATTTGTATTTATGTCATCAGAATTTCATTCTTGAGAACTTTCCACTTCTGTTGGGCTAACTTCCTTATTAATTTTAAGCCACAGGAGCCTATCTATCCTTTCTTTCAACCCTTTGAAACCTTATCTTCCAAAATCTAGGGCGCTTGTCAAACTATGAGGCATCTTCCATACTTCATCTATCATAAACTCTGAGAAAGAGTTGTCATTCCCTCCCAGGGTTTCCATCATTTCTATTCCAGTAACAAGTTTTTCCATGTTGGCTAGAATCATATCCAGAAATATAAGTTCTCTGTATTGGTACCTCTGACTTTTGAAGAATGAAATTATTCAGGCAAATAAAGAACACATTATTTGTTCTGCTTTTAGCCAAGAGAGAATTCCAGCAAATGTCTCCACAGCTCAAGACAACCATTATTACTATATCATGCTTCTATGCTAGGTTTGTAATCTGTTTCCCAAACTCACCATCCATTTCTTTCTTCTGCTAGGTGGTCTGCAGTATACTTCTACCACAATATTGTTTCTTTCTCTCTCTACTGACTCTTTCCATAACATCTTCAACTGTGCTTTACTCTTCTAGTTCATGTATATCCCCACATTAGTATATGTTCTTAATAGGCAATGGTACATCATTACCCCTTTATGTAATCTGCTCCATTTGAATTAGGTAGAGTCATAGGATCATAGAGCCATCTAGTACAACTTCCTCACTCAACATAGCCATATTCCAAATGAGTTACATACCACCAAGCCTCAATAAAGCATCTGGGGTTGATTTTGCCCTCTTGTGTTAAGAGCTTGAGTTCACCTTGTTAATTACTCATTCTGTGTATATTTGTGTGTATATGTAGACATCTACAACCATTTATTTTATTGCTATGTATCTTCTGGTCCACTACACTGACAGAATTCTTATTTTGTTGTTTCTCCTCCACAGATGTCCCACTTTGATGCCTCATTCTGACATGGAGGTAACCCTAGGTTTTGAAAACTGAGTCAGCACATTCTGGTGCATTCTACTTAGGCAGAAAGGTTTCAAGTATAATCTTGGTGATAGATGTATTGGCTATCCAAGAACCAGCCTAGCCCAGTATGGAGAAGCTCATTGTCAGGTGTTTTATTTGTAGGTCATGGCGACCCATGAAACAAAAAAAAATAAAATACAAATAAGAAATGGCCTTTAGTCCTGTCTGCTTTGTTGTAACTGTCCCAGAGTTGCAGGACAGGGGCTAGAGGATCCTAAGAATAACATAGTTTTTGGATCTTTTACAAACACTAATTCAATTATTGTTTTTCTTTATGTGGGGTCTCAGTCCAATGACTATTCCACTGATAATGGGAGGAATGGAACTAAATATATGTTGACTTCCTTGGTAATAAATAAAACTGGAAGACATGAAGAAGTTGTGATTAAATGGAAGGAGGGCTCAAGGGTTCTCCTCAAAGAAGAAAATAATGAACTTGTAAAAGCTGCTTTGTAGGAGCAAAACAAAACAACATTTCACAGAATACCTGGTCATCTCAATTTACACTGCTCATAACGAGCATAAGCAAATGAACTACCGTGAAGACTGGTACCGTTTATGCACCAACATCTATGGCAGAGGGTGAAGAGATGAAGCAATGCTATGACAAACCTAACAAGCTCCTTCCATCATCAGTATATATATGGGCTATATACGTGTGTGTATATATATTTTATATACGTATAAATGTATATGTATACACACACACACATCTTACACTTGGTGACTTCAGTGTAATGACAGGGACAGGTTAGTCAGATGAAAAATGTTTGAAAATGTTTTGAGATTAAGAAATCAAAATGATCAACAGCTTGAAAATCATGAATGCAGACTGTATTTCTATTTTTGTATTTGATTTGTATATTATGAATACTTTTTCACAAAGAGAGTCAAAAAGGGCTTGGTATGGCAAGAACTGGGCAGTCCAAAAACTGAAATTGAATATACTTTAACAGAGAGGGAATTTCCAATTTCCAATGTGTTAGTTCCTTTAGAATCAGGTGACTGTATAGTCAGATAATGTATTGGTTATATCAATTTTCAAGGATCGACACAAAATTAGAAGAGAATTTTTAAAAAAGAGAGAAACCATCACATCTAATGACAAGATCTTCAGGTGCAGAGAGCCACCAGGTTGCCAAAATTGTGGTTAACTGGCCAAATTAGGAAAAAGAGAACAGGTTAAAACTTCCATGCCAACTAGTATTGGTATTGGGCCAAATGAGTGGCTGGTGCACTTCCAGCTTAGATGAGAGGAGGCCAAAGTCTTAAAAAAAAAATAACCCAACAACAATACCCTAAACCAACGGAGGGGAAAACAATCTGAAGAAAGCTTGGTATGAGGCCCAACTTAGCCTGACTGTCCCTAGAGCATTTACAGATGGAAGAACAACAAAGGGATATAAAATGGACAAGGTCTGCCAGTATCTTATAGCAACCTATTCTATCATCAATGACAGTGACCGATTGATATTTAAGCCACACAGATCATCCTGAGAATATGTGTTGATGAAAATGGAGGGAGGAGAACAAATAGATGTGAAATGTAATAGGTCTGTTAGCCTCTTTATAATTATCTAGTCTTATCATTACTGACTCTGGAAGGACCACATCTGGGCTCTGTAACTTCATACCTTATAGGCCATGGGAAGAACTAGAAATGACCCAAAAGAAGATGAAATCATAAAAGAGTGTCTGGGCCTGACTGTGCTAATAAGCAGGACTGGAATTTTAAGTAATAGGGACAAAAATCTCACATCAGGTTGATCTAATCAATAGATCTATTGTTGATATAATTAGTTAATATAATGAATAGAACCGATAACACACACCAAAAAAAAGGATATAAAATGTGCCCACCTGCTTTACTGCCATTCTAGGGGATCCCTTCTCTGTCCTGGTTTGGGGAGATGAACCTATACACATATTACAATCTAGGCAACCTTACCTCTGTCCAGGCCACCAACTTGTGGGCTGTAGGTTTTACGGTGAGTCTGGTGCACAGGTAAAGGTACCAGCCTCCTGGAGTTAACAAGAATCCTACACCTGCTTGGGCATACCAATTATATTCCAAATTGGGGGAAAATCACATTCAGGGGTGAGTACAGATTTTTTTGGTCCTAGAAGCTTCATTAACCCTCTGCAGACTAGTTGTATTTCTTTCTCACTCTTCCACAGGGAGAAAGAAAAGGCTGAATCTGAAGCAATCTGGTTAACTGACCATACATAGAAGATATACATAGTGTCCCCCCAATCTGTACTGTCTTGGTGCAGTTTTAAACATTAGTAGTTAAAACTGAGCTAAGATTTGTGGGACATCATACATATGCTGAATTGACACAATTTTAATGGCAATCAGGGATTGATATCTAAGGTATCTCCAACAGACATCCAAAAGAAATGAGAAATCATAGAATGATGGGATTTTTTTTTTTAGCCGACAAAAGGGATATCAGCAACTCCTTACACACATCTACTCGATTATGTCTATAAAATCTTTATGCAAATGGTTTAAGCCAAGGTTGGGGGACCTGCAGCCTTGAGGCCATATATAGCCCTCTAGGTCCTCAAGTGCAGCCCTTTGACTGAATCCAAACTTCACAGAACAAATCCCCTTAACAAAAGGATTTGTTTTGTAAAACCCAGACTCAGTCAAAAGGCTGCACCCAAGCTTAGACTAAGCTCACACAATGTGGGTGTCCTCGATGAAAACATCATAAAGGTACAGGTAAGCTTTTGAAGACAATTTTCTATAGCACGCCATATTTTCAGTCACATAATTGCATGAGAAGTATAGTAAATATAAGAATCCATTGTGCTCATTGCTTTTGACTGCATTTTCCTTGAGTGGTGACCATCATAATGTCTCCCATGCACATAAGGTCATATAAGATTCTATGACAGATGTAACCATAGAAATTATTTCAATGGTATTTGAGTAGCAATATCATAAAACAGGGATAAATATTCCTGAGACAGCAAACACCAGTGGTATCGAACTCAAAATAAAGATGAATCCCTGCTGGTGTATAGTGACTTAGAAAGCTACAAATCAGCATTTTCTATGTTGCATTGTTTTTTTATTTATTATGTTAAACATTTTCCAAAAATCTGGTTGGTTGCATTCGGGAGTTTTTGCAGGGAACTGCAGCCTTTGGCTCTGAGTTTGACACTTCTAGTATACAATACTGCCATGGAGACTGTCTTAAGCAAAGACCAAGTGAAAGAGGGATTCCTTCCAGATGATGGATTTCTCTAGAATCTTTCTTTCTGATGACTCCACCAAATCCTAGAAAACCATGGGATCTCCCCATTGCAAACCACAATTAGTTAAAGGAGAATGACCTAGCAAACTACATAGGAAAAAAACTAAGCAGATGAAGAATGCCTGTTGCTCAGATTATGTGATGCAGTTGGAATGAATTAGTTAATTGAATTAGTTTATCAATATTTAAATATTGAACTGTAGGTGGATAAAGAACTAGGTCCAGAATTGAATAGGAGGAAGAGATTGGGATAGATTGCATTTGGGAAATTGCTAAGCACTTCCAGTAACACCAAGCTGCTCACTGTTGCTTAAGCCCATCTTTTTTAATACCAATTATCTTTTTGGTAATACTATATGGCTGTAATAATGGAAGAGCATGTTCCAGGTGTCTTATACTTTACCCCCTTATCCAAACTCTATAATCCAGCCACACTGGACTCACACATGAAACTCTGTTTTCTGATTCAATTCCATGCATTTTCTCTGGCTGTCCCCCCCAGTCTGGAATGTTTGCCTTCCTCACCCCCGACAACGCCTAGCTTCCCTGACTTCCTTTAAGACTCAATTCAAATCTCTCCTTCTACAGGAGGCCTTCCCCTGTTTCCTCTGTGACTAGTTCCTTCTCCCTGAAATTAGCATCCATTTGCATTGTATGTATCTTGTAGGTATGTAGTTATTTGCATGTTGACTCCTCCATTAGAACTAAGCTCCTTGAGAACAAAGACCATGTTTTTTTTTACCTTTCTTTGTATTCTCAGACATATAATAAGTGCTCAATAAATGCCTGTTGGCTGGCCGACAACATAAGCTGAATAAAAATTATAGGTGATCCAAAGAAAAAGGAAAGACATGTTGTTGTTCAGTGACTTGCCTGAGTTCACTTAGCTAGTAAGTGTCTGATCTCAGAAAGAGGAGTCTTCCTGACTCCAGGCCTGGTGCTCTATCCATTGCACCACCCAGCTGCTCCAGAAAGACACACGGTGTCCATCAATAGATTGTAGCACATACCAATCAGAACAATTTTGGCTTGTGGGACAAGATTCACAAAATTCGCCCAAATCCAATTCAATCCAATAAGTATTTATTAAGCACCTGCTATGTGCCAGGCACTGTGCTAGGTGCTGAATATACAAAGACAACCTGAGAAAACAAAAGTCTATGATCTGTAGGTGCTTATTACTAGGGGATGGATGAGAATACAGCATGTAAACAGAAGTATACACAAAGGGAGTACTAACAGCTAAGGGAATCAAGAGAGGCTTCTTGTAGGAGATGGCACATGGGCTGATTTTTGAAGGAAGGGATGCTAAGAAGCAGTGGTGAAACTCAGTGTATTCCAGGTTTGTGAGACAGGATATGCAAAGGGACAAAGGCAGGAGAGATGGAATGTTCAGTTTGGAGAACAGCAAATAAACCAATTGGCCAAAGTATAAAATACATGAAGGGGAGTGATGAAAAAAAAGTGTGGAAAGATAAGCTGCAGTCAGATTATGAAAGGCTGTAAATACCAACTTGAAGAGTTTGCATTTTATCCAAAAGACAATAATCACTAAAAGTTCTTAAGCAAAAGAATGACAGGGTCATCTGTGCTTTAGAGACATTATTTGGCAGTTGTGTGGAGGTTGTTTTCGAGAGGTGAGATGCTTGAGGCTGGGAGTCCAATTAGGATGCTATTGCAGTAGTCTGGGCAACAGGATGCCTTGAATTAGGGTGCTAGGCATCTAACCATAGAGGAAGGGATGTATGTGGTAAAGGTAGCATTGGCAAGACTTGATATATGAACTGATATAGGATGTGAGGGAGAGGGAAGAGTCCAAGGTTGCAAACCTGGGCAACTGGGAGTATAGTTGTATAGAAATAGGGAAGTCAGAAGGAGGGGTGGATATGAAAAAGGGAAGGAAGGAGAAGATAACGTTTTGCTTTTGACATTTTGAGTTAGAGAATTCTTGTTGGAGATATCCAACAGGTGGTTGGAAATACAGGATTAGCCCATTAGGAGAGAGATTAGGGATGGACACAGAGATTAGGGAGTCATCTGCATAGAAAGTGACTGACAGACCCACAGAAACTAATGAGGTAGCCAAAGAAGTGGGTATAGAGAAGAGGGCATAGGACACTGCCTTGGGGAAGTTAGAGGCCATGACACAGATTATGACTAACAGTAAAGGAGACCAAGGAGAAGTCAGACAGGTAGAAGGAGAACAACCCCCCCCCAAAAAATCGATTTCATGAAAATGCAGAGGACAGTGTAGTCAACAATGTCAAAGGTCTCTATTGAGAAGTCTTACTTGGCAATTAAGAGTTCAATGTTAACCTTAAGCAGTTTGAGTTGAGTGGTGAGGTCAGAAGCCAGATTGCAAAGGGTTGAGAAGTGAGTGGGAGGCAAGGGAGTAGGGATAAAGGAGTATGGATGGCTGTTTCTAGAAGTTTGGTTGTGAAACAACGGAGAGATATAAGAGGATAGCTTGAGGAAATGGAAGTCAACTGAAGGTTTTTTAAGAAGAGGTGAGGGACATCTGGGCATGGTCTTAAGCAGTAGGGAAAGAGCCAATAGGGAGGGAGAGATTAAAGACAGTGTATGTGATGGCGCAAATTCCCAGAGAAGGAATAACCAAGGGCAGAAGAACAGAGGTTGACTTTGGCCAGGAGGAGGGACACCTCCTTGTCAGATACTGGAACAGGGTGGGAAAGAATAAGGCATGGTGCAGAGGAGTTCTGAAGTACATTTAAAATTGGGGAGAAAAGGTAACTTACATTAGATGGCCTTTATTTTCTCAATAAATAGAAAATAATTTCTGCTAAAAAGGCAGTGAGAAGAAATGGTGTAGGTGACTTGAGGAAAGACAAGTAGGTTTGAGACAGCCACTAGATGGAGTGTGATAATCAGTCAGGGAAGAATAAAAAGATTGCTGTGCAGTGGTGAGTGTCTATCTGAGACTAGACTGTTGCTTAGTTTCATGGGATCTCTAATTATCAGATTCCTGCTAGAACCCTAATGCAAACGGAAGTTACCCTTACCCTTTGTCTGTTAGAATGTTTTGTGTAGAAATATACCTTCCAATTATTTTTTCCTTTCTCTTCTCTCCTCAGCTCAGACTTTAGACACCTTCTGCTTCCCGTCCTTCTCCCTGCCCCCATTAGCTTTTTATGTCTTGTTATCGAAAAGAGTGATCTGCACAAAGAAGGCCTGATTTTGTTGAAGTTGGCACTGACTAAGTATCACAAGCTCTTGCTCAACAATGACGGCTGGTTGGTGGAAATGAATGGCTTTAAGTGGAAGCTGTTCAGAGGTATCTTTGAACTGTCTCCAGTGACCAATCAACCCACATGCTTCTGGCATTAGCTCAAGGGCTTTGGAAAGGCCTCTTCCTCCTTTCTTCACTGCCTCCATTTCTTTCTCCTCAATTCCCAGTGATGAATTTCCAAATGAGTAACCCTTGTATAAGGGATTATGAACTCATTTTTAAACCTCATGTTCCCTTTCAGAGAGCCATTTCCTTCTAGTCTTTAAGGTATCTGCAATATAGTTTCTAATCATAAGACACACAGAAACCTCCTACTTGAACTTCAAGTTGGTTTTTTTTTTTTTTTTTGAGTGAGGCAATTGGGGTTAAGTGACTTTCCCAGAGTCACACAGCTAGTAAGTATTATATATCTGGGGCCAGATTTGAACTCAGGTCCTCCTGACTCCAGGGCCGGTGTTCAAATTGTTATTTTAAAATAAGGAGAGGAAAGCCAATCATGAGCAAGAAAAAAAAATCAGTGCTCATAATTACTTTCTCAATGAGTGCCCTCATTTAGGCCAAACCTCCATCCTACTTACTCAAGTCCCAAGTTTCAGAGTTGAACCTTCACTCCTATCTCATTTCTACCCCAAACCTGGAAGGTTGGGATGCAGGTGTGATCATATCTGGGGCAACCTTATCTGTTTACAAAATGTGAATCAGTGATTACACCACACAGGGCTGGTGCCAGTCAGACAGGCTGCCATATTGCCAAGTAACCCATTGGTCAAATCACATTGAGTAATACCTCCTAGTGAGAAGCTACAGAACATACATTATATAGTATACTCTTGAATAAAAGTACAAACCTGAAGGCTTAATTTGATTGGAAAAGATGCCCACTAAGGCAGCATGCTGAGGGCAATCAATCACATATAATAGTGTAGAAACTAATACTTAATAAGGAAGAGGTCTTAATAAAGTCCATAGGTAAACAGGAATCTAGACTGTGGGAAAAGAGACAATAGGACTGAAAGCAAGCCTTGGAAGTATTGTATTAGAGGAGTTTATATGGTAGCTTATGGGCCCTCCCTGCCATGAATAATATCAGTAAAGCTAGCCCCTTTCCTCACTTGTCATTATGGAAAACCACAGTTCAGATTGTTAAGAGTTTCTTAAGGTGAGGGAGGAAATTCAAGATGGTAGCCAATACTGGCCTAGAATTGTGTGGGTGGGAAACTTTACAAGATTCCATACTGCATTCTCCTTGTATGTCTCTCACTTCAAAGTCATTCTGCTCCAAGGCCCTAATGCACCTGCTCCACCCAGGCCTGGACTGAGCTTCTTGGTGACTTGCCAATAAAAAATACCACCCACCACCTCCTCATTGAGTGGGGAAGTGGAGAGAAGGAGACAGTGAGAATTGTCCCTTTAAAGAGAAGCTATCAAACATTTTCCCCGACAATTATTTGATCTAGTTTTTGTCTTGGTGGCGAAGATACCCATTTGCCCACCATTCTTCCCTACCAGTCTTGTCTGCTATTTGGCCCCTATAATCCCATGTTAATACATTGTCCTCAATGAGGCTGAAGCTATGGAAAACTTTTAACAAAGAAGCTCAGAGGAGTTTTTCCAATAGGTACAGGAGGAGGAGAAGACTGGTTACCATCTAGAACCCTAGTATGATTCTCCAGCAATATGCCTCATACTCCCATGGGTGCAAAAAGTGATAATGAGAAGAATGGGAAATATGAAGATAGCTAATGTGAAGAAAGGAGTTGGGTGAGTGGGTATGGGGAACATATTTCTGTGCTGGCTCAGCTGGAGATAAGGAAAAATCATCTAATCTAGCAAATACAGTGATTAAGAAGGAGATGGGGGGGGTGCCTGTTAGGAAACTTCTTAAGGTGAGAGAAGTGTGAGTGTTGTGGAAGACAAAAGGTATGAAATGAAGGGAACCAATATGCAAAGACACACCCGAAGACAAACCTTTGGCTGTCTTTTCCCCTTGTCTTCGCCCCCCTCCAATTCTTATTTCCCATGGGAAAAAAAGCAAATGTCGGACTTGTATTTCAGCAGAAAACAAAGGCCAAACATAAAAAAGAGCACCTTCTGTGCCCTACTTCCTTGGTTAGTCCATATGAAAAATTTCCAAAAGCCAAAGCCACCTTCAGACCAGGCAGTCAGCTCCAAACGAGACTGAAACAAAGCTCCAGAAGTCCTGTCCCAGTAGGATTAGGGCTGTTGCATTTAGCTCTCCTCTTCCCATCCCTATCCACCCTCACCTTTTGCAGCTGCCAAGGCAGTTTCCAAACTACCCAGCAGCACACTTGAGAGCCCTGGGCACCAAGCTCTCCCTCCCAAGTCTTCAGTCAAGCTGTAGGCAAAGTAATCCTCCCATTTTCTGTTTTCACAAAGCTTCAAGCAAGAGAGTCTCAACATGGCTGCAGAGAACCTTCGAGGTTCTATTCTCTTTTCTCCATTCCCTCTGGTCACTTTAGCAAGATTCCATAAACCAAGAGGGGTTTTCTCCAAGGTTACTGATTAGTAGAAACCCAGAGGGCAACAGGGATAAGGGCAGTAGAAATATCCCAAAGCTGGCTGTTAACTGTTTCCCATGAATGCATCCATGAGTGCTTTTTTGTGGTTCTCACCTCGGGACAGACAGATCGAGGTGTCCCAGCAGAGCAGCACCCAACCAACTAAAGCCAAAAACCAACCAGCCAACCAACAACAACAAAAAACAACCAAACCCAAAACCAACAACCACCAAAACCCTCTATATCCAGATTCCAAATGGCACCAGAACCCAGATAAAATTCATCCTCTTCCCATTTCACATTTTCTCTATGAAGGTTTTCTGAGCACGGGAAGTAAGTCCAGAAACCAAACCAAACCAAACAAATAAACCAAGGTAAGAACAAAAATAAACATGCTCTATACAGAATTAAAAGACCCAAACACGAAATGAAATTTACAGCCTGGTTGATTGTCAGCAAACACAATATATTTACTGTATTAGCATTTGCTCACAGTGCAAATGGTAAGACGTTACACCATTTCAATATTCCGGTTTTTAAAAATGCTGTTTGCATTAACTATATCATATTGGCATTACAATGTGACAAATGAGCAAATGAAATGCTGGTGAAGAATTTCACCTTTTCACAATATCAAGCATACTTTTGGTTACCTTAGTATAAGGTACTATAAATCCAAGAAATAAAAACATCCACAAAATATATTACATCTGGTTTGTCTTTTTTCTAAGTACTCAACTTTATACAAAAGTCTTTCAAAAAATATCATTCCCCTTAGGTTTTCCTGTTTAAAACCTGATTTTGTTTTGTTCCTCTCAGTTCACATAGTTAAGAGTGCATTTTCTAGTTGTTTTGTTTTTACATGCAGACATAAAAACCTGGATAGCACAACCTTTTGGCAACAAAGTTTTTTTTTCCTCTTAGTTTAGCTTAAATGTCTGAGCACAGTTTTATTAAAACAAAAGAAAACTCAGAGCTGTCATGCAGTGACATGCATATACCAGAAGGAGCAAGAAAAAAATATTAAGGGATATCTGATTCCTCCTTCCAGCTTTGAAGTGACCAAAAATTTTGGTTTTGTTTTTGTTTTTAATAATTATCACATTATAAAAAGTATTCAGCAAAATACTGTCTCTGCAAAGAAAGATTTTACCCTTCAGCTGAAAAAAATGTGGGCCTTTCCCAGACCTTTTCTCTCCTCTTAGGAATTAGGAAAAGGTAAAAACTCCCCTGAAATTTCACAGCCCTTTGCCTTTCCATTTCCTTCTATCTCAAGTCCTTTAGTATTACTTTATCCACCACCGAAAAGGTGCTTTTTTTCTTCTTAAAGAAAAAAGAGAGGTGGGAAATGCATAAAGTGACTTTAAAAGCAGACCCACTCTGTAAACTCCAGACCTATACACCCTCTCTCAGCAGCTTCCTAACCACAGGAGAAATAAATCTAATAGGTACATTCAATCAGACCTGTGCTGAAAGCTGCTGGGGAGAGCAACTTCCCCTCTACTTCCACTTCAAATGAGCCACCATAACACATTAAGAGCTGCTTTGGAGTTGGGTTCGGGGTCAAGTTAGGGCAAGAAGAAAGAGTTGTGGGAGGGGGAGAATAGAGAGGTTAAGGTTTGGGTATGGGAAGATCATCCAGCAATAGAGGTCAATGCAAAAATCCCCATCTTCCTTTGAGGAAAGTTTGGATATAAACACACACATATACATACTAGTTATGTATATATTATATATATGTATATATAATCTCCTCCAGTTAGCATTTCTTCCAAAAATAAAACATTTAAAGCTGTATATTTAAAGATTACCCACGTGCACTGCACCAGATAACCAAGTACCGTAGTGATATTATCCGGCTAAGGGAATACTCTGTGTGTGTTTTCACACATACACACATATATTTAAGTTCAATTTGTTGTACCATTTTTTTGTGTGTGTGATGACTAGGACAAAAAAAAGGGCCATCTCTCTCTTCCGTGAGGAGAGGTGGAATATGTGACTTTTCACTGTATGTGAGAAACAAAAATACAACCGCACTCGGGGCAGAGAGAAGGGGGTTGCTAGGCCAGCTAACGTTGGAAGTTGGGTGGGCCTTGCTCTTTCTGGAGAAGGGTGGTTTGTGAAGGGGAAAGTGGGGGTGGGATGGGAAAATGGTGAGAAGGGTGAGGAAGAGAAGGAAGAATGGCAGAACCGGATGAAAAGTCAGTTTGTTTAAAAAAAAAAAGAAAGGAAAAGGAGGAGGGAAAAATATATGGAAAGAATAAAAAGAAGAAATAAAGAAAAAAAGCAGGCTCAGTTATGGCCGCCCCCTTCTCCAGGGAGGTGAGATGTAAGTGCCCTGAGGGCCATGGAGGGAAGAGGTTAAAGACCCAGAGACCAAAGGAGACCCCAAGGCGGCGGCATCCGAGGCATTTCTCTAAGAAAGATTTCTCATCAGACGAAAGAAAGCCCACCTCGTCCCGCCCTGCGGGCCGACCCCCAACGCCAGTTATTTGCTCTGGCTCTCCTCCAAGAAGCCTGGGGACTGGGTGTGGGAAGGAGAGTTTTTTTGAGGGGAGGATGGTAAAACAGCCCAGTTGAGAGCTCAGTCACAAACATACATACATAACACACACACGCACACACACACACATACACGCGCACGCAGGCGCGCACACGGCGGGCAGCAAGCACTGCGCTTTGGTGCGCTCCTCATCTCCCCCCCTCCCACCCCCGTCTCCAAGATGGGGGGCGGGGGAGGTGGAGACGGAGGGCGGTGGGGTGTGCAAGGGTCGGACTAGGCTCCTTACCCCACCCACAAGTCTTCGTAAGGTCCCTGGTGAGTCCCACCTGCCCCCCGTGGATCAAGGCGATCCGAGTTGAACAAAGCGGGCTAGACGCCACCTTTCCACACCCCCCTACCCAGTGAAGGGCGGCGGCGAGGGGGAGGATTCCCCCATCTGGACCCCTAATCCTAGGCTAGTGCCGAGGGGGTGGGTAGGAAGCATCATAGGGGAGTTGGGGGCCGTGCGTCCAGGGAGAGGCCAGGGCGCGGCCCCTGCGCCTCCGTGGCGGGGTGCCCCATTACTTTCAAGGCAGCAACGGGGAGGCACTGGAGGGGAAAAGTGGGGTCTGGAGCCGGAGCCAGGTCCTCAGGCGCAGGTGGTGACGACGGGAGCCAGAGATACAGGGGGCGCCGAGGAGGCGGAGGCCGCTCCCCCCTTCTCTGCCTTCTTCTCCTTCTGTTTGAGGTGGATTTTGGCGTGGCGCTTGCGCTCGTCGCTGCGCGCGAACTTGCGCCCGCAGAACTCGCAGGCGAAGGGCTTCTCGCCCGTGTGAGTGCGGATGTGGGTGGTGAGGTGGTCGCTGCGGCTGAAACTGCGCATGCAGATCCGACACTGGAAGGGCTTGTGGCCAGTGTGGATACGCAGGTGCCGGGTCAGCTCGTCTGAGCGGCTGAAGCGGCGGTCGCAACCCTCGGCCGGACACGCGTGGGGTCGTTCGTGGAGCGGGGTCTTGCTGGGTCGGTTGGGGTACTTGCGGGGCCGGATGGGCTTGAGAGTGAGCGGCGGCTGGGGCAAGCTGCCGAAGCCGGGGTGAATCTGTTTGTCCTTGAAAGCCTTGATGGTCTCCAGGGGGGTGATGGGGGGCGGGTTGACCCGGATGGGATCCATGCTCTGGAAGGGCTTGTGCTCCGTGACAGATCCCATCTCGTTGGGGTGGTGGTACAGGTTGTAGTCGGGGATCATGGGGAAAAGGTTACTGTCCAAACCGGGCTTGGCCGACTGGTAATCCTGGGGGGAATAGGCGAGCCCGGGGTTGCCCTGAGGGTCATGGAAAGACACGGGCTCAGAATAGAGGTCGCTGCAGTTGGAGTAAGGGGGCAACGCCGGGTACATGGGTTCCACCTCGCCCTGCGGCTGCACCATGCTGGCGGTAGAGGTCTGTGTACTGAGCGCCCCGGAGGCCGGGGGCACCCCTAGGATGCCGGCGCTCATGAGGCTGATGATGTTGTCCTGACACCAGTTGGAGGGGGAGTCGAAGGCGAACTTCCCCAAGTAGGTCACCGTCTTGTTGCCCGGAGCGGGCTGGAAGGAGCCGGAGTAAGAGAGTTCCTGGTTGGGCTTCTCGTTCGCCAGACCGATGTCCATCACATTCTCTGTGGAGAGGGGGGAGGGAGAGAGGGGAGGGGTGAGTGAACCCGAGCGCCAGCGCCGCTCAAAGCGGGCCCAGGGGCCCAGACCCGTGCCCAGGTGCCGAGCGAGGGTGGGGTGCCAAGGAGAGCGAGCGAGCAAATGGGGCAAGAGGCAACGCGCGCCCTGGCGCGAACCGGGCGGTGCCGATCTACCGGGCGCAACCTGGGATACAGCAAAATACGTACTATGGCTCGGGGTGTGGAGTATATGCAACACACACACATACACGCGTATAACACACTCACGCGCACACTCGCGCATAACGCGCACACACATGCAGGTTTATTGTTTCCCCCAGGAGGGGCAGGCAGGTAGCTAGCTGTAGCTACAGGTAGATTCAGAAGCGGAGCGCAGTGGTCTCTCTCCCTCAGCCTCAACAAACTCAGCCGATTCTCCCAAATCCTTACCCCTGCGAGACCCCTCCCTTATGCCCTAAGATCGGTGGGAAAGAGGCAAGCAGCAACCCCCAGTACTATCGGATGCTTTGTCCCTGAAGCAAAGAGGGGGACACCGTGGGCATAGAGGGACACTGAGTGCCGAGAGCTAGCTCCCCTTACTGTTCCTTTTCCCCCGCCCCCACTCCTCCTTGGGGCCTGGAGAGGCTCCGGGCTCTCAGTGGAGGGGGTGGGGTGGGAAACGAGAACGAGCTGGGGAGAAAGGATGAGGGCAACTTGGCCAGCATTTCCCCTTCGGGAGCAGTCATCCCTCCTTTACCTCCCTTGTCCCCTTCAGGGTCCTCAGGCACCCGATCGGTCGGTCCCTAACCCCGCCACCCCAGCCCCCACCCCGGCCGTACCCACACCCAGTTTCTCTCCGGTAAATGCCCTGGAAAGGCAGCGTCGCAGTGCCTCTCCCTACCGCGGGGACTCATCGCACATGGCTCCATTCCCGGGGGGAGGGCGGAAGGGCCGATCTTATATAGAAAAAGGCAAGACCCCCCTACATGCACCCGTAGAAAGAGGAAGGGGGAGATCGCCACGCCTAGCGTTGAGCCTGAAGATCGGGCCACCTGCATGGGGGGAGAGCTCTGGAGCCACTAGCACCTACCTCCCATCAGCGGCTGCACCCACCCGGGATAACCGGAGCCTTTACCGCGGCGTCTCCAAAGGAGCCTCCCCGCAGCCCGGGAGGCGGGAGGGGTGGGTGGGAAAAGCAACTCGCCCCCCGGAAAATTCCCAGCGCGCCCCCCTCCCTCCATCCCTCCCTCTCCTCCTCTCCCCTTCTTCCTTCCTTCCTCCTTACCTGTAGCCATCTGGTTGTAATGAGCCACCGCGTCGCTGCTGCCGGAGAAGAGGTTGAGAGAGCTGGGGATCTCCTCGGGGTACAGATTGTCAGGCAGTTGGTTTAGCAAACTGCTCATGGTCACCGGCAGCTTCTCGGCGAGTTTGCCGGTCATAGCACTCCCGAGCTGCCGCCGCCACCGCCACCGCCGCCGATCGCTCTTAGCACAGCTCCCCAGGAAGCGGCATCCGAGAGGCGATCCGTGGTGCGGGGGAAAAGCATGCGAGAGGGAAAGTTCGGGGGGGAGGGGGGAGGGAAAGGGGGAGGGGGGCGGGCTGAGGGAGGAGAGCCCTTTTTTGGGGGTGTGGGTGGAAGAAGGGGGAGGGGGGAAAGGGAGTGCAGCCCTCTGTGCGCCCTTGGGCGCTGTGGTGTGAGGCTAGGCGCTGTGTGGAGTGGGGGTGGGGGGTGTGTGCCGTGGGTGGGGGGGCGGGAAGGGGGGCCCCGGCTTGCAGGTGTTGGAGGCTGCCCCTTTACTGATCTCACACACACACACGCGTGCCTGCTTTCCTGGGACCCCCCCACACACTCCACCAGCGCCACCACCGCCACCGCCACCGCCACAGCCGCCGCCGCCGCCGCCAGCACCAGCAGCCACACCGCTTCTTAGCAAGCTCACTGCTGCCCAAATGCTCCCAGCCAGGGAACTCCACCAGCCTATTTATCCGAGCCCCGGGAAAGCTCCGTGACGTAGCTGCCCATATATGGACAGACAAAGCCCAGCCGAAGGGGCGCGACGTCACAATGGAAGCTCCTCACAATGGAACATTAGAAAGCAGGAAGCCGCTGCAGCCAGTGTTGCAGCGCTCGCATCGCTCGCGGTTCTAGTTAGCTGGAAAAAAGAAAAGAAAGAAAGAAAGAGAGAGATGGAGAGGAGAAGGAGAGAAGGGAGGAAGAGAAGGTGGAGGAAAAAAGAGGGGAAAAGAGAGAAGAGTAGATAGACCAAGGGAGAAGGGGGAAGGGGGGGAAGAAAGAATTGTAGGGGAGAGGAAAGCAAGGCCCATGTTTCCGTTTTTCATTTTTGTATCTACGTAGTGGCTTGCACATAGTAGGTGCTTAAAAATGTGTTGAATTTGATTGAGTGCAGGGGAGCGGAGTAGAAGGGAAAGTGGGAAGGGGGAGGTGAAGAGGGGAGAAAGAAAGAGAAGACAGAAAAGGGGGGAACAGGAGGGGAGATGGGGAGGGGTAGGGAAGAAGAAGAGGAAGGAGAGAAAAGAGGAGGGGAGAAGAGAAGTGGAAAAGGGAAGGGAGAGAGAAGAGAGTCGGTCTTTGAAGTTGCCCAAATCCTGGGACAAAGTGCGAAGCCTTTTCTTTGGAGAGTCAGGGTTGGGTTGTAGGATGGGCCCCATTAGAGAAGGGGAGGGGAAGGTTAAGCAGAGAGGAGGGGAGAAGTAATGGCGCTTCATATTTGAAAAAACTGGAGCCGTGTGTGTGTGTGTGTGTGTGTGTGTGTGTGTGTGCCCGCGCAAGCGCTCCCACAGCGCGGTGTTATTTCAGGTCGGTGACGGAAGGGTGGGTTTATTGGGTTGGGGGTCGGAAGCGGGGTAGAGTTTCTCTAAAGAGCTTTTAAACATCGCAACCGAGGAAGAAACCCCGAAGTAAATAGGCGCTGATCTCTCTTTTGTATCCCCCAAAGACCGGGGGGGGGGAAAGCTTCTGAGCCCCTGTAGCACTCCCCCCGACCCCGCCCACTTGGTGTGTCCTCAGTCTCTCCAGAAGCAACAGAGGTGACTTGGGGGGAGTCCGTTTGCAGCGACAGAGCCCGACAGGTATCTTCCATCCAGAATTCCAGGAACTCCCCTAATTAACTATTATCCCAACACTCTTCCCTCACCTCCTGAGCCCCAATTTATGTACTCCCAGGCGCACTGAGTTACAAGGGGGGGAGATGCGCTCTTTGCCTAGGAATCGAAGAGGCTGCTGGTCTGTGCAAGGGTAGAGGAGGGTAGAAAGGTGAAGTCGGGTTGGAGTCGAGGGGCGGAGCATCAAATTGTCCGTAAGTTATAGATGTCCTCTCCGCCCCCCCGCACCCCCCCAGCAACTGCCTCTAGGTAAAAAAAAACAAATGAAAGCACCTTGCAAGGTAGGCAAGGGATGCCTCTGAACTCGGCACCTCCCGAAAACTACAGTCCTCCCTTGATACCTCCACCTTGCCCCCCGCCCCTACCCCGCAACCAGTTAATTGTGGGACTGGGGAGAATTGATTTGGCCTCCCGGGGCCTTCATCAGGGTTGTTTCCGTTGTCGTCCGAAGCCACTCAGCAGTGGGTGGGGGTCTGGGTGCCAAAAAAAATCTCGGGAGGTCTTAGCTGTAGTTACGGCGGGACGTGGGGACTGCAGATACCTCCCCGGGGGCCTGCTCTGCTAACACTCTACGGGGCTATTTGGTGTGAGGTGGGCGTATGAACGACCCGGTTTTCTTTTAGTGGGAGGATGCCCTCCTTGGCGGTTCTGGGGGCTGGGAGAGTCCCGTAACCCCCGAGGGCGCAGGGGGGTGCTTGGAGAAGGGCACGGATTTCTCCCGGCCGTGGGGGTGGGAAAACGAGAGAATCCCCGGGTCCTCTCTGCGCAGGGCCTGGAGTCGGGGACAAGTGAGTGGGAGGAACTCCCAAGCCTCACATTTTGAGAGGGCGGATGGATGCCAGCAGCCTCTTCCTCTCTTCCCTCCTCCGCTTTGGGGACAGACTAGGGTTGGCAGAGCCAGCCCTTCCCTCTCCGAGGACATCTACTGTCCTGGGAAGGTGCAGGGATTCCCACCTCCCTCTCCTCCCCACCCTACTCTTCTCGCACCCCTTCTAAAAAAAGCAGATTCCCCGAGGCTCCCCCGTTCCCACCCCTGAGGGAGCGGGGCGCAGCGGCCCAGGGCGCAGGCCCGAAAAGGGCCTCGCCGCAGCTCCTTCGCCCCCGGGGGCTGCGTTCTCCCAGCTGAGCCCCTGGCCGTGGGCGAGCGAGGTGTGTAAATATGTGTGTGTTTGCGCGGCGCGCGTGGGGACGGGGGAGGAGGCCCGGGCGGCTGCAAGGAGGGTCGCAGGGCGGCGGGCCAAACGGGGAAGCTCCATAGAAGGAAAGGATCCGGTGACGCGGCGGTCGCGCCCCTTCTCGGGCTCGATTTGGCTGCCAATTCCGGTCTCTGGATTTGCATATTTTGGCTACAAGTGGAAAAGGGAAGAGAGCGGAACCCGCAGCCTTTAAAGGAACCGCAGAGCTGATCGCGTCACCCAAGGAGGCGGTCTGAAGGGCGGGAAGAATTAGCCCCGGCTCTTAGCCTCTGGGTGGAGAGGAAGGCCGGGATGGGGAGGAGGGATGGGGGGCAGGGTTGGGGAGGAAGAGGAGGAGGAGGAGGAGGAGGAGGAGGAAGAGGAATGGCAGCCGCCAGCTGCGCCCTCCCTCTGCACCCTAACCAGCCTTTGGGGGCGCGGTGACTTCGGAAGCGGAGCCTCCCACGAGGGACAGGGTCTGGACCGGACGGCTCGCAGGGATGCCACCTCTCTCCCCCTGAGAAGGGAGGGAGGGAGGGAGGAAGTGGGAGGGCTGCGGCCACCCTGAGCCGGGATGGGAGAAGCCTGCAATCCGACCCTCCCTCCAGCGTCCTCCACACTCCCACTTTCCTGTCCCAGGACCCCGTACTCCGGGAGTACACAACTACAAGAAAGTCGGACTGGCGAGAGCCAGCTGCTGTTTCCTCCCCTACAGAGTGCCCTTGGCCTCTTCAGAAAATGTCTGGGTAGCCGGGCTATTCTAGGTTTGCTCCCCAGACTTAACGAGTTTTTGAGGAAGAGGGAAAGGGATGAGGGCAAACAAGGTGCGGGGTGGAGGTGGGGGGATATTCCCCTTCTCCCATTAGCGCAGACTGGTTCATGGGGATCTTCAGTTAAATTCCCTTCATATACCTGTTGAGTGCCTACTATGTGCTTAGCACTGTGCTGGTATCTGGAAGAACGATGTGAGTCTTCTTTCAAGGAGTTAATTAAAATCTTTTTGGGGGGGGTGAGATAAGATACCTTATAAAAACAATTAGACATTCACCGAAAAAAAAAAGCACTTTCAGGCTGTTTTGAGTGCTGAGAGAAGTGCTTGGCACAGGTGGGGGAGGGGCGAAGATGCAAAGTTTGGATAAAACACTCTACCATTGACTTCCTGGATAAGACACAATCCCATCTCCCCGCCCCCACCATGACTATAATAACAAAATAACTAGCTGAGCTGCTCTTCCATCTAAAGTGTTGTATTAGAGCCAAGGGGACCAAAAGCCAGTGAGAAGAATGCTGGAGGAGGTGACAATGGGACTTTTTAAGGATTAGCAGAAATGTAACAGTTGTCTATCTATATCATGAAACAACTAGAGAATAACATGAAGCGCTCACCACACCCCCTACCCCTACCCCCAAGTGCTATATTAAACGTTGATCCTTCTGAAATACCGCTTTGGATCCAGTGAGGTGGATCTGAAAAGGAGTGCTGCTTTCAGGATGGTGCAATATAATGGAAATGGCCTTAGCTGTGGAGTCAAATGTTCTGGGTTCAAATGCAGCCCCTGCAATTTTATGCAATTTGCTTTTAACTTAAAAATTCACATTTTTCTCTGGGCCTCAGTTTTCTTTTTTTTTATAAATTAAAGGGTCTAGGTTAGTTGAAGAGTTCTTAACTTGGGGTTCATGGACCCCTATTGATAGAATTCATGAGGTTGGTGAACTTGGATGGCAAAAACAAATTACATTTTTATTTTCATTACCTCTAATTGAAACTTAACCTGTCCTTCAGTTACTTAAAAATGTGATTTTGGAAAGGGATCCCAGAGGCTGCACCAAATTCTCAGAGGAGTCCATGACACAGAAGTTTAAGAACTTTCCAACTTTATAACCCTTTGATTCAATGGTGGGTTCATTGGCTGCCCCTTCCCTCCTAGGCTTCTATAGAGGTGCTGTAGCTAGTTTGGTGAAGAGTCACACCTCTCCCTCCCAGAGGAGGTCAGGGAAGAGCATAAACTCAGGGGAGAGAAAGGGGCACACCTGTGTGAGTGGTAGAGACTGCTCCTGTAGACCCTGGCAACTCAGTTTCCTCTAGTGCCAAGTCCTGAGTTCCTCATGGAAAAATGCTGCTCATACCCTCTCTTCAGTGGAGGGGCAGAGGATGTTTGTCTTGGTTTCATTGGCCGACCCAGGTGAGATTGCTCAGGGCCTAATTACCTGAGCTTGAAGTCCTGAAACGTGTAGCAAAGCAAGTAGGCACTGGCTCAGTGTCCTCACCCTGGGAGATGGTGAAAGGTTTGGTACCAGGTGCCAAGAGAACCCAACCCCTGGCTCCTCTCTCTCTCTCCCTATCTCTCTCTCTCTCTCTCTCTCTCCCCCCCCCCCCCAGGATGTCAGCCAGCTTCACTAGCTGTACCTTGGAGGTGTCATGGATGGATGGATATGAGCTCAGGGGACTCAGGAGCTAGTGACTTGTTTTCCTTGGTGAATTCAAGGCAGGTCCCTGGATAAGGGCTTGGGACAGCAATGCTCCAGATCCCTAAATGCACAGAAAGTGTCTTTTCTCCAGCCTTTGAATTTCCTAGTGGAATAAAATCTCCTGGAAAAGGGTTTGGTAGAGGATGGTATGACAGTATTTTCTTTCAGGATTGCCTTACTCTTCCTGTCCTTACTCACTCACTACCTTCTCGTTTCCTCAAGGTGTCCAGCAGAGTCCGGGGGTACCTCCTCCGGCCCATAAAAGTGTTCAGACAAATTCATTCACACTTAAGTGTTAAAGACTTAACTTGTTGGCTTTTCAACGGGGGATTTGCATTTTAAAAGAGTACCACAGAGAACAGAGCAGTGCTTTATCAGAAAGGATGAAGCTTGCAGTGGTAGAATGTGAGGCCTGGTCATAGACTGGGGTGGTTTTTTGGGGGACGGGGTGGGGGGCTTTCTATGCCCTTTATATTACAGCCACCTGTATCATTTATGTGTAAGACTGGTCTTGTATGGGAGGGCGTCATGGTTGAGAGACCATCCCCGAAATCCCTAGCTGGTGGGCTCCTCCTGTGTTTTTGTTTTCCTCGGCCTCCCAGATTATCCCCAGTGCCCTGAGGGGGACTGAAAGTTTCCCAGTAGGCCTATTCTCAATACTAATTCTTGGTGGTGTCTCATTGACAAGCTAAGAGGCTATGATGAATTGGGAGAGAGACAGAGGCAGAGACAGACAGAGTGCTTGGTGCATTACAACACTGGATCTGGAATCAGGGGACCTTGGTTGGAATTCTGACTGTCCTCTCACTACCTGTGTGAACTTGAGTAAGTCAAGATCTCTCCAATTTTTTCTTCATCTGTAAAATGAGTGGATCGGACTAAGTGATCTTGAAGGTCCCTTCTAGTTGCAAATCTGTGGTATCATGATGTATAATGGTTCCTGGGGTTAATATTTATCAAGCAGCTACAGTCTGCTTTTCTTGGTGCGTTGGACAGAGATTCAAGTGATTCCTGTCCTCAGAGGGCCAGGTTGACACCCAGATCTAAGAGAAACGGGGAAAAGATGTGCAAGAAGATGAGATGAAGGAGGTAAGAGAATGAACAAAAGTGTAGGGAAATGAAGGGGGATCTTCATCACTGTTACTAATATCACAGACACCACCACCACACCAATAATAATAACAATAACTTGCATTTACTTTAAAGCTTGCAGAGTATCTCCCATGTATCATGTCTCATTTGAGCCTCACAATAATTCTTTAAAGGTAGTGCTGCTAACCTATATCCACAATCACCCATCAACTCTGCCATTATAATAATCACAATAAAAATACAAAGGCACATTCATAGAGACTTTTCAAGACTTACAGAGTATTTTCCTTATCGTAATACTTTGAGGTAGGTCGTCTAATTGTCACTTTTCCTATTTTACAGATGAAGAAACTGAGGTTGAGATATATGAAATGATTTTTGAGCATCAAGATTCAGACTTAAGTCTTCTAACCCCAAGATGAATATCCACCCCTACCCCATCCCCTACCATCATCTGGCATTTGCCATGTGGAGAACACTATGTCGATTAGAGGGTATAAGGACACGTAAAGAGGTGCCTAACAGTACGAGACTGGACGTGTTGCCCACTTCCTTTGCCCATTGCCCAGACTGAACCATTTGCTGGTTCTTTCTTTGTTTCTTCTTGCCGTCTTCTGTCTCTATGTATTTGTGCATTCTGTCTCCAGTTCTTAGAATGGACACCCTCCCCATCTTCACTTACTGAAGTCTCTTTTCAAGGCCCAGTTTAACAGTCTTCCTTGGAGCGTTCCCTGATCCCCTGGGTGACAAGCTACCCCTCCCTCCTTTAATCTCTCTAGCCTCTCTGTTTAGCACCTCTTCTGAACTTCACCATTTTCTAATCTTGTATGATAAGCATCTGTCTACCTGTCTCACCTTCCCCTGCTCATCCAATGGCCCTCCCCATTAGAGTGTAAGCTCCTTGGGGGAAGGACATAGGTCATTTTTCATCACTTTATATCCAGTGCTGAGCACAGTGCCTTGCATATATTATGTGTTCAATTAATGTTTGTTGAACTGAATTGAATAGACTGTCAAGAATGAGGTACTGAACACTTAACTAAGGATTAGAAGACCTAGTTGAGTGAGTTTGGGCAAATCGCCTTCTGAACCTCAGTCTTCTTGATTTCTTTGAGTTGTTGTGAACCTCAAACTGTAAGATAAGTTCTGTCAGCATAAGGTATTATTCTATTAACTCCTTTCGGGCTGGCCGAGACAGGATCTAACTTACTTGAGTGTCTCCAAGAAATCAGGGTGGTACTTTGTGCATAGCAAATACTCAATACGTGTTTGTTCAGTGCACATGGCAGGCACCAAATGAATGGCAGTTCAGGAGTTTAGAGGCAAGAGAGAGGGAGATCTCTGCCGGGTGTGAGGTTGTCAGAGAAAGCTACAGTGAAAATGTTTGTTGAAGGATAGGCAGGATTTGGATAATCAGAGAAGAGTCCAGATGGTACAGATTCATAGAACTTAAGAACTGGAAGACACATTAGAGATCCAAAAATGGTCCCCTCGTTTTACAAATGAGAATACTGAGGCCCAGAGAGAAGTTAAATGACTCACAGGAAGTCCCATGACTAGTAAGGGGCAAAGCCAGGACTTAACAGCCCAGGTCTTCTGACTTTAAGCCTAATGTTCTTTCTACTTCAATGGAAGAGGAAGAAGAAGAAGAAACCAGAAAAGTGTTAATAGGAGGTCAGGAGTGGTATGTTCACTGAGAAGGCTGACAGCAGAGGGATGGTATATGTGTTGTTTCCCAATACAAATCCAAAATCGTGCTGGAGGTCTAGGGTACTCAGGTGGGGATGTGGTGGCTCAGGGGATTAAACCTCATGACCTGAGGACTTGCTGTATTAGTGCAGAGTGTACATGGAAATATTCAATTGAGTCATGTGTTCAGGTGGGTGGCATTCTCCCTGGGGGTCATGGTGGGACATCCCCTCTTCAGGGTAAAGAAGGATGAATATCTATGTGAAAGGGACCCTCAGGGGATGAGACTTTTGGAAAGAGGAACTTGGTGGTTGTAAATCAACCAGAAAAGAGAAAAGTGAATGAGTGTGAGACACAAACAGACACAGAGAAAGAAAGAGGGAGAGAGAGACAAAGAAATTTAGAAAGAGGAAAAAACAGGGGGAAAGGACAGAGGGAGCCATCGGGAGGGGAGAGAAACAAAGACCAGAAAAGGGAAAACACAGAGTGAGAAAGCTCAACACAGAGAGAAACTGTTGGATACTCAGACAAGTGTTTGGGTTGGAAGGAGGGAAGTGAGGGGAAGAGAGGAGGTAGACACAGATATACAGAAAGAGAGGAGACAGAGAGAGACAAAGACAGAGACGGAGAGCTGGAGAAACAGAGATACAGAGATAGATAATAAGAGTTAGAGAGAATGAGTTGGTAGAGCTCAGCTACTCAGTCTCATCATTCTCCTAGCAGTCTCCTTTGCTAGGTGTGGGGAGGAGCTGCCCAGGCCCCACCTGTGGGACAGGTGCCTGAATTCCACATTACTGGTTGATCAGTCTACTCCCCACCCCGTAGGGAAAACAATTGGGAAACCTGGGGATTACGGCCTTCAGTAAACCTTGCACTCCTATCAGCTTCCAGTTACAGGGCCCTCCCCTGAGTGAGAAAATCTCTGACCCTTTCTCTCACTAGGTGAGGCATCTGAGGCTGCTCATTTGGTTTCTTGGGTGCAGATCAACAAGGTCAGAGATCTGGAACTGAAGAAGGAGCCAGGCAATACCTCAATCATTCTTCACTAGATCTCCTGCCTCTCCATAATAGCAACCCAGGAAAGGAAGGATGAGAGAGAAAAATATTTATTTTCACTGGGTAATGGGGGAAGAGAAATAGATGAAGAGATAGAAGCAAAGAGGGACAGAAGAAGACTCAGAGAGCTATAAAGTCACATCCATCTTTCTCTTTCCATATACATCTATGTGTATGTATGTTTAAAACTTCTGTAAGACTTTTGGTACAGTCTGTGCATATGTATATATGTGTATTTGTTAATATAGGTATATATGTGTTTTTGTTTTTGTTTTTTGTTTTTGCTTTTTGGTTAGGCAATCAGGGTTAAGTGACTTGCCTAGGGTCATACAGCTAGTAAGTGTCAAGTGTCTGAGGCTAGATTTGAACTCTGGTCCTCCTGACTCCAAGGTCAGAGCTCTATTCACTAGCTGCCTCAATATATGTGTTTATATATGTAATATTCATGTAGAGACACAGAAAAAAAAAACAGGTAGGGCTTGCTCACAGGACCAAGATAACCCAGACATTAATGATGGAGTAGGAAATAGACCCTGGCAGCTATTTCTGAGACATGCTACTGGGTAGATAAGACACTGAGATACTGTTTCTTCTCCTCGTTCCCCACCCCCACTCCCACCCCCACCCCCACCCCACCCCACCCCAACCCCGCCCTCCCAAAGAAAATGCTTTCTGTCTTGTTGAAATTCTCTCTCCAGAAGAAGAGGAATGGATCCTATATGGCATAGTGCTGGGCAGGGGTGGGGTGATGGGGTAGAACCACCTTCTTTCTGGATTTCCTTCCCTTTGAGTGGTCACATTTCTTCATCTGTTGTTGTTTAGTCATTTTTTTGGTCGTGTTAAATGCTTCATGACCCCATTCGGGGTTTTCTTGGCAAAGATATTGGGGTGGTTGGCCATTTCCTTCTCCAGCTCATTTTACAGGTGAGGAAATGGAGGCAAAGAGGGTTGAGTGACTTACTCAGGGTCACACAGCTAGTGAATGTCAGAGGTCAGATTTGAACTCAAAACCTACTGACTTCAGGACCAATGCTCTTTCCACTGTGTCACCTGCCTGCCCTGGTATAGTGGACTATGGGCTCTGGAATCAGAGAATGTGGGTTCAAATCCTGTTTCTGACACTTAATATCTGCGTGATGTCAGGCAGGGCACAATCTCTTTGGGCCTCTTTTTCTTCGTTTGTAAAAATGAGGGGGAATGGACTAGATTTTCCTGAGGATCTTTCTAGTTCTTGATCTATTATCATATGACCCAGAAAGATCAATTACTACTGTTCTCCCACCATATTTAGGATTTTCCTCTAGAGGTGGAGTCTATAATCTGGCTTCAGATTTCCAGAGCCAGTGTCCCAGCCAGGAAGGAGGAGGACTAAGGCAAATTATGTAAAGCATCCAGGTACTTGGAGTGGGGAAGGGTGGGAGGGAATTAAGCAAAAGCAAACAGAGACAGAAACCACCCCCCCCCCCCCCCCCCCACCCCCCGACAAACAGTGGCGGTAGCTCCTGGCACTTTTTATCTTCAAAGCACCAAATGCACTATAATTAAATTCGGGTGTGAGAGTGGAGAACTGTACGGTTCAGAAAGGGAAACTGAGGGCAATGAAGACAGAGAAAAGTGGCCTAAAGTTGTGAGAGAGAGATAAGAGGTGGAGTTGGAAAAATACTGGACCTGGGTCGGAGTCACTAGTCTGTTTGCTAGTCTGTGTGGCTGTGTGACCGTAGATGCTGAGCCTTCATTTCCTCAATTGTAAAATTGGGATATGATACCGTTGCCTGTGATTGTAATAAGAAAAGCACTTTGCAGAACCATAAAGGGCTACATAAATTTGAAGTGTAATTATTTCGTGGAGAGTTAAAAAGATCAGGGCCCATAATTCTTCTAAAGTCTTCAATATCCAAATTTGACTTTGATTTACAGCAAGGGTACCACCTCCTGCTGATTCAGAAGATGAGGAAGTGATGTTGATGGACATATAAATTGAGGCCTTTGGGACAGAGAAATCCAAATTAGTTTGGACATAGTCGAGGAGAGCTTTTCACAAGGTCCTGATGGAAGCTTAGGCACTTGAGCAGCTAGAGGCCTACTGGTGATCACCTGGCTTATGGTATTAGCTGCCCTTGGGAAGCTCTGCTTCCTAGTTATGATAGGAAAGGTCCAGAATCAAATTCCAAAACCTGTCCTCATTATCTTGTGGATTCATTTATAGTCAAGGCTCTCTGAGTCACTCAGTTCCATTTCTACTTGACCCAGGGGTTCTCTTTCTTCATCCACTCCAAGGATCCCAAAAGCATCAAATAAAGCCCTATTTGTTATTTTTAAGATGGTTTTTAAAATTTTAGTATAATTTAATTTTCTCAATTTCATTTAAAAAATAACTTTCATTTTTTAAAATCTTGAGCTCCAAATTCTCTCCCTCCTTCCCCTTCTCCCTCCTTAAGAATGCAAACAATTTGATATAGATTGTACATATGAAGTCATGCAAAACATAGCTCCATATTAGGTGTTGCAAAAGAAAACAAAGACCAAAAAGAAAAAAAGAAAAAGAAAGTAAAAAACTATGCTTTGATTTGCATTTAGACTCCATCAATTCTTTCTCTGGAGGTGGATACTCCTTCAGAATTGTCTTGGATTATTGTATTGCTCAGAATAGCTAAGTCATTTCAGTTGATCATCAAACAATATTTCTGTCACTGTGTACAATGCTTTCCTGGTTCTGCTCATTTCACCTTGTATCAGTTCATATAAGTCTTCCCAGGTTTTTCTGAAACTATCCTGGTCATCACAATAGTATTCCATCACAGTCATATACCACAACTTGTTCAGCCATTCCCCAATTGATGGGCATCTTCTCAATTTCCTATTCTTTGCCATTACAAAAAAGAGTTGCTATAAATATTTTTGTACCTAAAGGTCCTTTCCCTTTTTTTCTCTGATCTCTTTGGGATACAGACCTTGTAATGGTATTGCTGGGTCAAAGGGTATGTGCAGTTTCATAGCCCTTTGAAGCCCCATATATTGTTAATGTCATCTCTGTTTTTACTAGGAAACAGAATCAGGAAAGATAAGGTAGCTGCCCCTATTTTGATTGCTTACTGTTTACAGACTGACCACAGAAACTGATCACAAAGCTGGGAAAAAAGTCAGCCAGGAGTCCTTTGCCCCAAGTCTCTGACCCCAGGGAACTCAACAGCCCCTATATGCACACTCACCATGAGTCACCAACAGCACCAACATACCTTCCAGTTTCCTCATCATATTGGTAGTCCTTGTGGGGATTTTTTATTAGGTCAGTAATTAAAGCAGGTAAGTATCATCAGTGACTGAGGCACTCAGCTTTCCTCTGAACTGAAGCCCAGTTTCAGAGCTTTAACAGTTTAGCCTTATGGGTCAGGCAGATTTGCTGTTAGGGTCCCTGAGATTCCTCAGATTTCTTGCCTTCTGTTCTATTAGTTTTATTCCACTCTTGGTTCCAGCTTCTCCCTGAGACAGCCTCCCATTCAGAGTTCAAATTCTAGCGGGGTCTGTAGGGAAGGATAGAGTAGGTGGAACACTCTGAATGGGTCCAATCATTGGGTTGAAGGGTGGACTCAATGAGCATAGATGAGTTTGCCAATTCCCTGTGCTCTGATCACTTGTTCAGTCCAGGTCTCTTAAAATCTTAACAGGACATCATAGTAAGGGACATTGAGGTCATAGGGATTCTTGGAGGGCTCTCAGCTCATGGAACAAAAATGAGTAAATATAGAATAGATGGTCTCTGAGTAAATGGTGAATGGACAGCCACAGGAAAACCTACAGTATCAGCAGATGCAGAACCGATGGTGATGATGATGGGGAGAGAATCCTTCTAACATCCCTATGTCAACCAGTCTCACTTATTCTTAGACTTATGAAAATTATGGGACTTTCTTCTGAAGACACTGGGCTTTACCATTCCATTTCCTGCCCTATCCAGGTTTGACCCCTCCGATCACTCAGCATTCCTGGTCTAGCCACTAAAGTCCCTTTCCGAGACTTCCTTAGAGCAGGGAGGTGACCTTGGTTTCCCAAAGGCTATGCCAGTTGGAGCTCAGGTCCTGCCAAGATGGAAGGGCTTTGCATCCAAGTGTGGTGATGGAGTTTGCCTAGCTAAGGGTGGAGAAACTTAATTCCAGGTTAACTGCTTAATGGTGAAATTTTTGGCCATAGAAATGCATGAAAACTGTCTACTAAGGTGTACTAAAACTGTATAGGTATTGTGAGCTATATAAGTGGGGGGTGTATTCACAGAGAACATTTTCAACAATGAAGTACTGAAACTTACTACACATTATTTCTTGTTTCCTCCTGGTAGAATATAAGCTCCTTGAGGACAGGGGATGTTTTATTTTGTCTTCATAACCTCTGTGTCTAGCATAGTGCTTGGCACAGAATTAGATTAGATTCTCATTAAAAAAAAACAGGAGGAAAGTACTCTGTTATGATTGGATTTTACAGATAAGGAAACTGAGGCCTAGATAGGTAAAATAACTTGCTCACAGTCACAGAACTGGTGTCAGAGCTGACACTAGTCCAATTCTAATATCAAACTACACTATACTGCTTCTAAAGTCTGTGCAATTATTGTTGTGGTGTATTTACATATTTGAAGTCTTTTGGGATTCTCACCCCACTCCTGTTGCTGCTCTTTCTCCTTCCCCCCATTTTCTCTTGGTCCCTTATGCCTTTGTCACATTCTACCTTGTATTAGTTATTCATGTTCCTATTTTATTTCCCCACCAACTAGACTGTTAAACTAAACCTGCTGAAGGCAGGTCTTATTTATCAGTTTTTCTCCTCCTCCTCCTCCCCCCAATCTTGAATGTGGCCCTGCCCATAATAGTACTTTCAAAAGATCTATTGAAGACAAGATTTGGAGACAGAAGATCAGGGGTTAAAACCAGAACGTTGGCACCTGCTGTTAGAGTACCTTGGTCAAATCACTTAACACCATCTGGGCTCAGTGTTCTTGTATGTAAAATGATGAGATTTGACTAGATAATCTCTGAAGTTCCCTTCCTGTGACCTTAGCCTATATCCCCTACTACAATAACAATGGGTTCCATATCAGGGGGAAAAAATCATGTGGAGTAATGGAATGTTAGAGGTGGAAAGGGTCACCTAGTTCAAAAACTGGTCATTTATACACAGGAAGACTGGAGTGATGAGATTAAGGGATTTGCTCAGGGTCACAGAGGCGCTGAGTAGCAAAAACGGGACCTGAATCTTGTTCTCAGACTCCCAATCCAGTGTTCTTCACTCTACTACCCTTAATTTGTGGCAGCAGAATGACACTTAAAATGCTCTGGAGGTGTTCTCTACTTAAAGAAACCAGAGATAGTGAAGCCTTCTGCAGAGTGAATAATCTCTCTTGTGGATCCTGGCCTCCCTTTTTGGCATTTCATCCCCACTTTTAGTAAATAGAGCTATGGGAGGACATAATTAAGAAAGTCGAAGAACGAGAAAGCAGGAGGAGATGCAATCTGTGTTGGTCAAGGAAGGCTGGTGAATAGGCGGGAATGATGGTAAAGACTGCTATTGGAATCCATTCCCTGACACTTAGCAGCTGCATAACCCTGAGAGTTATTTCAGCTCTCAGATTCTCAGTTTCTTCATCTGTAAAGCACTTAATAAAGCTGATGTGAGAATCAAATGAAAGTGTTATGTGAAAGGACTTTGTGACTATTAAAGTGCTATGTAGAGATGAGCTCTTATAAACAATGAAACCACTGAACCGCCAAAGTATCACAAAGTCCCTCTTCACTTTTGCATTTAGGGAAAATCTAAGACATTGCCTGCGAGCCCAGTGGCCCTAGACAATCACTCTCGACCATACCCGCCTGATATCGGAACCCACGGCCTTCAAAACTTGACTTCATGGGCAAGGTAGACAGGTAGACAAGACAGAGAGGCTCTGCTGAGTCGGAGACACACCCCTAGACAGCTGGCGGTCTCCAGAGCGGTCCAAACTACTTTCTCTGAGCTAAGGAAGAGGGCGTGGGGGAAGGGCTGCTCAGGTGTCTGTATCAGGGTGTGAGTTGGGAAGGGGCGAAGGGAGGGACACCGGCATCGGCAACCCGACGCGGACCTGGGTGCCTTGGTCCTCTTTCGACTACACCGCTTTAGTGGAGGGACTGGTTTGTTGCTGTTGTTTTTGTTTCTTTTTATTCACAGCGCTTAGCTAAACACTTAATAAATGTTGGTTAACTGACCGCTCTTTGCATCAGTATCTCTACTCTTCTCCAAGATGAGACTGAAGCTCTTTCCCCTGGCTTTCCTCTTGGAGAGGATTGGGCACCTTAGGGCTAGGCGAAAAGTGTGGCTGAAGAAGAGCTCCCAAGTCTTGGAAGGGGCTGGGGGAGTGGGGTAGGTGGACTGGTGGACAGGTTGAGGGGCTGGGCTGAGCCCCAAATCTCAGAACTGCAGCTTCCTGTCCCCTGCTCCCCCATCCATCTATCCTGGCACCCTGGGCAAAGGCCAAGGCTTCTTCCCGACCTGGAGCGAAACAAAAAGTAGCCCCAGTGGAAATACGGACTCACCCCGGGACCTCGCCCCACTTCCCTTCCTCAGCCACGCTTGGGGCGGGCGCCACAGGGTATTTTGGGCTCGAAAACAAAGCGTCAGATCTATTTGAGGGACTTTTGTTCCATTGGAGCCCAATTCGGGGCCCTGCGGCTGCCCGGGGCTCAGCCACTTCCCCCGGGACTTGACGCGTTTCCCCTCCACCGTGGCCCGATTTAGTAAGCCCGACGCGCCACTTTCAGCCTCAGCTTCTTCTTTCCCTCCCTGGCCTCGGCTGGAGATGGGGCCGAAAGGGGAGGGGCGGGGGGGTAGGGGGAGAGGATCTTGCCATTGCCCATTAGTGGAAAGGGGAAGGTAGAAGATAAGTTTCCCAGTTTCTCTCTGGTCAGATCCGCGCACCTTGCGCAGAGCAAGGCTGCTAGTCCCGGAGGGGGTCGGGACGGGGACAGGCAGCGTGAGCTTTTGTGGTTAAGATTCCGCTGGACTGACCACTCCTTTCCATCTCTCCCCAAGTGGCCTCGGGTGTAGGCATGTCATCGTTTTCATGCACAAGGGGTACCCCGCACTGTATGGAATGTGTGTAGACAGTTTGCATGGATGCCTAGAGAGTTGAGTGATTCTGTATGTTGTACCGTATGTTGTACTGTATTTGCATAGTGGTGTAAAAACCCTGGGATTTTGTGTGGGCTGCTGAATTTACAATATGTGCTCGATGTATGTGTCTCCAGTGTATGTCATGTCCGTGTGTGCCACCCTACAGAATGAGTGTTTAAGGGGGGAAGTGTGGTGTAGTGATGTAGTGGAAGGGACATTGTATTTGGAGTCAAAAGGCCTGATTCTGCCTTTCTTTTCTGTGAGATTTGAGGCAGGTCACTTAGGATCACACATCTAAGAGAGAACTAAAAGGTTTAGTTCAACACCCTCATTTTTACAGATGAGGAAACTGAGGCCCAGATAGGTTAAATGACTTGCCAAAGGTCACACTGATAGTGCCAGTGCCAGGATTAAAACTCAGGCCCTGTGACTCCAAAATGAGCACTCTTCATAGCACTGTGGAAATAGATCAGGAAGGACCTTAGAGGACATTTGAATCCTACTGTACCTGTTTGCATATGAGGGAACTGAAAGATAGAGAAATTCAGTGATTTTCTACAATTAGTGTCTGATGTGGGATTTGAACCAAGGTCTTCCTGACTCCAAGTCCAGTGTCGTAGTCACTATGCCATGCTGATTCTCTGTAAAATGAGTGAGTTGGATTAAATAATTTCCAAAGTAGCTTATGGCTCAAAAAATCCTATGATTCCTGTAGCCATGGATCTCAGTAGGCATGAATGTGCTTCTCCTGTATCTTTGTTTGGACTCTTTTTGGGGGCCTGGCAAGGGGGCGTATGTGTGTTTACTTTTTCCTTCCAGGTGACCCCTAAATTTTTGCTGACACTCCTTTGTCTGGGGCATATCCTCCACATTCTTTTCCTCTATCCAAATCCCACCCATCCCCCAAGTTCCACTTCAAGTGACCCCTCTTCTAGGAAGCCCCCCAGCCTATAGGGATTACTCTCCCTTTTGGAACTCTTTCTGAAGATCTTTGATACTGCCTTGCACAAAATACTTTGGCTTTGGAGTCAGAGGGCATGGAATCAAATCCCATCTCTGCCAGGGATTGTGGAACTTTGAGGCAAGCTTCTTGACCTCTCTGGCCTGAGTTTCCTCATCTGTATAATGAGGAGGCTGGTTGGCCTCTGAGGGCCCTTCTGGCTCTAAATAAATCTATGATTTGTGAACTCTGTTAGCCTCTCCTTTCACTAATGCGTGGCTCTGCATCAGCTTCCTCTTGCATTAGTGCCTAGCACACAATAGATTCTCAGAATGTAATCATTCAGTAACCATATATCAGGAGCCTACTGTGTGCAAATGCCTATGAGTACATGAATGAATGAATACAAGGCCTCCAGTGTGTGTGCAGAAATGCCAGTGTATCTGGGTCTATTTATGGTGGCTTCAGTATATACTTCCGGACTTCACAATTGTTGGGTGTGTTTCATCTCTCTGCTAAAGGAAATGCAAACTCCTAACTTACTGTCTTTGAGGCTTCCACTTTCACTTTATAAGTGAAGCTAAACCCAGTAGGTGTACCAAGGTGGGTGGGAATCAAGCTTGTCTGTCTAGTAGAAATGTGAGCTTCTAAAAGGCTCACCAGACCCCAGACAAATAGCCCCAACTCCTCTTCCTTTGTTTAACCCAGTGCTCCCTGCTCAGTGAGATGGTTTGCTAGGAAGGAAAAGAGGTCAACTCTTCTTTCTCATCTTTACCCTCACCGTAGGAAAAACCTGACTCCAGGTAACTGAGGTCCAAATGGGGGACCCCTGGAGCTCTCCATTCCTCTTTCAGCATGTCAGGGGGATAGACCTCCTTTTCCCAAACCTATGCCTTATGATCTGGCCTCCTAAGTGGGATTTTCTATTCTGAGATTTTTTTAAGCCAAATGTTCTCAATTCTTTTTCATGTTCTGTACATTATGAGTTTCTGTTTCACCCTGCCCTCTCCCCTCCCCTTAGGGAGGGTGGGCTTCTGGAGGTCATGGGTTGTAGAAGACCAAGATGCCACAGTGACCCCTCACTCCCACCCAGTGCATCTCGTGGAATCCGTCTTAGAGCTGGAAAGGACATTAGAAACCAAGCCCTTCATTTCACAAAGGAACAATCTGAGACCCAGAGGGGTGGAGGGAGGGTCAAGATCACACAGCTCTCAGCTAGCTAAAGGAGCTGGTGCTCTTAGGACAGAAGGATTTTAGAAAGAAGGGAAGGGAAGGGATTGTAGGGACCTTTTAGTTCAGCTGAATTGGTCTTAGAGATGAGAAAATTAAGGCCCAAAGAAGAAAAAGGACCCACCCAAGGTTATGGTGTACCACTAGGCTAGCAGAAATTCAAAACTCCTACTGCAGACTCCAGTCGAAGACTGTTTCTACCGAGCCATTCTAGTAAGTCTTTCATCCTCCTTTATCTTTTCACCTTTTCCTTTCTTCTCCCATTCATTCACCTCTTTTTTCCCCCCTCCATTGCTTATGCCTTAATGGGCCATTGGCATTCTGTAACTAAATCTGACCCAGTGACTGGCATTCAGGGACAAAGGGACTTCTGACCACTAAACCTGGGGAGGAGGGATGGGGGTGTGTGTGTGTTCTAGTCAGTCTCTTAATAGCTACAGGCTTTTGTCCCCTGCGTTGCTCTTCAGTAATTGTGGCATCTTGCATCTTCCTCAGCCCAGAAGTTCTCCTCTAAATCCTGAAGTAGTCAGTTCCTCTCCTCAGCCTCAGCTTCCTAGTCTGTAAAATGGTGTTTGTGAACCTCCTAGTAGGGCAGAGAAGTGGTATTTGGGGTGTTTGTGTGTGTGTGTGTGTGTGTGTGTGTGTGTGTGTGTGTGTGTGTAAGAGACAGAGACAGACAAGAGAGAAGGGAGCGAGACCTCGCCTGCCCGTGCCTGCAGGTGTGTAAATGGGAAAGTTAATTAGCGACTGTTTGAGATGCCAGGATGAAAGGTGCCGGTGGGGACTAGGTAATTTCAGGTAATATCAGGACAGGCTCCTCCTAGGTGGGCCGGGAGCCAGCCCCTACGAGAAACAACCCCTCACCCCACTCCTGAGCCGAGGATCACACCCCCAGAGGGGCTGGGGGAAGGGAGAATTCTGAGCTAAGGGTCTTTGTCTTTATAGGGAGTTGCTTGTTAGTTGCTAAGGAACTGTAGATCTTTGTAGATCCAAGTCTCTATTGCCTCATCTGACTTGGGGAGTGGGATGCTGGGTAGAATCCATTGAAGCTGGGGGAGTCCATCTACAGCCCTCAAATCTCTCTGCCTCTTACCCCAATCCCATGACTTGATCTGGTGGAGATCTCTGCCCCTTTCTGCTAACCCAGAGTCAAAGGATTTACAGCTGGAAAGGATGTTAGAGAATGTCTACTGCAATCCTCCCACTCCAGTATGAGGAAACTGAGTCTTCCTTCAAGGCTCAGTTCAAGTGCTCTCTCCTCCACAAAACCTTCTCTGATCCCCCCAATTATTAGTGCTCCCTCCCTCCTAAACTTTCCATGTATCATGCTTATTTTCATGCACAGTCTGCCTTTTCCTACCCCCTCCCCTTCCCCCACCCCCAGTAGATTATTAACTTTGAGGACAAGGACAGTTTTGTTTTTTGTATCTTCAATGCCTTGAGCGGTGTGTTGCCCATAATAGGTACAGTTTAATTGTCTAATTGAATCAAGTTTCAGAGAGATGAATAGACTTGTCCAAAGTCACAAGGCAGTAAATAGTAGAGCAGAGGTTTGAACCCATTTCTCAGACTCCAAATCTTGCGCTATTTCCAAACAATCAGTTTCTCAGGCCCACCCCTAGCCCTTATCCTCCTCAATCCTGCTTTGGCAGGCTGACACACACACACACACACACACACACACACACACACACACACACACACGCACGCACACACTTGAACAGACCCCACCCCAAAGGGCAAGGAAAAACAGGTGTGGTGCTGACAGCTCATTGGAAATTCAGAGGAACCCTAGTATGCACACCAGGCCTTCTTCCCTCTGTACCTGGAGTCATCATTGTTATTATTGTTTTTACATGGAAGTTGTCCAAAGTGACTTGTTCTCTCTCTCTCTCTCTCTCTCTCCCCTCACATACATTTTGTCTCCATCCTCCCAAAGAGTACTCATCTGGAAGCAGTGGTTCTCTGGGAAAGATCAGATGTATGCAGAAGAGCAAGGAGTAGCTGGAGAATATGTCCAGAAGATAGGAGACAGTGATGGGGACAGCTCTCTTCTGGGTAGTCCCTGCCATGGTCACAAAGGGCCTAGGGCCAGGATGGGACAAGGAGGGGAGATGCAGAAGATTTGGCAGGGCTCCTGCCATCCATTTCCCCCAGTATCTGACTCACTCTGTCTGGGTGTTAGTGGAGGGAGATGGGTTTGCTTTAAGTAGCCAGGTGGGTGCATGTATGTTTCCCAGTACATGGCTCAGTTTCAGACTCTTCTACCAACTGGTCATCATCACCTTATCCCTGGCCCAGGAGTGGTAATTCTCCTATATTTCTTTTCAGTAGGCCTATTATTGGGGATCTCAAAGCAATTTGTAGCTTATGATCTTCTTACTCCCAGTAAGAGGAAGATACAGAGAATGTCTGAGGGAAGGGACTTTACAGTAGGAAAGCTGAGACTGAGGTGAAACTTTCCAAAGGTATCCCACAGAAGTCCAGGTTTGCTACCCTTATCTCCCAGAGCCCCTCAGAAGGGTGTGGTTTAGCCAGTCACAGAATACACACCATAGATCAGTTTTTCTTATTGTTAATATTTTTTTTCCTTTGAGGGCGGAGTGGAAATCGGGATCAGGAGTTTTCTCCTAAAACTGATACAAAACTCCAGAATACAAGAGAGAATGGGGTGGGGGTGGGGGGCAGAAACCAAAGAAAAAAAAAGCAAAGAAAGTCAATAATTTCCTTGAAGGATAAACATCCGATGCACCCCACCCCCAAATAAACACCCTCACCACAAAGAAGGAAGAGCACCAGAGGGAAATCTGTCTGTGTCTGGATTCGGTGCAGGAAGCTTAGCCTCTCTCATTTCTCGGGGCACTCACCCAAGCAGCCAATGACACCCTGGTGCTGGGGGGAGGGGGGAGGAGTAGGGGGGAGAGGGTGATGTGTAGGGAGATGTTGACACACTAAAACAGTCCCCATTGCGGCTGCCTTCCATGACATTGTAAACGGTCACTTCCTTTTGCTTTTTTTAACTCAGATTGCGGGCTGCCGGGTGCTGTGGGACCCGATTTTACCACCCGTATTTCCTCTTGCCCCCCCCCCCCCCCCCCCCCCCCCCCCCCCCCCCCGTTGGTCTCGGATACAGTAATCACACAGCCTCAGAGACAGAAGGGACCTCAGAAGAGAGTCTCTGACTCTGTCCAGTTCTGGGGTCTGTCCTTTGGAGCCCCTGGGGATGTTTTTTTTTAAGGCCTATGTAGTGAACTCTAGCCTGGCTTGGGGGTGCTGAAGGGGGGAGGTGGCCAGAGTCTGACAGGGTCATTTCTACTGCTCAGTTAAGGTGGGGTGTGATAAGAAGGTAATGATCCTGAGTTCTGTGGCAGTACCTTTCATCAGATGATTTCAATGCTCTTTGCACACAAGAGAAAATTAACATTAGCCATAAGACTGTGCCAAGGTGGGGATGGGGTGGCGATGGGGACTATTAACTTTTGGAGGAAAAATGAAGCAAGGACGAGGAGCTGGGAGCTAGAGAGGGGAGGAGTGGTGGGAGACGAAAAAGGTGCAGGGGGAGATAACTGAAGTGACTTTTTTTTCCTAGGTTATGAGTCAGACTCTGTAGGGTAGCGAAGCCTTAGGGACTCCGAGGGGAAAGCCTCCAGAGGAATGTTAAGTGGAAGGGAGGGTGTGACTGATTAATCAGGTAAGTGAAACCCATTCAGTGCCCAAACTGAAAGCCATCTACTTCAGGAGTTCTTAACCTGGGGTCCTCGAACCCCTAAAGTGTTCTTGGGTAGATTTCAAGGGGGAGCAAAAAATACCTTTCTTTTCAGGAACCTCTAACTGAAATTTAGCATTACCTTTAATTCTCTTGAGATGTGATTCTGAGAAGGGGTACAAAGGCTTCCCTACGTTGCCAAAGGGGTCTAGAACACAAGAACCCCTATTTTAATTGAACCCTCTTGTTTTAAAGGTAATAAAGCTGAGTTTCAGAAAAAGGTGAATGACTTGCTCAAGGTCTCAGATCAAGTTAATGATAAAGCCAGAATTTAGAACCTCAATTTCTTGCTCCCCAGCTTAGCACTCCCTTACTCCCCTACCTTTGAGAGAACCTCCAAGTCTGTCTTCTCTCACTGATTTTTTTTCCTTGCTGATTTCGGCAAGAAGGATGAGCCAAGGCCAACAGTTCAAACTAGAAGGCAATTGAGGATGTTATTTTTATTTATTTTGTGCAGTGTGAAAGGGATTCCAAACCTAGAGGCTACAGCCTGAAGTTCTCCAATATTGAGATGACCTTGCAGGGGGAAAGGGTGATTGGGCAAAGAGCTGGTACCTTTGACATAGAGCTTGGAAAGGAGCAGCCCAAGCCTGGTTCTGTCCCTGGTCATTTGACACTTTCTCCAGGTGATTGTAGGTCTTGCTAAAAATCACGGTAGTGCTGAGTGAGGAATTGACTGGCAGCCATAGAAGTGCCCAGGCAGAAATGCTTTATGAAGTCACTGATGGACCAGGAACCTGAAATGAACAGTAAAAGGGGAGTGAGGGAGGGATGTCCAAGGTTTCTCTCTTGCCATTAGATAGAAGGGTAACCATCAGGTACTCAATTAACTGGACATTCGAGGAAAGACTAATCATTTAATGGTCATTTCACTTCAGAGTTTCCCTCTCACTGTGTCAGTGGCAGGTAGGGGTGATGGAGGTGGAGAAAGGGTAATCCTGTATAATCCTATTTCTCCATTCCCTAACTCTTGATAGATCCAATTTTATTGGGTAAACTTCTGAGAGATCTTGGGCCTTTGTAACTATTGCAAACTGGAATGCATTTAAGGTTGATCTCTGAATCCACTGAATCCTGTAACAAGATCTTGATGCCTTCCTGTCTCCGTACCTGGCCACTGTAGTTGCTGGGTCTGAGAAAGGCAGGAGCATCTGTTTGACTCCCTCAGTATCTGTCTTTTCTTCTGCTCTTCTACCTTCCCTCCCACAAAGAAAAAAAAAACCTCCGGCCACCAACAAACGCATACATAATGTAACAATTTGCTGGTGGGGCAGGGGCAGGGGCAGTTCATGGCCAATGGCAAGGCTGAGACATGACTTTGAGGACCTTTGGTGGGGATGGGAGAAGTAGTGCTAAGGGTTGAAGAGTATAGTAGGTTGGGAGGTCCCAATCCTAGTGCTTGTTAGGGAAATTGAGGCAGAGCTGGGGTCCAAGGGAAGAGCTTTTGTTATGTGCAAAACACCATGCTAATCGATGGGGATACAAAGAGAAGAGGGGAGATAGCCGCTCTTAAGAGTTCATATTCAGTTATTTTCTGGCTAGTGTTCTCCAGAACCAAGGCACTCCAAGGATATAATCAGTCCTGGAGGCAATATTGGTCCTGGCAATCAAAGGATTGTAGAGGCAGTCAAAGGATTTTATCTTCGGTGACTTTCTACCACTGCCTTTCTCTCCAACCTGCCCCATTCCCTCCTAGCCTAGTGCTTGGTTTCTCTCTCTCTCTTTTTTTAATCTTAAAATTATCAGGTGCACTCATTCACACTAAAGCCTTAGCATTTTGAGGTGTTATGCTTCCTGGGGACATTTGTATTTTAAATGAGGCCCACAGAGAGGGAGAGGGAAAAGTTTAATTCAAAAGAATGCATTCCTAATGGAGGAATTTCAGGCACCAATGGGATATATACACACACACACAAATATATTCACACATATAAAATATATATATATATATTATATATATAGCATATATAATGTACACACACACACACACACACACACACATATATATATATGTCTATATTTGGGAGGGGGGAGCTCCTCAGGGTCCTTCAAATCATAATGTTCCAACTTCTTGCTCTGCTTTTGGGTAAAGTCAAGTCAACAAGTGTTGAATAAGTGCTTATTATGTGCTAGGCACTAAACTAAGTGCTGGGTATATTTGCAAAAATAAAAACAGTCTCTGCTTGGAAGGAGCTTTCATTCTAATGGAGAAGACACTAAAATGGACGTTAAAAACAGGAGATGGGGAGGTACCTGTTCCAGAGGGCATGGTGGTGATGTCCCAAATATAAAGAGTGGTTGGCCTGGGCCTTCCTCCCAATGGAGGTTCCTAGAAGAACTCATCAGTGGGAGAAGGGTCCTCCAGGGGCAGAGAAAGAAGGAGGCAGCTGAGAGAAATGGTACCTATGTCCAGAGAATGGGTAAATCTGGTGATTTGGGGGTTGGGACAAGAATAAGAATTAAACGGGTCTCTTGGAGTCATTCATGTTCCTACGGTTTTGCTCTTTCCAACCGCCAAGGGATGGATTGGCTCTGTGCCTGAGGAGGGAGGCAGGCTGGCTTTGATTAGTGACCTTTCTCCCCCAACTGCTCTTGTACTGGGTCTTTACCTAGTTAACCCAGAAGCGTGGCCCATGCTCTTAGGGGTCATCTAGTCCAATCCATACCAGGGCAGGCACCTCTTCTATAACACCCAGGACAGGAAGCTACAACTTCTACCCATTACTGCTTGCTTATTCAGCCCTCTGTGGCAAAATGGAACACATTAATTTCCTCTTTCACGTGACAGCCCTTCAGACCGTAGGATTATAGATGAGATTGAAAGGACCACAGATGTCATCTAATCCAAGCCTCTCATTTGACAGGATGACGCCCAATGAGGAGGAATGACTTGACCATTCCTGGCACTGTTCTGGAGCGTGTTAAAGGGGTAGTTTGTCAAAGCAAAGTGGAAAGTGTTAATCAGTAAAAGCTAGCATGAGCTGGTCCATCCGAGTTAACTTCACTTCCTTTTTCAAAGGGTTGGAAACTAGTGGACCAGGAGAAGGAGATAGATGTATTATATCTGTATTTTGGCAAAGCTGAGATAAACTTCATGATATTTTTGTGGAGTTGATAAAGACCTGTGGGCTACATTGGTGGTGTCAAACTCAAATGGGAGTGGGGAGTGGGTGGGGATGGGAAGGGGGGGGAAGGCACTAATCCATACATGAGGATCCCTGCTGGCTGTATATTGACTTAGTTTTAAAATGTAATATTACCTATGCTTTATTGCATTTTTATTTATTTTGCCAGATATTTCCCAATTACATTTTAATCTAGTTCCCATTTCACTCAGGAGTGTTGTGAGCCAGGTTTATGACACTTCTGGGCTAGATTATATAGGTTAGATAGATTCAGAACCAATTGATGGACTGGACTTAAAGAATGGTGATTAATAAATTGACTCCAACCTAATGGATGTCCCAGGAATCTAGGCTTGACTCTTTTCTGTTAAACATTTTTGTCTCAAAATGAGGGTGTAGATGGCATGCTTTATTAGATTTGTAGATGACCCAAAGCTGGAAGAGACAGTTAACATATTCAACCACAGAATCAGGAAGCAAAGAGACCCTGACAGGCTAGAGTGATGGGAGAAATCTAATGGGAGAATGTACAATTGGGCTGGGTTCAAAAAATCAACTGTGCAAGTATAGAGGCACTGATTCTTGACTAGGTAATTGCTGGTCATGTGAAAAAGTTCTGAGGATTTTAGTAGACCACAAGCTCAGTATGAGTCAGCGGTGTGACGTGGCAGCTAAAAAAAGCTAATTAGACTGAATTAATAGGGACGTGTCCACTAGGGACGGAGGTAACGGTCCTATGTATGCTGTCCTGGTGAGAACAAATCTAGAATATCAAGTTTGATTCTAAGTAGCTCGTTTTCAGAAGGAGATTAAATTGGAGGACATGTAGAACTGGGGAGCCAGGATGGTCAGAGGTCTCCAAACCATGCTGCACAGGGAGCTACTGAAGAAAGTAGGAATATTTTGCCTGCAGAAGTTTAGACTCAAGGAGTCCATGGTAGTTATCTTCAAAGCTAGAAAACAAGGTTCTTCTTTTAAAAATGGATATTAAAATATTTGGGGTCAAATTTCATTAAAATTTGAGTAATAGACCTAATACCTGATCTTATTCATTATACTGGACAATTACTTGAAAGTCCCAAGTAAAAGAACTTTTGTGAGCAGTTGTCATAGCCTGTGTCCTTCTTAGAGCTTGAGTGGGTTGGGACAGTGGAAGAAGTACTGGATTTTGAAGTCCTAGGATCTGGGTTCAAATCCCAGCTCCACTGATTATTACCTGTGTAGGTAGTACACAGGTAGGTGGAAATAACCTGTATTATTATGTCACCTCTCTCTCTTGATTGTCAGCAATCAAGTGTACCAGTCTTTTTGTTTTGTTTGTTTTTGTAGTACCCTGGTTGGCAGTCCATGAGGGCCTGATGTCCTAGACTCATTGAGGGTGGGTAGAAGTTCTCTTACCACTCACTTCCTTACATCTGGCATATCAATACCTTGCTAATCCTTTTTTGTTTTATACTCTCCCCACTTTAAAGATCATTTTTCTTGGAAGAGAAAACAGAAGCAAAATGAATTAATTAGCTCCTCCCTTCCCCCACTGTGGCCCATTATTATCATGCTCTCATCTCAAGTGTGTCTATGTCATCTTTCCTCTTCCTCTTTCAACCCGAAGCAACTCAGTAAGCATTTATTGAGTGCCTACTATACGGAAGAGAAGATGAATTTATATAGCACCAACTATGTGCCAGGCACTGTGCTAAGTGCTTTACAAATATTGCCTCATTTGATCCTCACAGCAAGCCTGGGATGCAGGAGCTATTATGATTCCCATTTTACAGTTGAGGAAACTGAGGCAGACGGATTAAGTAACTTGCCCAGGGTCACCCAGCTAGTCACTGTCAGAAGCAGGATTTGAGACTAGGGGTCTCTCCTGACTACAAGGCACCAGTGTTCTTTTCACTGGAAAAGACGCCGCTTACCAAAATTTGAATGTAACCAAACATCGATTCTTTTCTCTTTCTGATTCACCAGGAATTGTAGTCTGTTACACCATGTTCCAGGGGAAGTGAGAGCAGTGAGGAAGGAAGGGGTGGCCTGGCCTCTGTGTCATGGAGGGTGGGCATGTGAACCTGGCAGGAGGTGATGGCAAAGAGAAATCCCCTCCACCCCTGAAAACTTCCTTCCTTCCATGTCTCTGGAGGCACCTTGGGGTCTTACGGGGTCTAATAGGTGCCCAGCTGCTCACACCCTACTCCAGCCATATCTGTCTCCAGCAATAGTGTTTTGGGTTTTCCTTGGCAGATATTTAAAACTGGGCCCAGCCTCCATATCCCAGTCACCTCTCTGGCTCTGTTGTGATGCTTCTCTCTTTCTCTGTCTCTCCGCCCCACACACACATACACAAATACACACAAACACACTCTCTCTTCCTGTCACACCCCTTCTGTCCCTCTGAAAGGTCTTAAAGGAAGAGGAGTGAGTCAGACCCTTGGTGAGGGGGCTGGGGGAGTGCAAGCAGGGAGCCAGAGGACTGTGGTTTCTTTGTGGTTGCCGCTCTGAGAAAAGCCCCACCATGTATGGCTCAGCCTCTTTCCACAAGCTGGAGTGGAATCAGCTGTCTGTGCCATGTGGAACTTGTACACAGAAGCCTGCCAAGGTGGGCTCCTCCTGGGTTTTTGGGAGGGTGTGACTCCAGAGGTCCAATCAAAGTCTACGGTTTGGTGGCTGATCCGTGCAATACATTCTGGGTTGGCGCTCTGTGCCTCACTAGGTGAAGAAGGGCAGTAGTCAGTCTGCTTAGCAGCCCCAGAATACGGGGGATCTGGCATCCAGCCCATGGCTCCCCGAAGCTCCTCCTGTTCCTCTCTCTTTACATGACAGATGCTAGCTAATCTTTCACCTTCTTGACCTTTCACTCTTCTCACCCTGCTAATCCCCATACCTCAGGAACTTGGGTTCTCTATCTGACTTCTCCATGGTCATTACAGAATTGGGCTGAGTCCACTAGAAATTTATTGTCTAATCTCAACTGGGCCCTCACTGGTGCACTGCAATCCTTTTTATTCAATTCTTATTGATCTCCAATCATACTCTCCACAGATATTGTTCCAAACCCCCTCCTCTCTCCTAAAAGTGTCCCAAGTGTAACCCTTCCCTACCCTTTCACTTTCAGCAATGCCTCAAAAGATGGAGGCCATCCCAGAGCTCCTTTACTTCTCCTCTTCCACAACTCAGAATTTCTCAATGCCCTTCTCCATCCTTGAGGTGACCCTCTCACCCTCAGCTCAATAAAACTAACCCTTTCATATGTGATCTTGACCTTGTTTCACCTCCATCTTCTCCATGATCTTGTTAGATCAATTATCTCCAAACCCCTACTGTCTCTTATGCTTTACTAACTCCTAACTCTTTGTCTACAAACACATTCACAGAATTTCAGAGCTGGGAGGGACCTCAGAAGCCATCTGAGGCTGTCCATGATGGAAAAGGAATCTCTGCTACAGCATAAGTGGTCATCCAGCCTTTGTGTGAACACCTCCAGTGAGGGAGAATTCATCACCTACCAAAGCAACTCATTCTATTTTTAGATAGCTATAATTGTTAGGCAGTTTTCCCATTCATCACATTTGCCTCTTTGCAAATCTCTCCTAACCCCCTACCCCCTCTCCTTTCCCCTAAGTTCTGTCCTCTGGGGCCAAGAAGAACAAGTCTAACTTCTCTCCCACAAGACACTCTTTCAAGTATTCTTGGGTCTTCTCTTCTCCCAGCCGAGTGTCCTGCCCTCTTCAAATGGTGCTCGTGCAGCATGGGCTAAGGCCCTTCACCATTCAGTCTCTCCAGTTAAAAAAACCACAACTCTTCCCTTGACGTGGGTGCCTCCTCCACCTACCATCTTACTTCCTTCCCTTCACTGCCAAACTTCTAGGAACAATAGTCTCCACTTGTTGTCTCCAGTTTGTCTTCACCCACACATTCCTCAGTGCCCTCAATGCTATCCTTTGCTTTTCTTTTGTAAATTTTTTTCTTTTACACTTAAATAAAAATGGAGGAAAGGGGAAAAAAAAAAACAACACAGTGCCATGTACACAGCAGACCGTAAGAGAGGATTCAATAGAAAACAATAAATTTCCATTTCAAGAAACCCTATATGATAAATTGTACACATTGTTTTCAGACTTGCCCAACTTTTCTTTGCTTCCTTGTTGATTTTCTCTTGTTCTCTGCTGTGTACTTTTTCCCCTCCCCCCACCATAACGAAGGCTACAATTAAGTGTGATATATATACATATAGATATCTATAAACAGTTATCTATACACATATACATTAAAATACATATGTGTAAGACATGTTGTTTCCTCCTATCATCTGTTTCTCTGAAAGTGGACAGCATCTTCCTTCATAAGTCTAAGTCTTTCCATGTTTCTAAATCAGCCAGCCCATCATTCCCTACACCACAACAATATTCCTTTCTAGATTCACATCCTCAGTGCTTTTCAATCTGTCTTCCATCCTCAGCCCTATTCTGAAATTTCTCTAAGGTTATTAATGACCTCTCCAGCACCCAGATCCAATGGCCATTTTGGATCCTTCTCCTTCTTGACTTTTCTGCAGCACGGCCATCATTGGATACCCAATCCAGGATACTGATACTCTTTTGTTCCTTGGCTGCCATGACTCCTGTACCACCATGGGTTCTCTCCTCACTCTTCAGCAGTTTGTCTCGGTCTCATCCCTGAAGTTTGAGTGTCCCCCAGGGTTCTAGCCATCTCTCCTTGTCTCTCTACACCATCTTCTGGGGCAATCTTATCTCCTCCAATGGTCTCGATGACCATTTCTATGCAGGTAGTTCCCAAATCCCTGTTTCTAGTCTTGCCCTCTCACCTGAGCTCAGCCTCATTGTTCCAACGCTTGCTAGACATTTCTACCTGTGTGTGCTACAGGGAGTACATATCACACACACATAACACATGTCAGGGGATGATAAACGGAGTGATAATATTCATGGTCCCTCTAATATATCCAGAATTGTCCCCCCCACCCAAACCCTCTCTCTCTCTCTGTTAATGGCATTAACATTTGTTAGGCACCTAGATTTGAAACCTTGAAGTTTTCTGCCTCATCCTCACCCCACCCTTCCTCAGCCAATTGTCTAGCCTTGCCTATTCTATCCCTGAAATATCTCTCGAATCTTTTCCCTCCCATTAAATCATAGTCTCAGAGTCAGTAAAAAAATCTTAGAGGACATCTAGTCCAACAGTGGGAAGAACACTAATTCTAGAGTCAGAGGACCTGGGTTCAAATCCTACCTTTGATACCGAGTACCTGTTTGATCTTAAGAAAATCCCTTCACCTCCGGTCCTCAGTTTCCCTATATATAAAATGAGGGGGTGGGACTAAGTGGTTTATGAGCTCCTGTCCAGCCCTAGGCCTTTGACCTATGATTCTCTGAACAGTAATCTCTTCTATGACGTCCAGACAAGTGATCACATAGGCTCCATTTAAAGTCTAGTGCCTCCCAAGTCAGCCCGTCCCATTTTTAGATTGCTAGGAAGTTTTTCCTTATGTCACCTTTGGCCTAAATCTGTCTCCTTGAAACTTCCCTCCATTTCTTGTAGTTCTACCCTCTGGGGCCAAGTAGAACAAGTTCTGTTCCTCTTCTGGAAGGCCACCCTTCAAATACTTGAAGATAGCTAACATGCTGCCCCACCCTCACCCCCAAGATTTTTCTTCACCAGGCCGAGCATCCTTAAGTTCCTTGAACTCAGCCTTGTGTGGCATAATCTCCAGTGGGAAGCCATTGAAGGAATTTGAATGGAGAATTGCTATCATCACATCTAGGCATAAGGAAGATGCTATGTTGGATGGATTGGAGAGAGAGAGAGAGAGAGAGAGAGAGAGAGAGAGAGAGAGAGAGAGAGAGAGAGAGAGAGAGAGAAGAGAGAAAGAGAGAAGAGAGTGAGAAAAGAGTGAGAGTGAGAGAGAGTGAGAGAAAGAGAAGAGAGAGAGAGAAAGAGAGAGAGAGAGAAGAGAGAGAGGCAGAAGACCCTTTAAAAGGTAGATACCACGAGCCCTTAGCAGGGCTCTGTTGCAGGACTAAGAAGATGGATGAACATCTCCATTTGCAAGTGGGTAGAAGGAGCCACATAACTGGGGAAGGTCTCAAACCAAGGGGGCGGCGTCCCACTGATAGCACCATTCTTTCTGTCAATGTCTGTCTGCATGGAACACTGAGCTTGTCATTGTGTCAGGCAAGTCAAATAGGCTTGTCCCTTGTCTTGTTCTCTAGGAATTGAAATACTGATTCAATGCAGAAAGACCCTATAAGAAGGAGAGAACAGAATACTGAACAGGTTATTGAATTCTTGGATGCTTCTGGCCAGTGGCACGAGTCCAGCTCTAGGCTCCCAAGCACAGCTTTGCTAAGTGTTTTCAGAAATAATCTAAGGGCAGCAGTTTTGTCCGTGTGCCTCTGACCCTAACCAATGCCCACCAACTCTAAATTCTAAACTGATCCTAAAAACTTCCAGGCTTAGCTGGATGGGATACAGGTGGGTGGTGGCCTCATGCCTCCTGCTGTTTTTCCCTCCCCCTCCTCCATCCCCCTCCCATGGTGGGATGTAAAGGAAAGAGTTCTGAACTTGGAAATCTGAGTTTGAATCTGTCTCTGGCACTTTTAGTTGGGTACCAGATAGATAGATAGAGCTTTTATTAAGGGCTTATCATGCGCCAGGCACTGTGAGAGAGTGCACGTATGAGGCAGTCTCTGCCCTCAAGGAACTTGCATTCTACTTGGGGAAGATGACAGATAAAGGGAAGCTGGAAAAGGAGAGGAGGATGAAGGAAGGAGGGTGCCTGCTTAGGGGCTCAGTGAAGATGCTGTGTATAGCAGAGAGTCCTGGGCCACTGCAGGGTAAGAGAAAAGCCAGAAGAACCAGGAATGGAGTCCAAGTTTCCAGTGGGGCAGAAATGGTATGAGAATAGGGCCACGGTGAGAAGACAGCTGGGGTTAAATACTACACACAACCTTTCTGACCTTCGGTTTCTTTACCTATAAAATAGAGATGATTCCAGGGGTACCTATACCCCTGGAATGTTGCAAGTCTCCAATGAGATAACGTGCAATTTGTACACTTTCAAGTACTAATGTCAGCCATTATTTTTATTTCTGGTCTGCTGGAGGAATAAAGGGGAGTGGGACTTCAGATAGACTTAGTGGGAAGGTCCAGCTGCCACTCCCTAGGAACTCTCCTTAGGCCCCCTGATTCCTGCCTTGGGCACCTCCACCTGGGGCAGCTTCTTGGTCTGACTGGTAGAACTCCTCTTTACCGCCCAGATGGTGAGCCCAGGAGCCATACTGTTGTTCCCTCTCATTGCTTTCCCATGGACCTCAGAGACCACTGGCTCTACTACCTCTCATCAGGGACAGTGGCCCTGCAAAAAAAAAAAAAATTCAACCCCAGCCTAATAACAGTGCCGCCAGGATCCTGGCTTAAGTCTGTAATTTGTCTGGCTTGTTGGCAGGGCTGGCTGGCGGTGATAGGAGCGCTGATGCTTTTCTACTGAGATTAATGATATCCTGGTGCTGGTAGGCGGGAGGCCTGGGCCTTTTATTTTTTATGCCATTAAATGACATCCAGAGACTTTCACTCTGAAACTGAAAAGCCCCCATTCCACCATGTTCAATTACCCCTGGAGATTATTTGCTGAGTGGGGGATCTTGGAGTGGTGAGGCCAACTTTGTCTTTAGGGGGAGAAGAGTTAGGAAGAAAGGATTCAGATCTCCAGGGAAAACCCCTTTCCTCCAGTTTCAGAAATCTGACTTGGCCTAGCAGGACTGCCCCGGGACCCAGAGGACCCCCGGGGGAAACATCTGGTGGTACATCTGGAAAGAGCATCTAGGAGCAGAGGGAGGGAGGCATTGTGGGGGTTAGCCGAAGCTGTCCTGAGAGATGACTAAGCAGTGTGTGGATTTGGGTCTTCTTCCTACCTCGGGCATCCTTTGGACCACTGTTGGCCTCTCTCTAAGCACAGAGCAGGGGCAGAAAGAAGGGAAACTCATAGTTCCTAGGATGCTACCTCTTCTACAAAGCCTTCCCTCATCTCTTCCCCACCTCCCAATCTCTCCCTCATCTGGTTATAGCACTTTATATGCTTATTACATTCTCAGTTGGGTTACATTTGTCTTTGTACGTTTTGTATTACTCCCACCAGACTGCAAGCTCCTTGAAGGCAAGCACCGTCCTGTTTACCTCTGTGCCTCCTCCAGCACTTCAGCACAGGGCACAGAACAGTGCAGGTGCTTATTAACAAGTGTTTGTCATGTGAATGAATGATGTCAGCGCTGGAAGGGATCTTAGAGGTCACCCAGTTCATCTCAGAGGCGGAAGCCTGGGCCTCCAGTGAAGTGACTGACCTGCTCATTTCCTTCCTGTAAACAATTCTGGCAAGACATTCGGTTGTGGGGGTTGGAAGGCTTCAGTGAGTTTTGGATATTATTATCTTTAAGGTTTTCAAAAAAATTATTTCTTAATTACTAGTCTGCATAGCTAAGAGTTGGCTAGTCCAGGGTGTTCTGGGAATGTGACCAGGCTTTCGCCCCCTCTGAGCTCTGGTGTCCGTCTGAGAATCACCCCAGGAAGGCCCCAGCTGGGGTGCTGCCAGGCCCCCAGTTTTACCAGCTCTACCAGGTGGGTGGTGCCTGTGCAAGGTGAGAGAGATGCCTTGCACAAGTGTTTGGGGATGACTCAGGGGAGGTGCTGGGGCTTGGTGGGGGGGCATTGGTACAGGTTCCCAGAGTTCCCCAAAAGAAACCTGGATTGGCATTAAAGGGTTGGGGAGAGCAGGAGGGGAGTGGTAACAAGAAACTTTAGATGGGGGTGGGGGGAGGCTTCTCTTACCTCCAAGCCCTTGGCTTCTGGTTTTTTTTTAAAATTTCTCCTCCAAGTACAGCAATTTGGGGGACATTTCCCATTTTAAGAAGACAAAGCGTGTGTGTTTTTTTAAAAGGCCATGCAAAAGAGATATCTTGTCAGACTCCACGCTCTGAAATTTAATTTTGAAAATATGGTCGGTCACCTTACTCCTAATGACCCTTGTCTTATTTACCTATTCAACCCTGAAGGCCTCCAACCCAGCTACCCAGAGTTACACTTCAGTGCCTGACAAGTCTCATCCCATCCTTCCTGTTTGATTGTCAGGGGATGGATAAAGCCAAATTCGGGCTTGTGTAGAGTGGGGCTCCTGGAGAGGAGGGTCAGAGCTGAAAGATACCTCAGAAAGGATCTAGTCCAGCACCCTCCTTTCATTAATGAGGATGCAGAGGCCCAGAGGGACTTGCCCAAGATCACCCAACCGTGCACCCCGGGGCCCTTCACCAGCCCCCTCTCTTATTTGGAGTTTTCTCTCCTGGGACTTTTCCCAGCCCCATTGGCTGGCAGGTGGGTGATTTCCCCGGGGTGGATTCTCTGGGCTCTCTCAGCCACAGACTTTGCCCAGGGAGGGATGAGCTTTGGGGCAGCTGAGACTCCTTTTGGTCAGTTAATCACCACCCTTGGGAAGCCTCACTTGCTCATTGGGGTGAGGAGGAAGGTTAGGGAAGGGAGAGGGGAAAGGATTTCTTTTTGACAGCTGGGCTCAGTAGAAGTGACCCTGGCCAGGCACAGTTTCTCAGGGATGAAGTTACCTCATCTGTCAAATGGAATCCACGACAACCCATTCAATCTGTCTTATGGGGTTTTGTGAGGATCAGATGGAGTGCTTACTGAGAAAGCTCTTCATAAGATTGTGGTTATTACTGAGTTGTGGTTATTACTGAGTTGTGGTTATTACTGGTGGGGCTGTTACCTGGGCCCTTCCAATCTCTTTGCTTTGGAGTCAGGGAGGAAGAGGATGGCAATGAAGGAAATTTTCATTCATGGGGATGGTTTTTCAGCTCCTAAAAGTTGCAGAATCTCACAGTTGGCTGAGGAAGAACATGGGGGCTGTGTATGTTTATATAGATGTGTGGGTGTGAGAATGTGTGTGAGTCTATGAATGAGAAAGGGTGTGTGTGTGTGTGTATGTTTGTGGATGTGAACACAGCATTAGACACTATAGGGGGAGAAAAAGGAAGTAGAAGACAAGGCTGATCAAGGTCTTCTAGAAGTTTCTAAATAAAAGGTGATAGTTGACCAGTGCACAAATGAAAATTCTCAAGAGCACAAATTCTAGAGGCAGAAATGCACACCCATGGAGAAGGGAATAAGCATTTTACAGCATCAACCATGTGCCAGACACTGTGCGAAGTGCTTTTTCAAATATTATCTTATTTGAGCCTCACAATAACCCTGTGAGGTAGGTGCTGTTATTATCCCCATTTTATAGTTGAGGAAACTGAGGTAAATGGACTTAAACGACTTGCCCAGGGTCACACAGCTAGTAAGTGTTAAGTGTCTGAGGCTGGATTTGAACTCAGGTCTAACGCTTTATCCACTGTGCCATCTAGCTTTGTAAAAGCTCGGGAAGACCTAGTCTAGAGTCTCATTCCTTGGGGAAGAGTCTCAGAACTGCATTCTCTCTGGAAGCCTGAGGGTGAGAGGTGGAGGAGGGGAATGGCTCTTTAAGGTGGAAACAGAATTCATGTAAAGGGGAATGAGGGGGAGGTCTGCTCTAATGGACGGGTTTTAAAACTTCACCTACTGGGGTTGCCTCATCGCCTAGTGCCTCCATGAAACCCCTGCATCGGCTTCTGGGGAGTGTAGCTTAGAGACTCCCTTAGTGAATGAAAGAAGCTCTGGGTGAAGCCTTCTAATATAACCATCTACCAAGTGATAGGGGTGTGTGTATGTGTGTGTGTGTGTGTGTGTGTGCACGAGTGCACAGGGGTCTTCAGAAAGCCCTTATGTACTTCATGCTTTAACAACTTAGGCTGTTTCTATCACAGCATTTAAAAGCACATTTTTTTTACAGTTTAGAATAACTTATCACAAAATCACTCCCAATGTGTTCCTTTAGATCCCTGGACAAACAAGAAATGCTTACTGCACATACAAAGATAAGCTATTTCCTCTGACAGAAATTAAGTCCCTATCAACTTGCCTTTGAATTTTACTCACAGGTTGTTTCTATCGTAGCTACCACCAAAAATGGCTTGAAAGTTTGGAGGCTGAAAATCTGCTTATGGACTTTGGGAGACCCTAGCGGGATCTCTAGTATCAGCGCACTTGGCCTAAATGGAGAGGGAGTGGCTGGCATGACTGGATGAAGGGGTGGGGGTATGATTTGGGGCAATGCTTTGCAGGAAGGGAAGGCCATAGGCCATGGCCTATCTTCTAAAGTGTTCAGTTTGATGGGCATAAGTTGTATCTAGCGCATCCCAGGCCTGGCCCCATCCAGGACCAATACCGAGTCAAGTCCAGAGGAAGCCAATTGAGACGTGATCAGCCAAGTGTCAGAGCAAAGGCTCAGGGTTTTAGGGGGTGGGAGCTATAGTCAGTCAGTGGAAGAGGTTGTGTGGGGGTGTGGGTATTGGGATTAGGGTGGGAAGGCAGAGGCACCTGCAAATGTTCCCTGGGCCTGAAATCATTGCAGCCCCTTTCTCTCTTCTCTTTCCTCTACTCTACCCAGAATCTAGGAAGGCAGCTCCTGTGCAACAGAGTAAGGCAGAGGGTTAGGGTTGGAGCGTGAGAGTGAAGAGTAGAGATTTTCCCTCCTTTCTCACTCAGGCGCTCAGGCTCTCACAATTAGATCCTAGACTGATACCATTTTGTCTTCCCCCCTTCCCTGACCCACACTGAGTTGTTCTGAAAGTCCCCAATGTAAAGGAAGGTTTCCGACATCATAAGTATTGGAGAGACTGATGGAGCAGTAGGAGAACACATTTTGGGGGAGGGGTATGCTTGGGGATGTGGAAGAAAGAGAGAGGGCACTGAGAGAAAGTATGTTGGAAGTGGGACAGCACGATGGAATTTGTACAGCCAGCCGCAGCCTGGATCCAAACTTGCCTCCAGGGCCCTTAATGGGGTCTTAGCACCCCAGTGGCTGAGCCAATTTTTGTGCCCAGACATGTCTGGGATTGGTTGGGACATTGCTCCTGTGGGCCTGCCTCTAACCTGGGTCTGAGAAAAGGGGGGGTGTGTCACCCCACTTTGGTTCTAGCTCTCCATTCCTCAAGCTGGAGATGTTTGAATCTGAAAACACTGATTCGTGATTCGAAATCTACTCTGCTGAACTGACGCTCACACACCCCACCCCAGTACATCTTTTTTTCCTTCGCTTCTGGTCTCCAGAACCCTTACTTGCAATGTGGGAGACATAAGGGGCTGGTTACAGCATCACATATTAGGGATCCCCCTGAAGCTATTCTCTCATGAAAAGACAATTAGGAAGATAAGGCCATGTTCTGGGCCCCAGGTGGCCCTGAGCCTATAGGCTGTACTCATTCACCCCTTCCTGGATTCCTGTAGCCGATCTAGTTGAGGCCCTCATTACCTCTCACCTGTGCTAGAGTAACAGCCTCCCAGCTCGGTCTGGTGCCTCTAGGCTTGCCCCTCTGCCATCTACCTTCTGTTGCCAGACTAATCTTTCAGAATCCCCGTCTTTGCTCTCTTACTTCCTTGCTCAGCGAGCCAAGACTAAGGCCTCTGTCTTTCCAGGTCCTCCGTGATCTGGCTCCTTCCTTCTCCTGTAAACTTATTTCCCTTGCTTTGCCAACACAGGGTCTCTGCTCTGGCGAAATCAGCCTCTTTCCCATCCTGCCTCCTCCCCACACTCCTAAACAATATGCTCATTTCCCAGGGATGTTAAAGGTGAATGATGTGTTTTGTGAGGGTATCAGTGGTGACTCGCTCTCCCTCCCCATCCCCACCCCGCCTTCTATCCCCATTTACAGCTCAGAAGGGTGCTGAGGGTTCCTAGCTGGTTCAACAGTTAACAGGTTGAGAACAGCTGACTATAATAATATAGACAGCTAAAGTCTGCAAAGTTCTTTACACACATTGTCTCATTCGATCTCACAGCCCCCATTTCACAGATAAGGCTTAGAAAAGTTAAGCCACTTGCCAGAGATCACACATTTAGAAAGTAACTAAGGCAGAATTCTAATCTAATCTAATCTAGTGACTCAGGAACCCCACCCTCTGCTTGGTGGCTAATGTCCTAGAATCCATTCATTCTTTCTCTAAAGGGCATACGGCTCGTTTTTTGGGGGTCCCGTCAGCTGGAGTTTGGGAAGGAGAAGGAAGTTTCTAGAGGCTGGGGCTGGGAAGGTGTTGTGAGAACACCTAGTTTGATTCTCAGAGAGTGAGGATGTGCCAGCTTCTTCCAGCCACCCTCCTGTTGACTTGTGGGACTTCTCCACTCTGCCATGATTGACATCAGTGCTCTCTGGCTTACCTTCTGCTACATCCTTCCCTCCCACCCCCTCATCGTGACGGGCTGTTGAAATCTTCTTCTTCTTCTTCTTCTTCCTTTTCTTCCAATTTCCTGGAATGGAAATCTAAGCCCCAGAGAGGAGAGGGAGAGTTCACTCGGGGTCACGGATTATGTCAGGTGGCTGCTGGAACTTCGGGATTCTATTCTTCCCTGGCCTGGGACAGGAGGGGTTGGAGGGGATGGAGGGGTTGGAGGGGATGGAGGGGTCTCCGCTGTCAGTCTATGCAGGTGTGCACCTCAGAAGCATTTGGAGAAGGGAGTAGGGGATCAGGCTGGGGCTTAGGCTGGGGTTTAGGCAGGGCTCAAGGCTGCCTTTGCCTTGCCCACGGAGTTGTGCAAGGAGGCAGAATCTGTGACTAGATCTGGCAGCCATCGGGGAGGCATGCCAGAGTCCTCTGGCCTAGATCAGACACAATTATTGGGTGCAATTACCATCTGGGGTGCTTGCTGTAGGGTTGCTGCCTGTACATGTCACTGGGGACCATAGGGGAGATTACTCCCTCTCTCATTCCACGTTTCCATTCAAAGCTATGCTCTTGGTTCCCGGATTTTGTTCTCTTGGGGAGACGATGACTCTACTAAATAAATGCCTTCCTCTTTGGTCTGGCCTTGAGCTTCTCCAGAGAAGGGACACCCTTGCCTCAAGTGGGACTTCAGAGGCTTATGGGTGTGGAGCCTGAAGGCCTTCATTACCCCAATGGGGTCTGCTGTGGCTGGGCCATGGGTCAAGCTGGAAGTCTTACCTCTGTTAGCCTTTTCCTTGGAGCTCAGGGTGATCTGTTTTCTTTTTTCTGGCTGCTCAAACAGGATGAACTGATATCGATGGAAACCAGTCTCTGGAGGTGGGTTAGGAGGCTTGTAGCCTGAGGAAAGAGAAAGGACAATGGAGTGAAAGACTCTCTGTGTGTGCCCAACCCCCTGAGGCCTGACTCCAGGCACAGAAGAAAATTTCTGGGGGCCAGCCCCTGAGGTGGATGGGCTCTCTTCTTATAGCCAATAGATTCCCAGGGCCAATATCATTCATTATCATCAGTATCATCAAGGGATCCCCCGGGGTCATCCAGTTCATGCCCTTCCTCACTTTACAGAAGAGGAAACTGAGGTCTGGATAGGTTACCGTGTGACTTGCCTAAGGTTTCACAATAGGAGACAGGGCTGGGATTCAAACTCAGATCCTCTGACTCCCAAGACTGAGGTCTTCACACTGTAACAAATATTTGTTTACTCACCAAACAATTACTAAACCCCCGTGTACAGAGAGCCCTGTGCTAGAGACTGGGGGAGATTCAAAGTTTAGGTAATAAGAAAACACAGTCTGTGCCCTCATGTACCTTACAGTTGAGCAATACTAACCATGCTAGCTGATATTTATATATTTGCGTTAAAGTTGGCCACGCCCCATCACATACATGATCTCGTTAGATACTCACAACAGCACTGTGAGTGCTTTAGCTCGGCACTATCTCCATTTTACAGAGGGAAAACTGAGGCACATAGAGGTTAAGTGTCTTGCAAAGGGCTGCACAGCTAATAAGTCCCTCTTTGAGGAAAGATTTAGGATTTAAACCGAAGTCCTCCTGACTTGTGGTACTACATGATATGGGGATTGTGGGGGAGAGAGGCTGGGACATGCTGATAAATCATGAAGGTCCAGGGTCAGCAAAGGCTTCATCAGAGAGGTAGCATTGGAGCATGTCACAGAGGGGTTTTTTAGGGAGTGGTAGGATTTAAATGGGAGTGTGCGGGGCACATTCCAGGCACAGAGAACATCCTGAATTCCAGCATCAGTACCCGAAAGCTCCTTGTTATCTTTGATGATCTGGTGAAGGTGGGAGGGCCAGGATCGGGGTAAGGATCAGGCCCTAAGGGAGAGGGATGGGAGGTCCCTGTTTTGTTGCTCTGCCCTATGACAGTCTTTCAGCTCAGGAAGAAGGCTCATTTTTCTACTTTTTTTTTTTATATGTTTAGCAGCATCCCCCCCCCCCTTTCTTTTTGCAGCAATTTCCTCATGAACTAAGTTCCCAGGGGAGCCAGTTTCTTGGATGGGCCTAAGGATCTGGAAGTGGTTATGGGGGTGGGCTGGATTCAATTCAAAGGCTTGCTCATGGAAGCTCTCCCAGTGGGAGTGGTGGCCTGGGCTGTGGCAGGGGAGCCTACCAAGGACCTTTCGGAGGAGAGAGAGCAAATTCTGGGCCATTTCCCTTCTTCCTTCTCAGGAGTCAGGTTTGGTAGAGGAGAAGGGTCTCTCCCCACCCCTCCAGACTGTGTGAACTTCAGTCTCAGATGAGTTTAGCAGACCTCATCATAGCCTCCTTCCCCCTCCTCTTTCTTCTGCAGGAGAGAGTTAGGCTTCAGCCAAGAGCCCTCCCTGGACCCCTCTTCCAGACGGGGAAACTGAGGCCTAGAGTAGGCACTGACGGTTCTTTGGTACCATTTTTTATTTTAGCCAGAAAATTCTGGAAAATAATTTGGAGGAGGAAAATGGGAGAGAAGAAGGGATTAATGATGCAAGGAGTCTGAGGCAAAGGCCTGGTCTTCATAACCACTTTTGCCTCACCTCCCCCACTAAGCTAGTTCACAAGTCAAAGAGAAGCTTCTTGTCTTGGAAGGAGGCTTGGAAGTTGTCCTTTGGGAGGCTCAGAGGGCCTGCAACTAAGAGGAGGAGCAGCCCTGTCTATTGACATCCTTCCTCAGGATTTCTGAGTGTGTGTGTGTGTGCGCGCGTGCGAATAGTATGCTAGACTTGGAGTCAGGAAGACCTGGGTTCAGATCCTGACAACTTACTATCTGCGTGACTCTGAGAAAGTTCCTTATTCTTTTTTCTTAAATTAAAAATTTTTTTTTATTATTACTTTCAGTTCCAAATTCTCTCCCTCCTGCCATCCCTTCCTCTACCCATTGAGAAGGCTAGAAATTCATACCTTATACTCTTCACTTTCCTGATCTGTAAAACGGAGACAATAACAGCATCTGCCCTCCAGTGTTGTAAGGATCAAATGAGGTATTGGCTATAAAGGCCTTTGTAATTAAAGCGCTTACATAAATGATAGCTATTATTATTCTTAATGTTGTCATTTCAGTCTCATCTTCGTTAAATGGAATTCAGATAATAACAGCTAGCATTTACATAGCACTCAAAGGTTTGCAAACTGCTTTACATATGTGACCTTCATTTGATTTTCGAAGCAACCCTCTGAAGTAGGTGTTATTATCCCTATTTTATAAATGGGGAAACTGAGGCTCAGAGAGGTGACTTACCCAGGGTCACACAACTAGTAAGTGTCTGAATCAGGATTTGAACTCAGGAGTTCCTGATTCCAGGTCCGGTGCTCTATCCACTTTGCCATTAAGCTGCCTTTATAATGGTACATACTAGTCTATATATTGGCATATATAGTATGGATGGAAAGGATTCTGCTTTTTTTTTATGCTTAGGGTTACTATTAACATTATTATTATAATAGTGAAGTGGGTCTGTGTCTAAGTTGATAGACACCTGTGTGTGTGTGTGTGCGTACGCGTGTGCACACGTGTGCACACTCATACTCATAAATCAATGTCTAGGTATGCAGACATGGTGAATTTAAGCATGTGTCATTAGGAATGGCTGTGTGTCATGGGAAATGACATTGGGAACTTGGAAACAAGAAACAAGGGCTTCTGTCCTCCAGGACTTCCCCCACCTGCAATCTGAGCCTCCCATCCCAGTACTCTTCAGCAGAATTCCCCTTCTCGTGGTGAGTTGGGGAGCCTTTGCCTGCTTTGTTCACTTCATGACCCCATGCATTCTGGGTACGTTCTAGTTTACTTCCCTGGAGAGATGAGGTTGGGAAATCTGGGCCGACCTGGGAGTGCTGTCAGTGCCAAGGGCACATTCAGACTGAGGGGATGTGAAGGCATTAGAGAGAGGGGAGAGGAAAGCAGATTTTAGGGGCACTGGGTGGAAATAGCTAAGGAGCAAGGTCAAAGGCTGAGGGAGATGACAGTGGGATGCAGGTGCCCAACTGTATATGTCTTCAGTTTCCTATTAGATTGTAAGCTTCTTGAGGGCAAGGATAATTTTGCAATGATAATAATAGTGTACATCTCTATAGTCCTTAACAATTCTGAAAGCCCTGTGAGGTCAGCAGTACAACTATCAATATTCTCATTTTACATATGAGGAAACTGAGACGATGCCTACAGTCAAATAGCATTTTTCAAGTAGGATCCCGCACATAGCAGAGGCTCAGTAAATATTGATAAAATGAATGAATGTCGGCCTTACCCTCAGATTCATCAGACCTCCCTTCTGGGGGCTCTCTGAGCCACCCTTCAGCACCCCAAAGTAGCTGGGTCATCTGGAAGCCAGCTAGTCCTAGCTCCTCATCTTATAAATGAAGAAACAAGAATGTGAGCTCTGTTTGAGAAAGGATTGTTTCATTTTCTGTACTCAAATCCCCAGTGCCCACTCCAGTGCCTTGCATGTAGTAGGTGCTCAATGGATGCTTATTGTTTGATGGATTGAAACTGAAGATGGAGAGTCTGGAGTGGTTTACTTACCAGTCAGCTCATAGCCACGTATGTTCCCAGTCTTGAGGCTAGTACCCTAAAACAACAGAAAGACATGTGGGTTACATGGGCTGGGTGTGGAAAGTAGCAGGAAACCCCAGGCTGGCCCCCTTTTCCTTTGAAAGTCTGTCATTGGTCAGGAGGTGGGGGTGAGGCAGATGGTATGGAAAGCTGTATTGACTGGCAGGGCCCAAATTAGGCCCTTGGATGGATGCCCAAGGGAGGACGTGGAATCTAGCCATCTGCCTGATCCCTGGAGGACCTCATGGAATCCAAGGATTCATTTCCTGTCTCAGTTTCTCCAAACCTATGGGACTGCAGAGAGCTGGAAGTGTATTCTAGTAGAAAAGGCATTGGATTCAGATCCGTGGTTGTTCAGTTATTTCAGTCCTGTCTGACTGTTTGTGACCCCACTCAGGGTTTTCTTGGCAAAGATCCTGGAGTAGTTTGCTATTTCCTTCTCCAGCTCATTTTATGAGCCTCAGGTGAGAATCTGAGGCAAACAGGGTAAAATTTGCCTAGGATCACATTACATCTGCGCTGGATTTGAACTCAGGTCCTCCTGAGTCCAGGTCTGGCACTCTCTCTACCATACCACCCAGCTGCTCCTTTAAGTGACTTGCCCACACCTGGGTTCAAATACCTGTTTCATTATTACCTCTATAATCTCAGGCAAGTCACCTCAACCTTTTTGTGTCTCAGATTCCTGTCCGTAAGCTGACCTCCTCCAGTCCTAGAGTTCTAAAATGGGCATGAGTGGCTCAGTTTTTAGGCTCTAAGTGGAATGAAAGTTTTAGGTTCTGATGGAATGAAGTGGTCCTGCAGAAGGGCAGGAAAACGTTCTTTAGTCATCTCCTCTGAGAGCGTTCAGAGGGCTTGGCTGGTCGCTGTCTAATCTACAGACAGTGAAAGGGAAAAAGGAGGGTGGGATGGGCCAGAGGAGCCTGATGCAATGAGGGCTTCTTTTGCGGTGCTGATTCAGCTAATGACCCCCAGGCGGCCCTGTGCCCTCCTCTGGGCTTGCTAAAGTCAAGTTCTCCCCTTCCTCCCCTCCCGCCTCCCCAGTCTGTGGGATAATGAAGAGATGGGCGTGCGGTGTTAATTACTGTTAGTTTAGGGCTGGGAGATGCTCAGATGAAAGGACCGGAGCTAGGGCCCTAGGCTCACCGGTGCCAATACCCAGGGTGATGCTAGGGGATCCCTGTGGCCCCCAACTGTAGGTTTTCATAACGTTAATCGTGATGATGAAGGACATATCCTAACTGGTTCACTCAGCACCTAACTGTGCCCTGGCCACCAACCCCATTCAGCTGTCCTTTTCCTTGGGTGAGGGAGTCAGGACAGAGGGGAGGCCATGAGGGGGGTGGGAATTTCACCCCCACCTCTTGGGGAAAATCCACACAAGGTCTAGCTCCCATGCTTGTGATTTTAAATCTGAAGCCCGGCTAAGATCCTCGATATCCCAGCTGAGAGCTGACATTTATAAAATCCTGAAAGTTTACAACATACTTCACGGGTGTTATTTCGATTGATCCTCATTAACAAACCCAGTGAGGCTGATTCTGCTGTTGGGCTGTTATCCCCATTTTACAGAAGAAGAAACCGAGGCTCAGGGAGGTTAGGTGAATTGTTGATGGTTACATAACTAGAGGATGTCAGAGATGAGATCACAACTCAGGTCTCTCCCGAGTCTATGCCTGCAGAACTTTCCATCACCCTATTATGCCCTTCAGGATCAATTTCATGCCTGTCCTAAAGGCCATGCTCCCATTTCCCAGTGCCCTTCATTTTTTACCACCAAGCCTTGAATTTTTCCCGAGTTGGTCCTCTGACATCTTCAGGACTTGGGTGCTGGTGGGGGCAAGTGGGTGAGGCTGAGGGTGAGGGTCTACAAGGAGAAGCCTGCCTTCTTTTGCTTCTTTCTCCACTCTCGTCGCTTTATGCATTGATCAACTGTGTCTTCCCTCAGCCTCCTTGCTCCTTTCCCATTGAGGAACAGCCCCTACCAACTTATATTTCCACACCAGGGACTCAACACAGCTGTTTGGGAGGAGGCCAATGGGCTGTGCCCACCCAGCTCATTTTCATAGACTGTGACCAGCAGTTTGACTGATGCTGCTCACCTCCACCCTGCAGGTCGAATCCCCCAACTCTACCACTGCCTCGAGTCTCACCTCAACAAGGCCTTACTTCTTCTTAAGCACTGTGTCTGGTACTCACTCTAACCCCAAACACCCTTCCTCAGCAGGGATCTCTCTACCTGTGTTGTTTTTCATTTTTTGCTTATTCTGTACCTATCACAGTGCCTTGCATAGGGTAGAAATAGAATGTTTGTTGAATAACATTGAATTCATTATCCTCCCTCTCTTCATTAGCCATGCTGGAGATGTGAACCTAGGTCCTTAGACCCCAAATCCAGGATTCTTCAGCTCTCCACTCTCCCCCAGCTCAGCTCTTCTTAGCCCAGTTGAGTTAATGGTTTGTTTAAACAAAACAATAGCAACCCCAAATTGCTGTTTCATTTTCCTCTCCTAAAAACTCCCAGCCCCACCCAGAGATATGACCTTAGCTCTGCTCATTAGGGGAGAATGGGGGTGGGGAGGTCTGGGGTGGAAAGTTTGATTTTCTCCCATTGACTTGGGAGGGAACTTATTCTCCCTCTTGGGAAGTTTTCTCTCACCAAATGGAGCTTCCTAGGCAGAGAACTGACCTCTTCCATTCTCTTTGCTGAGTAAGAACATATGGCCTTTTGCCCTGGACCATGGGCCTAAGCTGGCTGAGTCAGCTTCTCAGGAGCTTGTAAGCAGAGAGCCTCAAAAGGGCTAAAAATACTCTGGAGGAAGGGGAGTAGTTGGGGGTCCTGGGTCAGAATCATAGCTGGGTCATCTCAGTTTCTTCCTCTGCACTGTGAGGGGCTTGGACACACATCCTTTGAAGCTCCGGGATGCTGTGACCTTCTGATCTCTGGAGCAGCCTTTCCTCTGTGAGTTAAGAAGGGTCATCTTCCTCCTCAATGCCCTGATGCATTGCCTCAAACTCTCACTATTTGGGTCCTGGCATGGTGGAGTCCCCATGAAATGCATCGGTGCCATGAGGGAGGGATCTCAAGGTGTAAGGAGGGTGTTAGCTCTTATATTAAAACAATAACACTGTTGTGTCCACCGGACCAGATTAGCCAGCTATGGCTCAGTCAAGCCTCTGCTAATGTTCTATTACTAGAGATCATTAACATGCCCCCAGTTTCATAGTTGAGGAAACAGGATAGCAGGAAAGAGACTTGCTCAAGATTCTATATCTGGGGGCAGTGTTGAAGCTGGAATCCAGGTGCCCTCATGTCCATTCCCATGCTTTTTCCATTATATTGACTGAATGCCATCTAGAAGGGAAGGAGGGAAATGATTACAGAGGGGAGAAGTACAGGAACTAGCACAGCTTTGGGAGCCAAAACATCTGGGTTCAAATCTGGGCTCTGCTACTTAATACCTGTGTGACCTTGGTCAAACTCCTTTGACTTTCTTTTGACTTTTTTTTTGGCAGTCTCAGTTTCCTCATCTGTAAAAATTGGAGGGTTATATTGGATGATCTCCAAGGTCCTTTATCAATCCTATAAACTGATGTGCTCTTTGTAGCTTCAAGGCATGAAGTATGGACAGACGAGATAGACCTCCTTAGGGATATAAGAGTTGGAGGCCCTGGGTGGTATGGGAACACTGGTGCCTCTAGTTGGGGGTGGGAGAAATCACGAGAAGGGGAGAAAGGAGAGTGGAAACTGGAATGAATTTAGAATCAGAAGACCTGGGTATTATTCCTGCTTCTGCTACATGGGAAACTTTGGACAAGTCATTTTCTTTCTGTGACCTTTTCTCATCTGTAAAATTCAGGGAGCGGGAAAGTGATTATACTAGATGACCTTTGAGGTCCCTTCCAGCCCTCAAATCTGCAACATTATAATCTTTGAGGTTTTGTTTGTCTGCTTGTTTTTTGGTGTTTTGGAGGCTTAGTCTTTGTTTTTTAATCTCATTTTTCTTGATTTTTTTGTTTTTTGTATCACCTTTTCTGAACATATCCCACCACCCAATTTAGCTATTCCTTGTAATATTCAATTAAAAAAGATTTTAAAAAATCAGTTCATCAATCAACTTATCAACTGAGTTGGCAATATATGTACCATACTATAACCTCTGTCACTCACCTCTGTAAACAAAAAAAAAAAGAAAGAAAGAAAGAAAAGAAAAAAGGATAGAGGCATATTTTCTCAGTTTTTCCTCATGGCCAGGCACTAATTTTTTTTTTTTGAGGGACAACATGTAGTAGTGGATGGGCTGCTGGACTTGAAGTCAGAAGAACCTTTAAAATCTCACTTCAGATACTTATTAGGTGTGTGACCCTGAGTCAGGAGGACCTGAGTTCAAATTCGACCTCAGACACATAACACTTACTGTGTGACCCTGGCTAAGTCACTTAGCCAATTTGTGCCTCACTGTCTTCATTTATAAAAGGAGGAGTTTGGAATGGATGGCTTCTTAGGATCTCTTCTGGCTCCAAGTCTATGACCCCATGACCTCTAGTCTTACGAGTACTGTCGGTCTTCAATAAAGAGAACACAAAATCACCTTTCTAATTTTTGCAAGGGCCCACTCTGCATATGGTATCCAGAGAGAATTTCCCTATAAGGGCTGGCACCAACCCCACTGCATCCAGACTTCTCACCAACATCTCTAAGTTTCACCATCAAGACCATCTTGGCAGTATAGAAAAAGTAGTGGGGGGGGGGGAGGGAACCAAAAAAAAGGAAAAAAAAAGAAAAAGTAGTGGGTCTGTCTAGAGTCAAAAATGGGTTCAAATCTTGCCTCATTGTGGCACAGAGGAAGAAGCACTGGCCTTGGCATCAGAGCACCCCAAATTCTAATCCTAGTTCTGCTACTTATTAGCTGTATGACTCTGGTCAAGTCACCTAGCCACTCTGGGCCTCAGATTCGTCCTCTGTAAAATGAGGGAGTATATGGACTATGTGGTCTCTGAGGCCTCTTTTGGCTCTAAATCTGTGCTCCTACGAATCCTGAATGTATTACAAAGCTTTTATTGTGTGAAGAGCATGAAAAACAACAAGGTTTCTGCTCTCAGAGATCCTGCATTCTAATTTCTCAACCTTCTAGCTGGATTTCCTAGGTCCTGTTCAACCCGGGGCTCTCAACGTGAGAACCAAAAAACCTTACATAGTAAGAGGATAGGCATTCCTTTTGGGCATCAGTAACTGAATTATTCACTAGGCAGCTTCAGTGAGGGGTTACCTTCCCTGTCAGCATTCTCTCTCTCTCTCTCTCTCTCTCTCTCTCTCTCTTTTTTTTTTGCTAGGCAATGGGGTTAAGTGACTTGCCCAGGGTCACACAGCTAGTAAGTGTTATGTGTCTGAGGTCGAATTTGAACTCAGGTCCTCCTGACTCTAGGGCCGGTGCTCTATACACTGTGCCACCTAGCTGCCCCTGCATTCTCTTTTGAAAATGGAGAGACCAATGTCACCCCAATAGAGACCATGAGGCAGGCTCTGAGGGCAGGAGCTGGGCCTTATACATCTTTAAAACCCCATTGATGCTACCTATGTGTGATGGGCATGTGGTAGGTAGGTGCTCACCGAGCCCCTAAGGATCCTCAAGCCTTATGCATATATATGTTAAACTAACATTCCCCTAGAGTTGTGTTCCTGGGGCCGTGCTTGTCGGTAGTCATAGTCAGGAATAAACAACCCTCCAAACAGAGCTCCATGATAAACTTGGGGAAATTTTTTGACTCTAGAAGGTTAATTTTCTCTTCTCTCCTCACTCTAAGTCCGACTATTCCCCTATCAAGTGTGGTTGGAAATGGCCGATGAGCTCCAAAGTTTTCCAAGGCCAAGAGAAACAACGCAGCAATATATTTGGACCAGGTTAGCCATGCCATCCTGGAATTCTGATATATTTTTCAAGAAGAAAGAGAAAGAGAAAAGAGAAAAAAAAGAGAGAAGGAGAGGGAGAAAGAGAGAAGGAAAGCCAGGATGTACTACATCTTACATGTCTTTGGCATTTTAAACTTTCATATCTGTCCACAAACCCTATCTTCCCCCCAATCTTCCCCAGCCCAAGGGCACTCACATTCATGGTTATAAAATCATGGAAAGAACTCTGGATTTAAAGTCAAAAGACAAGCTCTAGTTCCAACATCTGCCATCTGTAAGCTTAGACAAATTACTTCATCCTTTGCAATCTGAGTTTCCTCATCTGTAAAAGGGGAATATTAATACTTGTATCTCCTGGGTACACCACAACTCACTGGGTTGTGGGAAAGACAAAATCAAGTCAATGAACAACAAACATTTATTAAATACCTAGCAAGCACCTGGCTTTGCACTGGAAATGCAAAGATGCAAAATAATAATTTTTGCTTACAATGAGTTCTACAATCTAGTACAGGGGATGGGGTGTGTACATAGATAACAAAAACCCAAGGTAGACCTACAAAACTCAGAAGCAGAAGATTTGGAGGACAGGGCCTTGGAGCAGCCAAAGGCTGTAGACAGTACCTTTAGAGCAGCCCTAGCCTGTGGCTTCCTCTAGGGTATGCTTTGAGGAGCTGGGGTGGGGGGAAAGTCTGTCTAACATCACCTGAAATTCTGTTATCAATTAATTTCTTTTGGACTTTTGGACCAATTCACAACTCATTGACTGGAAAGGCTTGGAAATATGTCATAGTATAGGAAACTGCTAATAGGGGTAGGGCAGAAGGAGGGCAGGAAGAAACAATAGGGTGCCAAAGACGAGCTTCCCAATTCACAGTTTTGTCCTGGGTTAGCTGATGTTGTTTCTGGTACCCATCAAGGCTCCCACACTGTCGAGGTTTGGCTTCCCAGAGCCAAACAAAATCATTAAGCATTTATTAAATATTTAAGATGTGCAAGGCCCTTTGAACTACATTCATGATGATGATGGTGATGGTGATGGTGATGGTGTTGATAATTAGTAGTAGAATCATGGCATAATAGAAAGCGTATTGGATTAAGGGTCAAGAAACTTGGGTTCTAATACCAGCTCTGCAGCTCATTAGCTGTGTGACACTGGGTAAGTCACTTAGCCTTTAGGGGAGAGTATACCTGCTTAAGTCACAGCACTGCTGGGAAGATCAAGTGAGATAATGGAGGGGTGAAATAGCCCTATAGACTGTAGAATACCACACAGATAATACACTTTTATTAGAGAGACAGTGGGGTCAGAAGACATGAATCCTGTTTACTAGCTCTTAGGATGTTAGAGTTGGAAAGTACCTTAGATATCATTTATTTTAATTTCTTCATTTTACAGATGAGGAAACTGAGACTTAGAGAGAAGGGAATGTATGGGAAATAAATCTACTTGATCCTACCTCCATAACATTTTTCACATCTGTTGTCTCTCCTCCTATATGACTACCTTCCTCCAGTTTAGGCTCTCATCACAACTTGCCTGGACTATTCTAATGGTTTTCTAATTGATCCTGCTAATTCTAGTTTCTCCTTGCTCCAATCCATCTATAATCTGGGTCTGGCAAATGCACAGACCTTATCAGTTTACTCAATTGATACAACATATCCATGTGGAGGGTGCTAGGCAGATGGCTTCCAGGAGAATCATGATGGTGTGTAAGGGAAGTCGGTTGGAGGTAGACTGTGGAGCATGTGTGGACATTCTATAACTGGTTCTAGGCGGCTAACTATATGGATTAGAGGAGCCTTTTTCAATTGACTTCATAGCCAATTGAAAGACACTATAATTGTCTTCAAAAAGGTCTGAATCAACTTTGCTTCATGTGGGCCTGGGGGAATTGGGTGATTCTTTCTCTTTTCTGGTGTCCATTGAGAGATGATGTGGTAAGGGGAAAGGTGCTGGCCTTTCCCCTCTGGGACATATGGCCCTTAAGAAATGGGGCATGTTTGGTCTTTTAATTTGTTCATTTTCCATTCTATGTGAAAGGAGCTTCAAAAGGTTCAGAGAGTGAGCCACAGGAATCTGGAAGTTGGAAACTAGGCTGGATTTTGCAACCCAGCTTAGCATCGATGCCCCCAAGGAGCAAGAATCAATTTTTGTGCCATTAGGATCATGTACCACATTCAGGAGTGACTTTGGGACCCTATCCCAGCACAAGGACTCACCCTATAGACGTGCTGAATCTGGACAGGAGCTTGGTGAAACAAATGCTATGTAGGAACTGAGCTAAGTGTGGAGCCTACTCCCCCAGCAACTGAAGGGATATAGGGGAAAGTATGTCCTAGAAGTATTGGAAGATATATTTGTCCATTTATTCTTGCTATTTTGAAGTCAATATCCCTCTGTAAAAGCTGCCCACCTGAAATGGCTAAATAGAACTAGGGTGCTAGTCATTGTCTTCTAAGAAATGGGGGAAACACTCCGTGGGGGCTCAAGCTGATAAAATTAGAAAAAGAGGCACTTCAATCCTTCACGGTACCCTAAAATCCTGAGGAGAGATGAAACCGGCCTACCTCTGGAAGAGGGATCAAGAGCACAGGTGATACACATCCTTTACATAGCTGCCAAATTAATCCTCTTAAGGGAACCATTGGACCATATCATTCTCTTGCCCCTAAACTGTCATTCGTTTCCTATTGCTTCCAGGATAAAAGCCTGCCCTTGGATACCCTCCGCCATTTCGCTCTGACCTACCTTTCCGTTCTTATTTTACATTGCTTCCTTTCCGAAGGTCTATGTTCCAGTCAAATTGCACTATAAGTCTCCCTCAGAACTTCACATGCCCTCTTCCCCCTTTGTGCATTTGCATAAACCAGATCTGTGCGCAATGGCGTTCCTCCTCTCTGAATCCTTAACTTCCTTCAGGGCTCAGCTCAGGAGCCATCTCTTCTGCAGAGCCTACCTTGACCCCTGTTCTTGACACGAGTCCTCCTAGGCTTCTGGCCAGGACTGGTCATGGATGTCATTATACTGTTGGAGACAGCTGATGGATGGATGGGCACTATTCTCCTTATCGCGTTTTGTGTTTCCTTGGGGGAATGGCTGGAGAGCTCATTTGTCCTTGACCTCTGGGGCAGGAGGGCAGAAGTGCTGGGGGTGCCCCAGGGCCCCTCTCATTAGTCCCCTCTCCTAGAGTCAGTGATTGGCCCGAGAAGGCCACAGAACAAGGGGCCTGGCTCAGCTTCGGGCCCCAGCAGCGATGGAAGACAGTTTCCTCATTCCACTTCAATTACCCACAGCCAACTACCCGCCCACCTTGTCGTTTGCTTCGGCCTCAAGTGCCCGATGCTTGCTGACCTCTCTGGAGCAGGGGGTCAGCAGCACATTTCCGCCAGCGCAGAACAGATGATTTAATCTTTTCACCCACCTCTTCCCATTGGGTCGGGAAAAATCAATCACTTTCCCTTTCCTGGCTACAAAACTCAGGCCTTCAGAGTTGAAAGGTGTCCCTTTTGATGGGGGATGGGGGTGGATAGGGGTGGAGATGAATAGTTCTTGCAACTCAGAAAGTGAGGGAAAGAAAAGGAAAGAGAGATACACACACAGAAACAGAGTAAAACAGGGGTGGGGTGGGGGGTGGATAAAATCTATGAGACTGTCTGAATCTAGTTCTAAATCTTATGATTTCTATGAAATTACATAGAGAGATGGAGAGAGAAGCCCAGAGACAGAGATACACCGAGAATCAGAGAGACAAAGAAACAGAGGCCCAGACACAGAGACTGAGACAAAGAGAAAGGCGGAGACAAAGAATGAGAGATAAAACAGAGATGGTGAGTGTATGAGAAACAGAGAGAACCAGTAAGAGATAGTGAGACATAGACCATGATGGAAAGACTGGTACAGAGAGATGTACTCAGACACACACAGACACACAGATACGCACACACAGCTAAAGACAGAGAAAGACAGGACCAGCAAGAGTAGGAGGCAGTGGTACAAAAAGACAATATGGTAACCTAAGTTACCTAGAGTAACCAGAGTAGAGTAACTGAGAGTTCCCTAATCCTGGCTTTTGAGCATTGGCCCCCAAACATGAGACACATCTTCCAATTTGGCACAGATGCTAGTGTCTGGGGATCCAGAAATTGTGGCTGCCATGGGACTTCTCCTATTCACGTTGTTTTGTTTTTGTAGGCTACCGCCAATGACCTGACGAAAACGTTGGACAGGTTCTTCGGGGGCAATCTCCAGCAAAAGTCTGGGCCATCTGACTAGGGAGAAATAGCTCCAAGGAAAAGGCTGTAAATGAAAGCACTTTCCATATGTTACCACATTTGATGCTCAAAACAGCCCAGGGAGGTAGGCAGTACAAGTATATTTTACAGAAAAGGAAACTGAGGTTTAAGAGGTTAAAAATCCTTTTCTTTTTTTTTGCTTGATTATATTTATTTTTAGGGAGGGTTTTTATTTGATGAGGGGAGGTGAGGAGCTATAAGGAAGAGGGAGAGAACAGCAATAATGATACAAAAAAGGAGAAAAAAGGACATTAATTAAATATTAAAAATATGCAGGCAAGAAAAGGATTTCGGAAGGGGACAGAAACAGGGTAAATTTCACTCTACCGCCTTAAAATTTATATATTTTAAAAAGCAAGATGTGAAGAATGTATTTGTGGTTTCATATATTAGTCTTTTCCTGGCTTTCCTTGAACATGAGTATACATATCATGTTTGTTGATGATTGTCTAGTTCATAACACACACAAAAATTAAGGACACCAAATTCCTCACAAAAGTCAGAAGGAGATGAGGGAAAAGAGATGGGAGCTAAATGACTGAGCACCCATATTGCTGATAACTCACTGAACACAACTGGAGAGCTACTCTAGGCTACTATACCACTGGAAAGGACAATTCCTACTGTAATATCAATATTATAAAAATGAACAATTTTGAAAAACTTAAGAATTGTGATCAACTAAATTGTTAGTCATGATTTAAGATGAATGATAAAGAAGAATGCTTTCTACTTCATGACAGAATAATGATTTACTAATGTACAGAAACGAATACATTTTTGGAAGTGACAAATGTGGGAATGTTTATCCTGTTTTTACATAATATAGGAGTTCAATCTTTCCTTCTCTTTTTTTCTCTCTTCTTCCTTCCTTTCTTCCTCTCTCTCTTTCTGTCTCTCTCTATATCTCTCTGTCTCTGTGTCTTGTTTTAATCAGCCAAGATCCACCTTCTCACCCTCCTCACATTAAGTGACTTTTCTATGATCTCTCTAGACTCTGGGGTTTACCACGCCTTCCATTATACCATGACACTCAAGGCTGGGAGCCTGGGGTTTCTGTTTCTACAAAGTTGACTTTTCCTCTCCAAGTTTCTCTGTTTTTGTGTTTCTCTACGTGCATTTCGCTCTGTCTCTCTCTTCGTCATCTCCTTCTGTTTGTCTTGGTATCTGTCTTTATGTCGGCCTCTTTCTCTGCTTGTTACCCTTCCCACCTCCCCCACCCTGATCTCTGTCTCCCAGGAGAGTGAGGATAGGAGAAGAGTCTTCAGTTGGAGTCTCTGGGATTGAGCCCTGTTTCTGGGCTCCTAGATGTGAGGTATCTGCCAGCTCTCTTGGATTGAAGTAAATTTCAAAAGGGAGACTTTGAGACAGCCAGGACAGACAAGTCCTCAAAGCTGGGCACCTGTCTTTTCTCTACCAAGTACTAGGCACTAACCCAGTAGACCAGTAGGATGTGAGTTCAGGCCTAGTAAGTGTCCTGCTTCTAGACTGGCACTCTGGACTTTTGAGTTTTGCTTCCTAACTTGGCTCCTGGTGTGGCCTTCTGGGCCCATAAAAAGAGGTGATCAGGGAGGAAGAAAGGATGTGATTATCAGGGATCAAGCAATCAAGAAGTCACCATTTTCCCCTGAGTTAGGAAAATCCTATGCCCAGTCGGAAAGGAGGACAGGCACAATCCTGTGATACTAGCCAGGCCAGTAAGCAGAGTAGCTCAGGACAGGAGCCTGTAGTAGTTTACATCTGGAAAAGTACATAAACTATAGGTTACCTTCCGGGCTCCTGGCCAAATACTTGACCCTTGAGGGTGTTGCTACATGCCCACAGCTCTTTTCCTGGACTTCTAGAGCCGTTAGCTGCTCCAAACCTCCAAGCACCATATTGAAGGCAAGGTTTTTCTTGCTGTCCAAAGGCACAGTCCTCAAGGCCCAGCAGGGTAATCAGAGAAGGCTGACAAAACAGGAGCTTGTTAGATTGGCATCTCACCGATGCCTCTGAGATCACCATGGGGAAGTGGGCCCCTAAGCTGGGGTGACTGCTCCTGAGTCAAAAACCTTCTTAAGGCAAAGCCCCTTCCCCTACCTTTTTTTCCCCACCTTCCTGGGATCACTGGGCTTGAGGAGCCCTTGTCAGGGAGTTGTGAGACCCTACGGCTCAGAGAACTGGCAGAGCAGAGATTCCACACCTGTCTCTCTTTGACTCATGACCCGCTGTAAACAGATTATTCATACTACTATCAGTTCAGCCACCCATTATTTAAGGATTTATGGGGTGGCCATAAGTGTATTGAACTCTAATTAGAGCACATACACTCTGGCCCTGTCCTGTAGGGGCTTACAAACTAGGATAGATCGTTATTTATCATATATTTATCATAAAAATGAGGCATTATTTGAGGGGACTGTGGTATAGTAGAGAAAGCACTGAATTTGGAATCAGGAGAAGATCTGGGTCTGTATTCTGATTCTGACTGTGTGATCCTGGGCAAGTCACTGATCCTCAGTTTTCTCACATGCAAAGTGGGGGTATTTGTACCTCACGGGGTTTTTGGGAGGAAAATGCCTTGTCAACATTAATATGCTAGAGGAAATGTGAGTTACTTTATTTTAATTATGCAAGCTGGACATAATAGGTATTAGAATAGTTAAACGTGGGCTCCTGGTTGAAGGAAGGACCACACTTTCATGTTTCTTGTCAAGTCCCTTGGCAGGGCTTAGCTTCTTGAAAAGCAGACCCATAGTATCGTTGACTTCGCTTTTGAAATAGATCACCCTGCTGGAGAATAGATGTGTAGGTCAGTACAGCACAGACCGACTGACTCCAAACAGATATATCTGTCTCCCTGTCAGTGTGATTTGCTGATTATTGTGTTTGACACTTTAGGATGATAGAAAAGAAGTATGTGATACTAGCCCCCCCTCACGGAGCTTACAGTCAGTTTTACGAGCTGGGGCTAGTGCATGAGACAGTAAGTCAACACTAGATAGATAAATGCTAGTAGATCTTAAGGTCTTTCCTTAATTAAGTGGGTCTTTTCACCTTACTCAGTACCCATTTATTCCTCTCTCTCTCTCTCTCTCTCTCTCTCTCTCTCTCTCTTCTTCCTCATTATCTCCCCTGCCCTACTTCTGATTCTGTTCCTCAACTTACACAAACACACACACACACACACACACACACACACACACACACACACACACA